>NC_056731.1:415765373-415905373 GCF_019279795.1 Protopterus annectens
CTGTGTGTGTGTGTGTATGGGGGGGGGGGGGGGGGCTACTTTGAAATTTTGAAACAGGAAAAAGAAAGTTGGTTAAACCCTGGCTACTAAAGCCTAAACATAAACCCAACATATTAGTCATAGGATATTCCATTGTGAGACACACAGATGTGCCCCTCACCAGGCTGGATAAGGAGAAAGTCATAGATAGTTGTTTGCCAAGTGCCAGAATCTGTCGTATCACCCATGCACTCAAGTCTCTCAACTACAGGTACTGCTATGACTCTGTCATAGTCCATACTGGCATGAATGACTTGATATGTAGCTCCCGGGACTATATGAAGAGAAACATGATCAAGCTCACTGAATATGTTTCCCACGCAGGTATATTCCTAGCCTTAAGGAGCATTCTACTGTCACCCAGAATGATGCCTCAATACAAACAGAAAATGATTAAGCCAATTGTAAAAGTCAGCATCTGGTGTCATTACAAGGGGATCCAGTACCTGACAGCCTGGGAAGACGATTGACAAATCATGATGCTTTCCAGAGATGCCCTGCATCTGTCTCCCTTGGGCTTCAGGCTTCTGCCTCCCCCATAATGCCTTTTTTAGGCAATATCATGAGGTCAAAACTACCAACATGAAAATTTCATCAACATGCAAATTAAAGGTCATGCTGCTAAATGCTAGGAGTCTAAATATGAAACTGCACTCATTGCAAGCATTCTTAACCATGGAAGATGCTGACATTTGTGCAGTCACAGAACCCTAGTTCAAAGCTGTGGAGAGCACCCCAGCCATACCAAGTTACTCATCCTATCATATTTTCAGATGCCAAACTGTGGGCAGCAAAGCAAAAGGAGGTGGATATGCAATATTATGTACATATAAATTGTTTTCTAGTCCAGAGGAGCTTTTCTCCCCGGGTCTCTGCTGAAAATGAGCCAAAAGCTCAGTCAGACTAACCCGGTTAACAAATGTAAAATAAATAAAAAAATAAATAATAAATATATACATATAAATATATAGATATAGATATATAAAAGACATACACACCTCCAGGCTGGTCAAACAGTATGATGCACAGGACACACTCCAGGTGCAGTTAACTAGTGACAAAATCGCTACTCAAAATCACAGATAGCCACAGGCCCCCAACTTTGACTCAGGAAGCCCACTCCACCTATCTGGACCACTCCACCATTCTGGACCTCTTCAAATCTAGCAGGATTCAACCCTTTACCCTGATCCTGGCTGACTTCAACTATCCAATCAGATTGGCAGAACTACTATTGTCAAAACACAAATGCCCAGAGACTCCTTGATTTCATCAATGCAAATGCCATGGACCAGCTGGTCGATACCCCCACAAGAGCTGAAAATACCTTGGACTTGGTATCCCCACAGTGTCATCCTCCCTGGTAATATCCAACCACAAAGCGGTCAATTTCGAAGTCACCATCTCCCCCTACCCCAAGCCGCCATCTCCCGGCTAGGGTCAAACAAAAACAAAAAAACTTCTCCAAAGCTGATTACAACCTCCTGGGGGAAGGTATAAACAGCTTCATAGCCCCCTCCTCCTCCACGGGAACTGGTACACATGTCCAAACCTATACCAAAGTACTATACAAGCATTTATATAGCTGCATGGAGTCAGGAATACTGAACATGACAAAATCAACCTAATCAAGGAAGAGTAAACCCGTCTGGTGGACATCTGCAATAAATAAACTCTACAATAAAAAGGAAAAAAACTGCTGTCCAGGACGAAGGAGGAGCAGGTGTCTAATTGGAAGCAATCTCTCCTTAGCCTGAACAAGCAAATAAGAGCACTAATGAAATTCTCCAAAGCAAACCCCGAGTGCAAACTGGCCACATCTACTAAAAACAATCATAAGGCCTTCTTCGCATATGTCTGCAGTCTCAAAGGAAGCACTCAGATCTTCTCAGAACTGGTGATCAAGTACAACACATACACAAATGCCACATATATAGCCAACTTCCTGGGAGACAGGTTCAGTGAAAACTTCACCCCTCTTTCCCCCCATCAGTAAATCAGGACAACCCCAGCACCTGCCCCCCCTATCTCTAGGGAGCAAGTCATCACTGCCCTCTCAAAGGCAAAAAAAGACAGCCTCCATTAGACCTGATAGCATCCCAGGTTGCATCAGCACCATTAGGCACCCTATTCAAATCAAAGCCTGAGTACCAGCTTCATCACAGCCGAATAGAGGGCAGCCACAGTCATCCTTTTGCACAAAGGTAAAGCATCCACTGATCCAGGAAATTACAGACCCATCAGCCTAACTTGCCTGATCTACGAGGACATGGGAGTGGATTATCATGGGCTTCATTAACAAGGACATTGGCAACCTCCAAATACTCAATCCCACACAGTATGGTTTCTTCATGCCTGTTAAACCTGGTCAACTTCTTTGAGACGGTCACCAAAGACATGGACGAAGGAAAGACTGTGCACACCACCTGCCTTGACCTGGCCAAAGCCTTCGATACTATTCCTCACTCAGGTATAATAGATAAATTCTCTAGGCATCAATCCATACGTTACCAGATGGATAGCAAACTGGCTCACTGATATAACCCACCTAGTCAAAATAGGGGAAGCCACCCCAAGCAGTAGACCCGTAATGAGCGGTGTGCCCCAGGGATCGTTCTTGGGGCCTCTGTTGTTTGGGATATACGTTTCTGAGGTGCAGGCCAAAACCAGTGGGCTATGGCTCACTAAGTTTGCAGATGACTGCAAGCTGGGCGCGGTCATCAATTCCCCTAGTGATGTGGACATCTTCCAAGAGGGTCTCACCCAAACAAATGTCTGGTGCCAGAAACACGGCCTCAAACTGAATGCCAAAAAATGCATCATCCTCCCCTTTGGGGAGAGTGACTTCCCCATAAATTATCACATTAATAACAAGGTCCCAAGCACGCAATCAGTCGTGAGGGATTTGGCCACCCAGGTTGATAGCAAACTGACTTTTGACCACCATATTCCCTCAGTTGTACGGAAAGCTTTCTACATGGCCCACCTCATTAGCAAGGATATCTCATCCAGGGACAAGGAGCTCATAACATCCTGTATTCTTCCCTTATAAGACCAACTGTTGAGTACAATGCCCCTTTTGGCATGTACCTCACAAAGCACATGCAGCAACTGGAGAGACAGTACAGTTTTGTACCTACCATAAATGTAGATGTCCGATAGGTATGCATCTGCAGTCCTTACATATGGGTTGTCCTGCCTCAGGCAGCCCTTCAGTCGGCCGGATTCCAAAGTCTGGGTCCGGCGTCGGCTGACGTCACCCTCTCCCCGACGTCAGAGCGCCTGGAGTATAAAAGCGTCAGCCAACGCCATCTTCCTCAGTTTTTCTTGCCCCAGATGCCAGGTGCCCTCTAATGAAGGCTAAATTTGGAGAGATGCAAAAATTCCAAACATGCACAGTAATATATATATATATATATATATATATATATATATATATATATATATATATATATATATATATATATATATATATAACAAATACACCATAATAGATAACCCCAGCTAGCTAGAAAGAGGGATAACTACTCAAGGAATACCACAGAGGGGTAGGAGGGAGGGAAAACCTGACTGCAGATGCATACCTATCGGACATCTACATTTATGGTAGGTACAAAACTGTACTATGTCCTTCAAGGATGCATCTGCAGTCCTTACATATGGTTGGAATACCATAGCTTAACTGGGGGTGGTAGGATCTAAGAAAAAGATGGTGTAGCTAAAATGCTCTGCAGGACTGCCGTAGCAAAACCTGCTCTGGATCTGGAATATAAGGGTAAGTTATAATGTTTGGAAAATGTATGCACGGAGCTCCATGTAGCAGCTTCTAGAATGTCCTTGGTAGCCACCCCTCTTAAGAAGGCTGTGGAGGTGGCTGTGACTCTGGTGGAATGAGGTCTAATGTTAGCTGGCACAGTCTTGCCATGAAAAGAGTAACAGAATTGAATTAAATTCCCTATCCATTTTGAAATTGTCTGTTTGGAAATTGCTTTTCCTTGTACACCAGCAGCATATGCTACAAATAGCTGGTCAGATTTTCTGTAAGTCTTAGTTCTGTCCAAGTAGTAGCGCAACTGTCTGTGAATGTCCAGAGTATGCAGAAGTTTCTCTCCTTTGTTTTGTGGATTTGGAAAGAAGGTAGGCAGGTGAATAGCTTGGTTCAGTGAGACCCTGGATACCACCTTTGGCATGAATGAAGGATTGGTTCTCAGCAAGACTCTGTCCTGATGAAAAATAAGAAATGGTTGTACTGCCATGAGGGCCTGCAACTCAGATACTCTTCTTGCTGAGGTTATGGCCAGAAGGAAGGCAGTCTTCCAAGACAGGAACTGTAGTTCTGAAGATGCTGCTGGCTCAAAGGGGGTAGAGTTAATTTTTCCAACATGAAGTTAAGGTCCCATGTAGGCACTGGTGGTTTCCTTGGAGGATTGATGTTTTTAATTCCCCTTAGAAACTGCCTCAGGAGAGGATGAGAGAAGACAGGTGGATCAGTATTGTATTCTGCTGAAATTGCTGAAGCATGAATTTTTATGGAAGAGTAAGAAAGGCCATTGTGGAGCATTTCTGCCAAGTATTCCAGGTTATGTGCCAAGTTCATCACTGTCGCATCTAGGCCCTTTGTGGTGCTCCAAGTGTGAAATCTTTTCCATTTGGCTGCATATGCCTTTCTTGTGGAAGGCCGGCGAGCTTCCATGATGATGTCCCTCACCGTCTTGGATAGCTTATCCCGGTGAGTAGTCAAGGTATTCTCCAGGCTGTCAGCTGCAAGGTTTTCTTTTGTAATTGTGTTGTGTCAGAAGAAGTGGCCATAGTGGTAGAGGCCACGGTTTCGTGCGTGACATGCTCCTTAACAGTGGGTACCAGTGCTGTCTGGGCCAGTCCGCAGCTATCAGAATCACTTTGGGCTGCTCTGTCCTGATCTTCAGTAAGACCTTGGTCATTAATGGAAGTGGTCGGAATGCATACACTGTTAGAGTATTCCAGCTGAAAGAGAGGGCGTCCATTTTCCATGCTTGTGGGTGAAATGTCCTTGAACAGAATTTCTTCAGCTGATGGTTGTGGTGGGAGGCAAAAAGATCTATGTCCGGCCTCCCCCATGATTGTGTTATCTGAAGGAAGATGTCTGGGTGCAGCATCCATTCATGCAGATCCATGACATTTCTGCTTAGGCTGTCCGCCAGTATATTGTCTTTTCCTGGCACAAACTGGGATTGCAGCTCTATATTGATTTTTAGGGAAAGTTCCCAAAGATTCATTGCCAGCATGCAAAGAGGGTAGGAATGGGTACCTTCTTGCTTGTTTATGTACCACATAACTGTGGTATTGTCTGTTCTTATTAAAAGGTGTCCTTGATGCAGAAAGTGTTTGAAGGCCTCTATTGCATGTATCGCCTCCAGCATTTCCTTTTGGTTTATGTGCATGTGCAATTCTTTCTGTGACCATAGTCCTTGAATGCATCTGCCCTCCATGTGTGCTCCTCATCCATAGTCTGAAGCATCCGTTGTAATGCTTTGGCTGATTATTGGTTTGCTGAAGGGCAGACCCCTGTTTGACTGGCTTGCTTGAGCCCACCACAGAAATTCCCTTTGAAGGCATGGGATGAGTGGTATCAAAGCTTCTAGGCTGTGACTGTGCTGACACCATAAGCTCCTTAGGTACCATTGTAGTTTCCTCATATGTAACCTTGCTTGTGGAATTGGAAGAATGCAAGATGCCATGTAACCCAGGGCCTGCAGGATTTTCCTTGCAGTCAGCTGAGTTTGTCTTGTCAGATTTTTGAAGTAATCCGGTAGTTGTCTTTGTTTTTCTTCCGTGAGAAAAGCCATTTTGGTGATTGTATCTAATTTGGCACCCAGAAAAGTTATCCTTTGGGATGGAACAAGTCTTGATTTGCGAATGTTGACTGTATATCCCAGAGCCTGAAGTAGGCGGATGGCATAATTTAAGTGTTTTACCAAAGTTTGTTGGCTGTCCGCTTGTATAAGGCAGTCGTCCAGATATGGGTATATTTGCATCCCCTGAAGTCTGCAGTGTGCAATTACTGATGCCAGGCATTTCGTGAATACTCTGGGCGCAGTAGATAAGCCAAAGGGCAATGCTGAGAATTGATAATGCTCTGAACCTGCAAGAAATCTGAGGTGTCTTCTGCAACTTTGTCTGATAGGGACATGCAGGTATGCCTCCTTGAGGTCTAGAGTTACCAGCCAAGACCCCTTGCCCAGCATGGGAAGGAGTTGCTGGAGGGTCAGCATTTTGAATTTTGGCACAATGAGGTAAGTATTCAGTGCGGACAAGTCGAGAATGGGCCTCCATTGTTTTTCTTTTCTTGGGACAAGGAATAGTCTGGAGTAAAATCCTTGGCCTTGTTCTGTGAGAGGAACCTTTTCTATAGCTTTCATTTGCAATAGGTTGGAAATTTGTTTTAAAGCCTCTGCCCTTTGATTCGGTGGCAGGTTTGGCATGCCTTTTCTTTTTGGTAATGTATGAAAATGGAACCTGTATCCTTTGTCTATTACTTGCAGTGTCCATTTGTCCCTTGTAATACTGTGCCAATTTTTTGAGAATAAAGATAGCTTTCCGCCCAAAGGTGCTTCCAATTGAGCCCTGGTTGGCGGGGTCAAGGTAAAGTCATTGAGTCTGTCCCTGTGTAGCAGTTGTAGGTCCTGCACTACCTCTCTGGTTAGGAGGCTGCCATTGCCGTCCTCTGTAGGAGCCTCTAGCTTGCCCTCTACCTCTGGCACGCCTGTTCTTTCCTCTTTGAAATCTCTCTGTATCAGGAAAGGACCAATTCTTAGAGGGCCAATTTCTGCTGAATCTTGGTGGTTGGACCTGGAGAAAATCTTTGACTGTTTGCACAGATTTAGCCTTTTCCTCAAATTTCTTTAAGACCTCCTGAGCAGTGGAACCAAATAACTTTTGCTTTTCCAGTGGTGCATCCAGAAGCTTTGCTTTATCATGATCTGGCAGAGTTTGTTCCTTCAGCCAAGCATGCCTGCGTATGACTGCACCTGTCATTGCTGACCTACATGAAGCTTCCAATGCATCATAACCACACTGCAAGAAATGGTTGCTAACCTGCTGGGAGTTATGTACCAGATCCTGAAGTGACTTGCGATCTAGGTTTCAGCCGAAACCACGGTCTGCGTGTGTCGGTCCTTGTCCTTCCATTTTTTGGCTAAATGAGAAGTCGGAGTCTCCAACGGCATATTGTAACAAAAACTAGCCCCAAAAAATTCCTCTGCAAACTCCGCCTGACGTCTAAGAGTGTGTCGGTTGAAGGAGGCACAGGCTATACAGGCAGAGACGTCGTGGTCTGGGCCTAAACAGGGGAGGCAGTAAGAATGGAAATCCTTATGAGGTATTTGTTTCTAACAAGTTAAGCAATTATTAACTTTAAGCGTTTGATCTGACATCGGCTGAGGCAAGAAAGAGTCCCCAACGGGGTACTTAGCTTTTGAAGTCTTCGGTAGCTGGAGTTACAGGAGCTGGCCGACCGGCACTTGCGAACTGCTTCTGCTTCGGGCACCACGCGGCAAGAAAGACTGAGGAAGATGGCATCGGCTGACGCTTTTATACCCCAGGCGCTCTGACGTCGGGGAGAGGGCGACGTCAGCAGACGCCGGACCCAGACTTTGGAATCCGGCTGACTGAAGGGCTGCCTGAGGCAGGACAACCCATATGTAAGGACTGCAGATGCAACCTTGAAGGACATCACAGAGGTTCCTCACCAGGAGAATCCAGGGCCTCAAACATCTACCCTACACATAGGCTAAAGGCCCTGTCCCCCTACAAACTCCTCAGAGGTGACCAATGTCTGGCATACAAAGCAATCTCAGACCCAGCCTTGATGGGAATGCTGCATATCCACAAGTCAAGCTCCACTCGAGTGACCCACAAGTGCGACCTCAACCTGGTCTGTGACATCAACAGGACTTGCTGGCGGGACAGATTTGTGTCCTTGAGACTTTTTCTGTGGAACAGACTCTCTCTCCATGTCAAGAGTACCTCATTAAATCTTTTTAAGAGCAACCTGGATAACTGGATGGGGAAAGTACCATAAATGTAGATGTTAGAGTGTATTCACTGTCACCTGTGGGTTATCACTGCTGTGGTAGTCCTCGGCCAGCCCCAATACCAGAGTCAATGTTTTTCTGCATCAGCTGCCATCACTTGCAGTCTGACGTGAGGTCGTCAGTGCTATAAAGCAAGGCAGCCGACATCATTACATCAGTTTTTCTTACCCTAACCCATCAGAAGTACAAGGAAATAAGGTCCTGGTGGCTAAAATCCACCGTGGGAAGCTTATGCCCCTAGGGAAAGAGGGTACATGGGGGATGGAGGGAGGGAAACGAGGAATGCAATAGTGAATACACTTGAACATCTACATTTATGGTAAGTGTACACAAAAGTACAGTTGTGTACACTTAACCATAAATGTAGATGCTAGAGTACATTCACTGTTGCAGTCATCACACTTCAGTTATCTGCCTGCAGGTAGCCCTCAGTCAGCCCGAATACCAGAGTCTTGGGATTTCTACGTCGGATGCTTTCGCCTCTTCCATGACGTCAGGTTGTCAGGGGTATAAAACATGCAGCAGATGCCATTACATCGTTTTTTCTTGTTCCAGATATCAGGGGCCCCCAAAATAGGAAGTTATTACATGATGTAGAACACCTCCAGCAAAAAAGTAAATACCCCTGCCATAAAAGATGGCCATAAAGAGAACAGACAGAAAGGACAGAGAAAGCCAGGGGGCTGGAGGTAGGGAAACTAGGACTGCAACAGTGAATACACTCGAACATCTACATTTATGGTAAGTGTACACAACTGTACTATGTTCTTCGTGTTTCACTGTTGCAGTCATCACACTTGGCTTGACTCCCAAAAAGTACAGTTTTGTACCTACCATAAATGTAGATGTTCGAGTGTAGACACTGCTGCAGTCATTACACTTGGGTTATCCTGCCGTCAGGCGGTCCTGCAGTCGGCCAGAGTTCCAAAGTCTTGGTCTGGCATCGGTTGCTGTCGCCTCCTCCCGGATGTCAGTGCGACAGGAGTATATAAGATGCAGCAAATGCCATTTTCTTCAGTTTTTCTTGCCCCAGATGTCAGGTGCCTCTAAATATGTAGGCAATTCCAATTGCTAATAAAACATATATAAGGAAAGCAAAAAACAACTTACAGCTAAAAGCAAATACTCCCCATAGGTAGTAAAGGGTAGAAGACATAGGTACGTACCAGCCAGTAAGAGGGGAAGGAGGGAGGGTAACCTGGACTGCAGCAGTGTCTACACTCGAACATCTACATTTATGGCAGGTACAAATGTACTATGTTCATCGTGTTACACTGCTGCAGTCATTACACTTGGGTAGAATCCCAAAGCTGAGGAAGGGTAGCTGGTCCTATAAGGCATTTGGGGTGGCTATAAGGCCCTGCAGCACTGCAGTGGCGAAGCCAGCTCTGGATTTAGAGTATAGAGGCAGATGGTAATGCTTGGTGAAGGTGTGTACAGAACTCCAAGTTGCTGCAAAATATCCTTGGTAGGTACGCCCCTGAGGTAGGTAGTTGAAGTGGCTGTTGCCCTGGTGGTGTGAGATCTAATGCTGCTAGGTACAAGTTTTCCATGGTATGTGTAGCAGAAACGTATACAATGTCCTATCCAGTTTGAAATAGTCTGTTTTGAAATGGCTTTTCCCTGTGCTCCTGCAGCATATGCTACCAATAATTGCTCAGATTTTCTGAAAGCTTTGGTTTTGTCCAAGCAGAAGCGTAACTGCCTGTGAAAGTCCAAAGAGTACAGTAGTATCTCTCCTTTATACTGTGATTTAGGATAAAAAGAGTTGGCAGGTGAATAGTTTGGTTTAGAGCCACACTGGATTCCACCTTTGGCATAAAAGTAGGGTTAGTTCGTAAAGACACCCTGTCCTGGTGGAAAATGAGGAAAGGTTCCACTGCCATTAGTGCCTGTAATTCTGAAACTCTTCGTGCTGATGTTAATGCCAGGAGCAGAGCAGTTTTCCAAGAGATATATTTTAATTCTGCTGTGTTGGCTGGCTCAAAAGGAGGTAAAGTTAGCTTCTCCAAAACAAAGTTGAGGTCCCAAGTTGGAGTAAGTGCTCTACGGGGCGATCTTATGTTTTTAGCCCCTCTGAGGTACTGTTTTAACAGGGGATTAGAGAAAATTGGTGGATCCGTGTTGTAATGAGCAGAGATGGCAGAGGCGTGGATCTTGATGGATGAGAAGGACAGTCTTTTGTCCAGCATCTCAGTTAAGTATTGTAGTATCTGAGGAATGTTTGGGACAAGAGGGTCAAGGCTGTGAGCTTTGTTCCAGGCACAGAATCTCTTCCATTTACCCGAATAGGCTTTCCTGGTACTAGGCCTTCTGGCCTCCAGAATGACATCCAAAACAACTTTGGAGAGAGGCATCGCTTGCTTGACTAAGGAAAGTACAGTTTTGTACCTACCATAAATGTAGATGTTAGAGTGTTCACACTGCTGCAGTCATCACACTTGGGTTATCCTGCCGTCAGGCGGTCCCGCAGTCGGCCTGAGTTCCAAAGTCTTGGTCCGGCGTCAGTTGCTGTCTCTTGTTCCCTGACGCCAGTGTGCCAGGGGTATATAAGAGGCATCCGACGCCATTTTCTTCAGTTTTTCTTGCCCCAGATGTCAGGTGCCCCCAATAGGTAGCCAAAATATATATATATAGATATATATATATATATATATATATATATATATATATATATATATATATATATATATATATATATATATATATACACACACACACACACACACACACACACACATATACATATAGCTATATACAAATAAAACAAAACCCTTAGACACAAGCAAATACACCACAGAAGTAGTATAGGATAGAGTGGTAGAGATAAGTCCAGCTAGTTCAGAGGGGATGGAGGGAGGGTAACCTGGACTGCAGCAGTGTGAACACTCTAACATCTACATTTATGGTAGGTACAAAAAGTACAGTTTTGTACCTACCATAAATGTAGATGTTCGAGTGCTAATACAGCTGCAGTCATAACAGATGGGCTCTCCTGCCGTCAGGCGGGTCCTCGGTCGGCCGAATTCCAAAGTCTAGGTCCGGCGTTGGTTGTCGTTGCTTCTTCCCTGATGTCAGTGCAACAGGGGTATAAAGGAACCAGCCGACGCCATTTTCTTCAGTTTTTCTTTCCCCAGATGTCAGGTGCCCCCAGAAGGAAGGCAATACATAAATTTGTGTAATAAAGCAATGCAATATAATCAAAATGCAGTAGTTGCAAGCAAATACACCATAAATGAATACCCCAATCAGGTTGTATGAGGAGGTGTTAGCCAACAGGCCTGTCCCAAGAGGGGAAGGAGGGAAACCTGGACTGCAGCTGTATTAGCACTCTAACATCTACATTTATGGTAGGTACAAAACTGTACTATGTTCATCGTGCATACAGCTGCAGTCATAACAGATGGGTAGAATCCCAAAGCTAAGAAAGGGGTGGTAGGAACTAGGAGGAGCCAGGATGCCCTGCAAGACTGCAGTGGCAAAGCCTGCTCTAGTTTTGGAGTATAATGGTAGGTGGTAGTGCTTGGAGAAGGTATGCACAGAACTCCAAGTGGCTGCTTCCAAAATATCTTTGGTAGGAACTCCTCTGAGGAAAGCTGCAGAGGTAGCTGTGGCCCTTGTGGAGTGAGATCTGATGCCTGTAGGTACAGTTTTGCCATGAAAAGAATAGCAAAAGCGTATGCAGTGGGCTATCCATTTTGAGATTGTCTGTTTGGAAATTGGCTTTCCTTGAGCTCCTATAGCATAGGACACAAAGAGCTGTTCTGATTTTCTGAAAGGCTTTGTTCTGTCCAAATAATAATGCAGTTGTCTGTGGATGTCCAAGGAATGTAGTAATCTCTCCCCTTTGTTTTGAGGATTAGGATAAAAGGTAGGTAAGTGTATGGCCTGATTCAAAGCTACCCTGGATACCACTTTTGGCATAAAGGACGGGTTGGTTTGTAAGGAAACTCTGTCCTGATGGAAGATGATAAAAGGCTGCACAGCCATGAGAGCTTGTAGTTCTGAAACTCTATGAGCTGAGGTACTAGCCAGA
This sequence comes from Protopterus annectens, assembly GCF_019279795.1. Lineage (NCBI taxonomy): Eukaryota > Metazoa > Chordata > Ceratodontiformes > Protopteridae > Protopterus > Protopterus annectens. The sequence goes on from NC_056731.1 coordinate 415,777,521, forward strand.
AGGAAAGCTGTTTTCCAGGACAAATATTGCAAATCTGATGAGGCAGCTGGATCAAAGGGAGGCAAGGTCAGTTTTTCCAGAATGAAATTGAGATCCCAAGCAGGTACTGGTTGTTTCCTTGGGGGTTTTAGATTCTTAGCCCCTCTGAGGAACTGGCTTAAGAGGGGGTGAGAGAATAAGGGTGGATCAGTGTTGTATTCTGCAGAAATGGCTGAGGCATGGATTTTGATGGAGGAGAATGAAAGTCCACTGCTTAGCAGCTCAGCTAGATACTGTAATATTTGAGGAAAGTTCAGTTTTCCAGGATCCTGGCCCTTTTTCTCATTCCAGACACAAAACCGTTTCCATTTTGCAGAGTAAGCTTTTCTAGTTGATGGCCTTCTGGCCTCCAAAATGACATCCTGCACCTCCTTGGAGAGTAGGGTATGTTGTGATGCTAAGGAATCTTCCATGCGGCTAGACTGAGTGTTTTTAGCTGGCTGTGAAGAGTTTTGAAGCTGTGATGAGTCAGGAGAAGAGGCATTAGAGGCAGGGCCCATGGTGGGGAATGCGTCAAGCTCCTCAGGAGTGGGTACCAGTGTTGTCTTGGCTAGTCTGGAGCAATGAGAATCATCTTTGGTCTGTCTGCTCTGGTTTTCAATAGAACTTTGGGCAGCAGAGGAAGAGGTGGGAAGGCATAAACTGTCATTGATGTCCAACTGAAGGAGAGAGCGTTCACTCTCCAGGCCTTTGGATGGAAAATCCTTGAGCACAATTTTGTCAATTGGTGATTTTTGTGGGAGGCAAAGAGATCTATGTCTGGCCTTCCCCATGCTTGGATTATCTCTGTAAAAACTTTTGGATGCAACTTCCATTCGTGTGGATCTGTCATATTTCTGCTTAGGTTGTCTGCCAGCGTGTTTTCCTTGCCTGGCAAGTACTGTGCTTGTAGTTCGATTTGTAAGTCCATGGCCATGTTCCAAAGTGACATGGCCAGTCTGCATAGGGGGTATGAATGTGTTCCTCCGTTTGTTTATGTACCACATAACTGTGGTGTTGTCCATTCTTATCAATAGTTGACCTGGTCGCAGAAGGTCTTTGAAAGCTATAATAGCATTTATTACTGCTAGCATTTCCTTTTGATTGATGTGAAGGTGCTTTTCTTTTTGGGACCATTTGCCCTGAATGCGCCCCCCAGGCGTAGTCCGAGGCATCTGTTGTGATGACTTGATTTGCTTGAGGCTTGCTGAATGGAAGACCTGTGTTTGTTTGGCATGCTTGAGCCCACCACAGAAATTCCTTTTGAAGACATGGAATTAGTGGTATTATTGTTTCCAAACTGACTGTGTCGAGACCATAGGTTTTTCAGGTACCATTGAAGTTTCCTCATATGCAGCTTTGCACATGGGATTAGTAAGATGCAAGATGCCATGAATCCCAGAGCCTGCAGGATTTTCCTTGCAGTCAGCCTGGTGCAATTTGCTAGTGCTCTGAAGTATTGAGTTAGTTGCCCCTGCTTCTCTGGCGTGAGGTAAGCCATCTGGGTGTGTGTGTCCAAGTTGGCACCCAGGAAAATTATTTTCCGAGAGGGTATTAGCCTTGATTTCTTTTTGTTGACTGTGTATCCCAGAGAGTTTAACAACATTATTACATAAGCCAGATGTTTCAGAAGAATGTGCTTGCTGTCCACTTGGATCAGGCAGTCGTCCAAATAGGGGTATATTTGTATCCCTTGAAGTTTGCAGTAGGCAATTACTGATGCCAGGCATTTCGTGAATACTCTGGGTGCAGTAGATAAGCCAAAGGGCAATGCAGAGAATTGATAATGGGTTGAACCTGCAAGAAATCTGAGGTATCTTCTGCAATTTTGTCTGATTGGGACATGCAGGTATGCCTCCTTGAGGTCCAATGTTACCAGCCAAGACTCCTTGCCCAGCATGGGAAGAAGCTGCTGTAGAGTGAGCATCTTGAATTTTGGTACGAGTAGAAACGTGTTTAGGATGGATAGGTCCAAAATAGGTCTCCAATCTTTTCCCTTCCTTGGTACCAGGAATAGTCTGGAATAAAAACCTTGACCTTGTTCGTGCGTTGGTACCTCTTGAATATCTTTCATGTCTATGAGATCTGTAATTTGCCTTTGTGCCTCTGCCCTTTGACTGTGTGGCAGGTTTGGCATGCGTCTCATTTTTGGAAGGGTGTGAAAATGGAATCTGTAGCCTCTGTTTATAATGTCCAGCATCCATTTGTCTTTTGTGACAATATGCCAATTTTTTGAAAATAATGCCAGTTTTCCTCCTAAGGGTGCTGCCATTTGAGTCTTGCTTGGCATGCAAAGGGGAAAGTCATTGGGCTTGCTTTCTGAATGGTTGCGAGTTATCCTCACCACCTCTTTGTGTAGTAGCTTGCCATTGTCTGCCTCTAAACGATCCTTGGGATTGTCCTCTGCCCCTCGGGCGCCTGCATCTACCTCTTTGGGGTCTGTCCATGGCTGGAAAGGACCAATTTTTGGAAGGCCAATTTCTACTGAAACGTGGGGGTTGTACCTGTAGAAAATCTTTCACAGTTTGCATTGATTTAGCCTTTTCCTCCATTTTCCTTAATACCTCCTCAGCATTAGTACCAAATAATACATCCTTTTGTAGAGGAGCATCTAGTAATTTAGCTTTGACATGATCTGGCAAGGTTTGTTCCTTGAGCCAGACATGTCTACGTACGACTGATCCTGTAACAGCAGCTCTACATGAGGCCTCTAGAGCATCAAAACCACATTGTAAGGTATGCTTACCCACTTGTTCTGCACTATGCATCAAATCCTGCAACTCCTTCAAGTCTGGTTGTTCAGGTTGTGACATTTTACTTTTCAACTGTGATAACAAAAACTGTTGGTATTTTAGCATATGGAACTGACAGTTTAAGGCCCTCATGGTTAAGGTAGCCGAGGTATATACCTTTTTTCCCCACCTTTCCAAGGATCTGGAATCTCTCTCGGAAGGGAATAGATTTTTAGCAGTGGAGGCCTTAATTCCCTTGGGGCCCTGTGAGATGGTTTCTGGGTCAGCAGCATGGCTTTTGTATAGAAATTGGTGCGAGTCAGGGACCCCGTAGTACCTGTCAGGCTTGACTGGGGCTGGAGGTAGAGAATCTGGGTTAAGGCAGGCCTCCGAGTAATCATCTAGAATGTCCAAGACAGGAGGTATAGCCAGAGGCCTGTGCTGAGGTAGCAAGAGTAATTCCCTAAGCCTTTTCTTGGAATCTGAATAATCTTGGCCTTCCCAGTGGAAGTGTTTCCTTAAGGTATGCAAAGTTTCCCCAAATGAGTAATCCTCTGGGAGGGATACAGAAGGAATGGACTCCTCTGCATCAGAGTCTTCAAAAGGGGAGTAAGAATGTTCCTGATCATCAGAGTGCTCTGAAATAATGGAGCCCTGATCAGAGGAGGGGGATTCTTCCTCCACTCTGGGCCTTTTGTTTGAGAACCCCTGATAAGAGTAATTAAATCCTCAGCCATTTTAAGCATCTGTTTTTTAGGCATGGGGCCTGGAGATGGGCCCTGTGTAGCTTGTCTCTTAGAATGCATGGCTGCTTTAGACTTAGTGAAAGCCTTGATGGAAAAAGAAGAGGAAGGTCTGAAGACACCTTGAGAGGAGGAAGACCTGTCCACATTTTGAGATTCAATGCCAAGAGTGGCTTCGGTATCTGTAGTCGGGGTGTGGAGCCTGCGACCTCGGGCACAGGAGACACCGCCAATGAAGTGTCATTGGTAGTCAGAGGCTGCGTAGGCACCTCGCTGAGAACCAGACCATGTGTAGTCGGCTTTGGCGTGGTGTCGGTAGAGGCCGCAGACCTCGTGTGTCGGTCCTTATCTTTGCGCTTTTTAGACAAAACTGGAGTCGGAGTATCCGACGACAAAATATAGTTAAATGTTTTGCCAAAATAATGCTGGGCGAACTCCGCCCAACGCTTAATGGTGCGTTTGTTGAATGTAGCACAAAAACGACAGACCAAGACGTCGTGGTCTGGGCCTAAACAAGGAATACAGAGGGAATGGAAATCCTTATGCGGTATTTGCTTCCCACATGAAATACAATTATTAACTTTGTCTGACATCAGTCTGAGGCAAGAAAAGTTTCCAACGGGTACTTAGCTTTCAAGAAGAGTTCGGTTTCAAAATTTTCATAATTTCAGGAGCTGGCCGACCGGCACTTGCGAACTGCTTCTGCTTCGGGCACCGCGCGGCAAGAAAGACTGAAGAAAATGGCGTCCGCTGGTTCCTTTATACCCCTGTCGCACTGACGTCAGGGAAGAAGCGACAACGGATGCCGGACCTAGACTTTGGAATTCGGCCGACCGAGGACCCGCCTGACGGCAGGAGAACCCATCTGTTATGACTGCAGCTGTATGCACGATGAACATCTGTACTATGTTCATCGTGTTACCCTGCTGCAGTCATCACACTTGGGTTGAATCCCAAAGCTAAGGATAGGAGGTGGAGTCAAACAGGGTTAGAAGAGGCTAGTAGGCCCTGCAAAACTGCAGTGGCAAAACCAGCTCTAGTCTTAGAGTATAGAGGTAAGTGATAGTGTTTGGTGAAGGTGTGCACTGAACTCCAAGTTGCAGCTTCCAGAATATCCTTAGTTGGCACTCCCCTGAGAAAGGCTGCTGATGTAGCTGTATCCCTGGTGGAGTGGGACCTAATGTTAGCAGGTACTGGTTTCCCATGATGTGTGCAGCAGAAACGTATGCAATGCCCTATTCATTTAGAAATGGTCTGTTTTGAGAGAGCTTTTCCTTGTGATCCTGTAGCATAGGCTACAAAGAGCTGGTCAGTTTTTCTGAAAGCCTTAGTTTTATCCAAGTAGTAACGTAATTGCCTGTGAATGTCCAAAGAGTGCAGGAGTCTTTCTCCTTTTTTCTGGGGATTTGGGAAGAAGGTGGGCAAGTGAATGGTTTGGTTTAGGGCCACACTGGATACCACCTTTGGCATAAAGGAAGGATTAGTTCGTAGAGAGACTCTGTCTTGATGAAAAATGAGGAAAGGTTTCACTGCCATTAGTGCCTGTAGCTCTGAGACTCTTCTAGCTGAGGTTATTGCTAGTAGTAGGGCAGTTTTCCATGAAAGAAATTTTAAATCAGCTGAAAAAGCTGGTTCAAAGGGCGGCAGTGTAAGCTTTTCCAGAACAAAGTTGAGATCCCAAGTAGGTGTTGGAGCTCTCCTTGGCAGTCTTAAGTTCTTAGCCCCTCTGAGGTACTGTCTTAGGAGTGGATGTGAGAATAAAGGAGGATCTGTGCTGTAATGAGCTGAAATTGCTGAGGCATGGATCTTAATAGATGAAAAGGAAAGTTCTTTGTGTAACATCTCTGTTAAATATTGTAGAATCTGAGGGATGTTTGGATCAAGGGGATTTAGGCCTTTAGCCTGGTTCCAGGCGCAAAATCTTTTCCATTTGTCTGAATAGGTTTTCCTGGTGCTGGGTCTCCTGGCCGCCAGAATGACATCCATAACAGCTTTGGATAAAGGTGTTGGCTGGTTGTTTAGGTAATATGCCATGCAGCCAGGTTTAAAGTCTTGAGCTGGCTGTGTAGAATCTGATTGTCTCACTGGGTGAGCAGGTGAGGAATTTGTGGCAAAATCCATGGTGGGCCGTGGGCCATGTTCCTTAAAACTGGATACCAATGCTGGCATGGCCAGTCTGGTGCAACGAGTATCATTTGTGGCCTCTCTAATCTGACTTTCAGCAGTACCTTTGCTAGAAGAGGCAGTGGAGGGAAGGCAAACACTGTTAATGGTTTTCCAACTGAATGGGAGGGCGTCCACTTTCCAAGCTAGTGGATGGAAGGTCCTTGTGCAAAATTTTTGAAGTTAGTAGTTGTGGGGGCTTGCAAACAGATTTATGTCTGGGCGTCCCCATTTTTGAGCTATCACTGCAAATACTTGTGGATCTAGTTTCCACTCGTGAGGATCCATGATGTTTCTGCTTAGGTCGTCTGCCAATGTGTTTTTCTTTCCTGGCAGGAATTGTGCTTGTAATTGAACCTGGTAAGACAGTGCAGTGTTCCACAAGGTCATTGCTTGCCTGCATAGAGGGTAGGAATGTGTGCCCCCTTGCTTATGTACCACATTACTGTGGTATTGTCCATCTTTATTATTAGTTGTCCTGGGGTGTAGAAGGTCCTTGAAAGCTGTTAGGGCATTCTGTACTGCTAGCATTTCTTTTTGATTGATATGCAGATGCCTCTGATCTGTAGTCCATTTGCCCTGAATGCACTGCCCTGCCATGTGTGCTCCCCAAGCATAGTCCGATGCATTTGTTGTCATAGTTTGCCTGGCTGTGGCTAAGGTGACATGCGTGTGCCCACCATAGAAACTCCTGTTGAAGGCAGGGAATGAGTGGTATCATTGTTTCCAAGCTGTGGCTGTGCTGAGTCCATACACTTTTCAGGTACCATTGTAATTTCCTCATATGCAGTTTTGCAAATGGTATTAGTAATATGCAAGATGCCATTAATCCCAATTCCTGCAGAATTTTTCTTGCAGGGAGTTGGGTCTTTGTTGCCATTAATTTGAAATATTGAATCAGCTGTCGTTGCTTGTCTGGTGTGAGATAAGCCATCTGAGCCGTTGTATTCAAGCTGGCACCCAGGAATATAATGTTTTGTGAGGGCACTAGTTTTGATTTCTGTTCGTTTACTGTGTACCCTAGGCAACTTAGAAGGCGTTTGACAAATGCCAGATGCTTTAAAAGAATGTCCTTGCTTTCTGCTTGAATAAGGCAGTCGTCCAGGTATGGGTATATTTGAATTCCTCTGTCTGCAGTATGCAATTACTGGTGCCAGGCATTTTATAAAGACCCTGGGCACAGTAGATAAGCCAAAGGGCAGTGCAGAGAATTGATAATGCATTGAACCTGCAATGAAGCGGAGGTATCTTCTGCAATTTTGTCTGATAGGTACATGCAGGTATGCCTCCGTGAGGTCCAAAGTGACTAGCCAAGCCTTCTTGCCCAGCATGGGAAGAAGCTGCTATAGTGTTAGCATCTTGAATTTTGGTACTTGCAGATAGGTTTTCAAAATTGAAAGTTCCAGAATGGGTCTCCATGCTTTGTCCTTTCTTGGGACTAGGAAGAGCCTCGAGTAAAATCCTTGCTCTTGCTCCTGTGTAGGTACCTGTTGAATGGCTCTCATGTTCATGAGAGCTGTAATTTGTTTTTGTGCCTCTGCCCATTGATTTGGTGGCAGGTTTGGCATTCCTTTGATACTTGGTAAGGTATGAAAGTGGAATCTGTATCCTTGAGAGACAATGTTTAGAACCCATTTGTCTTTTGTGATGATGTGCCAGTTGTCTGCAAAAAATGCTAGTTTTCCTCCCAAGGGAGTTGCCAGGAGAGATTTGCTTGGCAGTTTGAGGATAGAGTCATTGTGCTTGTCTTCTGCTAGCTTGGGGCCTGTCTTCTCCTCCTTTCTGGGTAGCAGAACCCCATTGGCGAGGTTTGTAAGGGCCCAGTCACTGACCTCTGCCCCTTGGGTGTCTGTAATTGCCCCTCTGTGATCTGTCTGAAGCTGGAAAGGACCATTTTTTTGTTGGCCAATTTCTGCTGAAATGAGGGGGTTGTACCTGCACAAAACCCTTGACCGTTTGCATAGACTTTGCCTTATCCTCCATTTTCTTTAAAACCTCTTCTGCTTTGACACCAAATACATCCTGCTGTAAAGGTGCATCCAATAATTTTGCTTTAACATGGTCAGGGAGGGTTTGTTCTTTTAACCAAGCATGTCTACGTACGACAGAGCCAGTAACAGCTGCTCTACAGGAAGCTTCCAATGAATCAAATCCACATTGTAAAGTATGTTTGCCCACCTATTCAGCTGCATGCAACAGATCCTGCATTTCCTTGAATTCAAACTGTTCTGAATGTGTGCTCATTTTTTGTTTTAACTGAGACATTAGGAATTTTTGATATTTCAACATGTGAAAATGGCAATTTAATGCTCTCATAGACAGAGTTGCTGAGGTGTATATTTTCTTTCCCGATCTATCTAGGGCTCTGGAATCCCTTTCAGAGGGCACAGGATTTTTAGCCATAGAAGCTTTTGCTCCCTTAGGACCCTGGGAAATTGTTTCTGGGTCAGCTACAGGGCTTTTATAAATGAATTTGTGCGAGTCAGGTACTCTGTAGTATCTGTCTGGTTTGGCTGAAGCAGGAGGTAGAGAGTCTGGATTTAAAACTAGACTCCAAGTAAACATCATCCACAATATCTAAAACAGGAGGGATAGCAAGAGGTATGTGCTGGGGTAGTCAAAGGAACTCTCAGAGCCTTTTCTTAGAATCTGAGTAATCCTGGCCTTCCCAGTGGAAATGTTCCCTCATGGTATGTAAAGTTTCCCCAAAGGAGTAGTCTTCAGGGGGAGATGCTGAGGGAATAGAGTCTTCAGCATTAGAGTCTTCATAAGGTGGAAAAGTGTAATCCTGTTCCTCAGAATAATCTGAGGAAAGAAAAACCTGGTCAGAGGATGCATAATCCTCCTCTTGTCTTGGTCTTTTATCAGGAGGGGGATGGGAACCCCTGACAAGGGTAATCAAATCTTCAGCCATCTTAAGCATCTGTTTCTTAGGCATGGGGCCTTGCACTGTAGACTGATGTACAGTTTTCTTAGGTTTTAAAGGAGTTTTAAGCTTAGCATAAGATTTAATGGTGAGTGTAGTCAGTCTGTAGACACCTTCTGCAACCGAAGGTGTTTCCACTGCACCGGTGTCTACTTCTGCTCCGGTGTCGGTAGATGGCTGCGTCGGCCTAGTAGGCTCCGCTTGAGAATCCACAGCTGACTGGGGTTCCTGATCTGCGGTTATCAGGGGCTGCGTAGGTGCCTCACTGAAAACCGGAGAACCGGCGACCGGCCCAGCTGAGGCCTCGGAGTCTGGCTTGTTCCTAGGCTGCCTGTCCTTATCCTTGCGTGTTTTATGTATGGCGGTAGTCGGCTGCTCCGATGGCATGATATAATTAAATTTCCTACCAAAGTAATGCCGTGCGAAGTCAAAACGGCGTTTGATAGTAAGTTTATTAAACCTAGCACAAAACCGACAACCTGTGACGTCGTGGTCTGGGCCTACGCAAGGAATACAATAGGAATGGAAGTCCTTATGAGGTATTTGCTTCCCACAAGAAATGCAATTGTTAACTTTTTCTGACATCGGACTGAGGCAAGAAAATGTTCTCCAACGGGGTACTTAGCTTTATTGAAGACTTCAGACTGAAATTCAAATTGAAAATCTCAGGTGTCGGCCGACCGGCACTTGCAAACTACTTCTGCTTTGGGCACCGCGCGGCAAGAAAGACTGAAGAAAATGGCATCGGATGCCTCTTATATACCCCTGGCACACTGACGTCAGGGAAGAAGCGACAGCAACCGACGCCGGACCAAGACTTTGGAATTCGAGCCGACTACGGGACTGCCTGACTGCAGGATAACCCAAGTGTGATGACTGCAGCAGGTAACACGATGAACATCTGTACTATGTTCATCGTGTTACCCCGCTGCAGTCATCACACTTGAGTTGAATCCCAAAGCTAAGGATGGGTGGTGGAGCTAAACAAGGTTAGAAAAGCTAGTAGGCCCTGCAAAAATGCAGTGGCAAAACCAGCTCTAGTCTTAGAATATAGAGGTAAGTGATCGTGTTTGGTGAAGGTGTGTACTGAACTCCAAGTTGCAGCTTCCAGAAAATCCTTGGTTGGCACCCCCCCTGAGAAAGGCTGCTGATGTAGCTGTAGCCCTGGTGGAGTGGGACCTAATGTTAGCAGGTACCGGTTTCCCATGATGCGTGTAGCAGAAACATATGCAATGTCCTATCCATTTTGAAATGGTCTGTTTTGAGATAGCTTTTCCTTGTGATCCTGCAGCATAGGCTACAAAGAGCTGGTCAGATTTTCTGAAAGCCTTAGTTTTATCCAAGTAGTAACGTAATTGCCTGTGAATGTCCAAAGAGTGCAGGAGTCTTTCTCCTTTGTTCTGGGGATTTTGGAAAAAGGTGGGCAAATGAATGGTTTGGTTTAGGGCCACACTGGATACCACCTTTGGCATAAAGTAAGGGTTAGTTCGTAGAGAGACTCTGTCTTGATGAAAAATGAGGAAAGGCTCCAGTGCCATTAGTGCCTGTAGCTCTGAGACTCTTCTAGCTGAAGTTATTGCTAGTAGCAGGGCAGTTTTCCATGAAAGAAATTTTAAATCAGCTGAAAAAGCTGGTTCAAAGGGTGGCAGTGTAAGCTTTTCCAGAACAAAGTTGAGATCCCAAGTAGGTATTGGTGCTCTCCTGGGCGGTCTTATGTTCTTAGCCCCTCTGAGGTACTGTCTTAGGAGTGGATGTGAAAATAAAGGAGGATCTGTGTTGTAATGAGCTGAAATTGCTGAGGCGTGGATCTTAATAGATGAAAAGGAAAGTCCTTTGTGCAACATCTCAGTTAAATATTGCAGAATCTGAGGAATTTTGGGATCAAGGGGATTTTGGCCTTTAGCCTGGTTCCAAGCGCAAAATCTTTTCCATTTATCTGAATAGGTTTTCCTGGTGCTGGGCCTCCTGGCCTCCAGAATGACATCCATAACAGCTTTGGATAGAGGTATTGGCTGGTTGTTTAGGTAATTTCCCATGCAGCCAGGTTTAAAGTCTTGAGATGGCTGTGTAGAATCTGATTGTCTCGCTGGGTGAGCAGGTGAGGAATTTGTGGCAAAATCCATGGTGGGCCGTGGGCCATGTTCCTTAGAATTAGATACCAGTGCTGGCATGGCCAGTCTGGTGCAATGAGTATCATTTGTGGCCTCTATAGTCCGACTTTCAGCAGTACCTTTGCTAGAAGAGGCAGTGGAGGAAAGACATACGCTGTTAATGTTTTCCAACTGAATGAGAGGGCGTCCTCTTTCCAAGCTTATGGGTGGAATGTCCTTGTGCAAAATTTTTGAAGTTGGTAGTTTTGGGGGTTGGCAAACAGATCTATGTCTGGGCGCCCCTATTTTTGAGTTATCATTGCAAATGCTTGTTGATCTAGTTTCCACTCATGGGAATCCATGATGTTTCTGCTTAGGTCGTCTGCTAATGTGTTTTTTTTTCCTGGCAGGAATTGTGCTTGTAGTTGAACTTGGTAAGTTAGTACTGTGTTCCACAAGGTCACTGCTTGTCTGCATAGAGGGTAGGAATGTGTGCCCCCTTGCTTGTTTATGTACCACATTACTGTGGTATTGGCCGTCTTTATTACTAGATGTCCTGGGTGTAAGAGGTCCTTGAAAGCTGTTAGGGCATTCTGTACTGCTAGCATTTTTTTTTGATTGATATGCATATGCCTTTGATCTGTAGTCCATTTGCCCTGAATGCACTGTCCTGCCATGTGTGCTCCCCAGGCATAGTCCGATGCATCTGTTGTCATAGTTTGCTTGGCTGTGGGTAAGGTGAAAGGCTGACCCTTGTTGAGGTGACATGCCTGTGCCCACCACAGAAACTCATGTTGAAGGCAGGGAATGAGTGGTATCATTGTTTCCAAGCTGTGGCTGTGCTGAGACCATACGCTTTTCAGGTACCATTGTAATTTCCTCATATGCAGTTTTGCAAATGGTATTAGTAGTATGCAAGATGCCATGAATCCCAAGGCCTGCAGAATTTTTCTTGCAGGGAGTTGGGTCTTTGTTGCCATTATTTTGAAGTATTGAGTCAGCTGTTGTTGCTCGTCTGGCGTGAGATAAGCCATCTGGGCCATTGTATTCAAGCTGGCACCCAGGAATATTATGTTTTGTGAGGGCACTAGTTTTGATTTCTTTTCGTTTACTGTGTACCCTAAGCAACTTAGAAGGTGTTTGACAAATGCCAGATGCTTTAAAAGAATGTCCTTGCTTTCTGCTTGTATAAGGCTGTCATCCAGGTATGGGTAGATTTGAATTCCTCTTTGTCTGCAGTATGCAATTACTGGTGCCAGGCATTTTGTGAAGGCCCTGTGTGCAGTAGATAAGCCAAAGGGCAGTGCAGAGAATTGATAATGGGTTGAACCTGCAATGAAGTGGAGGTTATCTTCTGCAATTTTGTCTGATAGGGACATGCAGGTATGCCTCCTTGAGGTCCAACATTACTAGCCAAGCATTCTTGTCCAGCATGGGAAGAAGCTGCTGTAGTGTTAGCATCTTGAATTTTGGTACTTGCAGATAGGTGTTCAGAACTGAAAGATCCAGAATGGGTCTCCATGCTTTGTCCTTTCTTGGGACTAGAAAGAGTCTTGAGTAAAATCCTTGTCCTTGCTCCTGTGTAGGTACCTGTTGAATGGCTCTCATGTCCATGAGAGCTGTAATTTGTTTTTGTGCCTCTGCCCATTGATTTGGTGGCAGGTTTGGCATTCCTTTTATCCTTGGCAAGGTATGAAAGTGGAATCTGTATCCTTGTGAGACAATGTTTAAGACCCATTTGCCTTTTGTGATGATGTGCCAGTTGTCTGCAAAAAGTGCTAATTTTCCTCCCAAGGGAGCTGCCAAGAGAGATTTGCTTGGTGGTTTCAGGGTTCAGTCATTGTGTTTGTCTTCTGCTACCTTGGGGCCTGTCTTATCCTCCTTTCTGGGTAGCAGTGCCCCATTGGCGAGGTTTGTAAGGGCCTTGTGACTGACCTCTGCCCCTTGGGCGTCTGTATTTGCTCCTCTGTGATCTGTTAGAAGCTGGAAAGGATCAGTTTTTTTTGGCCAATTTCTGCTGAAACGAGGGGGTTGTACCTGTAAAAATTCCTTGACCGTCTGCATAGACTTTGCCTTATCCTCCATTTTCTTTAAAACCTCTTCTGCTTTGACACCAAATAATACATCCTGCTGTAAAGGTGCATCCAATAATTTTGCTTTAACATGATCAGGTAGGGTTTGTTCTTTTAACCAAGCATGTCTACGTATGATAGACCCAGTAACAGCTGCTCTACAGGAAGCTTCCAATTAATCAAATCCACATTGTAAAGTATGTTTGCCCACCTGTCCAGCTGCATGCAAAAGATCCTGCATTTCCTTGAATTCAGACTGTTCAGAATGTGTGCTCATTTTTTGTTTTAATTGAGACATTAGGAATTGCTGATATTTCAGCATGTGAAACTGACAATGTAATGCTCTCATAGCCAGAGTAGCTGAGGTGTATATCTTCTTTCCTCATCTATCTAGGGCTCTGGAATCCCTTTCAGAGGGCACAGGATTTTTAGCCATAGAAGCTTTAGCCCCTTTGGGACCCTGGGAAATTGTTTCTGGGTCAGCCACAGGGCTTTTATAAAGGAATTTGTGTGAGTCAGGTACTCTGTAGTATCTGTCTGGTTTGGCTGAAGCAGGAGGTAGAGAGTCTGGATTTAAAACTAGACTCCAAGTAAACATCATCCACAATATCTAAAACAGGAGGGATAGCAAGAGGTATGTGCTGGGGTAGTAAAAGGAACTCTCGGATCCTTTTCTTAGGATCAGCGTAGTCCTGGCCTTCCCAATGGAAATGTTCCCTCATGGTATGTAAAGTTTCCCCAAAGGAGTAGTCTTCAGGGGGAGATGCTGAGGGAATAGAGTCTTCAGCATCAGAGTCTTCATAAGGGGGAAAAGCGTAATCCTGTTCCTCAGAAGAATCTGAGGAAATAGAAACCTGGTCAGAGGAAGCATAATCCTCCTCTTGTCTTGGTCTTTTATCTGGAGGGGGATGGGAACACCTGATTAGGGTAATCAAATCTTCAGCCATCTTAAGCATCTGTTTCTTAGGCATGGGGCCTTGAACTGGAGACTGATGTGCAGTTTTTTTTTGGTTTTAATGGAGTTTTAAGCTTAGCATAAGATTTAATGGTGAGTGTAGTCGGTCTGAAGACACCTTCTGCAACCGAAGGTGTTTCTACTGCATCGGGATCTCCTTCTGCTCCGGTGTTGGAAGGGTCTAATGAAGATGGCTGTGATGGCCTAGTACACTCCGCTTGAGAATCCGAAGCTGTCTGGGGTTCCAATTCTGCAGTCGTCAGGGGCTGTGTAGGCGCCTCACTGAAAACCAGAGAACCGGCGACAGGCCCCACAGAGGCCTCAGAGTCTGTCTTGTTCCTAGGCTGCCTGTCCTTATCCTTGCATTTTTTATGCATGCCGGTCGTTGGCTGCTCCGACGGCATGACATAATTAAATCTTCTACCAAAGTAATGTCGTGCAAAGTCAAAACGGCGTTTGATAGTTTGTTTATTAAACCTAGCACAAAACCGACAACCTGTGACGTCGTGGTCTGGGCCTAGGCAAGGAATACAATAAGAATGGAAGTCCTTATGAGGTATTTGCTTCCCACAAGAAATGAAATTGTTAACATTTTCTGACATTGGACTGAGGCAAGAAAAGGTTCCCCAACGGGGTACTTAGCTTTATTGAAGACTTCGGACTGAAATTCGAATCAAAAATCACAGGTGTCGGCCGACCGGCACTTGCGAACTGCTTCTGCTTCGGGCACCGCGCGGCAAGAAAGACTGAAGAAAATGGCATTGGATGCCTCTTATATACCCCTGGCGCACTGACGTCAGGGAAGAAGCAACAGCAAATGACGCCAGACCAAGACTTTGCAACTCAGGCCGACTGCGGGACAGCCTGACTGCAGGATAACCCAAGTGTGATGACTGCAGCAGGGTAACACGATGAACATCTGTACTATGTTCATCGTGTTACACTGCTGCAGTCATTACACTTCAGTAGAATCCCAAAGCTAAGGTTGGGTGGCTGGTCTATAACGAATTAGGATTGGCTATGAGGCCCTGCAGAACTGCAGTGACAAATCCTGCTCTGGATTTAGAGTAAATAGGCAAGTGGTAACGCTTGGTAAAGGTGTGCACTGAACTCCAAGTTGCCGCCTCCAAAATTTTCTTGGCTGGTACTCCTCGGAGAAAGGCTGTTGAAGTGGCTGTTGCTCTGGTGGAATGTGGCCTAATATTATTAGGGACAGTTTTTCCATGCTGTGTGTAGCAATAACGAATAGAGTGTCCTATCCATTTGGAGATAGTTTGCGATAGCCTTGCCCTGTGATCCTGCAGCATATGCCACAAACAGTTGCTCAGTTTTCTTGAAAGCTTTTGTTTTGTCCAAGTAGAAGCGTAGCTGCCTGTGTATGTCCAAAGAGTGCAGATGTTTCTCCCCTTTATTCTGGGGGTTTGGATAAAAGGTTGGCAAATGGATGGTTTGGTTAAGGGCCACACTAGATACCACCTTTGGCATGAAGGTCGGGTTTATCCTTAAAGAAACCCTGTCCTGATGAAAAATTATAAAAGGTTCTACTGCCATTAATGCCTGTAGCTCTGAGACTCTTTGTGCTGAAGTTACTGCCCGGAGCAGAGCTGTTTTCCATGATAAAAATTTTAGTTCGGCTGTATTGGCTGGCTCAAAAGGTGGCAGAATCAGTTTTTCCAAAACAAAATTGAGGTCCCAAGTTGGTGTTGGTGCCCTCCGGGGTGGTCTTATATTTTTTGCCCCTCTGAGGTACTGCTTTAGCAAGGGATGAGAGAATGAAGGAGGACTCGTGTTGTAATGTGCTGAAATGGCAGAGACGTGGATCTTAACTGATGAGAAGGATAGGCCTTTGTCCAGCATCTCAGTTAAGTATTGTAAAATCTGAGGTATGTCTGGGACAAGAGAGTCAAGGCTTTGAGCCTGGTTCCAGGCGCAGAATCTCTTCCATTTTTCTGAGTAAGATTTCCTGGTGCTAGGCCTCCTGGCCTCCAAAATGACATCCATAACAGCTTTAGAGAGAGGCGTTGCCTGTCTGACTAATGGATCTGCCACGCAGCCAGGTTTAGTGTTTTGAGCTGACCGTGCAGGATCTGATTGTTTTGTCGAGTCAGAAGTTGTGAAGTTTGAGGCAGAATCCATGGTGGGCCTTGAGCTATGTTCTTTAAGATTGGGTACCAGTGCTGGCGTGGCCAGTCTGGGGCAATCAGGATCATCTGTGGTTTTTCTTGTCTGGCTTTTAAGAGTACCTTTGAAAGGAGAGGCAGTGGTGGGAAGGCATAGACTTTTAGGTTTTTCCAAATGAATGAGAGAGCATCCACTTTCCATGCTTGTGTGTGGTAAGTCCTTGTGCAGAATTTTTGTAGTTGGCAATTCAGTGGGGAGGCAAAAAGATCTATGTCTGGGCATCCCCATTTTTGTGTTACCATGCTGAAGACTTGTGGATTCAATTTCCATTTGTGAGGGTCCATGATATTTCTGCTTAGATCGTCTGCCAGAGTATTTTTCCTTCCTGGCAGGAATTGTGCTTGAAGATGAACTTGATAAGTTAGAGCTGTGTTCCACAAGGTCATGGCTTGCCTGCACAGGGGATAAGAATGAGTGCCCCCTTGCTTGTTTATGTACCACATTACTGTGGTGTTGTCTGTCCTTAATAGTAATTGCCCTGGATGCAGTAGGTCCTTGAAAGCTGTTGGGGCTTTTTGAACAGCCAACATCTCTTTTTGATTGATGTGAAGATGCATTTGGTCTGTGGTCCACTTGCCCTGAATACATTTTCCTGCCATGTGTGCTCCCCAGGCGTAATCCGAAGCATCTGTTGTCAAGAGTCTGCCTGGCTGTGGGTAGAGTGAAAGGCTGACCCTTATTGAGGTGACATGCTGGTGATTGGATTTTTTGCAATGGAAGCCTAAACCCCTTTAGGACCCTGGGAATAGTTTCTGGATCAGCAGAAGGGTTTTTATAAAGAAACTTATGAGAGTCAGGGACTCTGTAATACCTATCTGGTTTGTCTGGTGCAGGGGGTAAAGAATCAGGAGATAAACTGGATTCAGAGAACACATCATCCACAATATCTAACACAGGCGGGATAGCTAGGGGCCTGTGCTGAGGTACTAAGAGGAAGTCCCTGAGCCTTTTCTTGGATTCTGAATACTCCTGACTTTCCCAATGGAAATGCTCCCTCATGGTATGTAAGGTTCTCCCCAAAAGAGTAATCCTCAGGAGGTGAGACTGAAGGGATGGATTCTTCAGCATCAGAGTCCTCATAGGGGGGTAGAGAGTATCCCTGGTCTGAAGAGGAATCAGAGGAAATGGAAACCTGATCAGAGGAATCATAGTCTGTATCCTGCCTAGGCCTTTTTTCAGGAGGGGGATGGGAACCCCTGATTAGTGTAATGAGGTCTTCGGCCATTTTAAGCATCTGTTTCTTAGGCATGGAGGACTGTCCAGGAGAATGCTGTACTTGCTTCTTTGTCTTTAATGGTGTTTTTGTCTTGGCTGTTTCTTTAATAGTAAGCTGTGAAGGTCTGAAGACACCCTCAGAAGCTGATGCCTGCACAGCGGCTCCGGACCTATTTAGGCTGTTAGTTTCCATAGGCCCGATACCTTGAGTTTCCAGAGGCCTAGTTGTCTCCACGTGGGAGTCGGAGGCGGCCTGTGGCTCTGAGGTAGCGGGTGTCAAGGGCTGCGAAAGCACCTCACTGAGAACCGGCGAACCGGCGACTGGCCTAGAAGAGGCTTCATCGTTGGTTTTGGACCTCGGGTGTCTGTCCTTATCCTTGTCTTTGCGTTTTTTCATAATTGCGGTCGTCGGTTGATCCGACGGCATAGTATAATTGAATCAGCGGCCAAAGTAGTGCAACGCAAAATCAAAACGTCATTTTATAGTGCGTTTGTTAAATCTAGCACAAAACCGACAACTAGTGACGCATGATCAGGGCCTAGGCATGGAATACAGTAAGAGTGGAAGTCCTTATGAGGTATTTGCTTCCCACAAGAAATACAATTATTAACTTTTTCTGACTTTTTCTGACATCGGTCTGAGGCAAGAAAAAAAAGTTTCCCCAACGGGGTACTTATCTTTATTGAAGACTTCGGATCTGAAATTCGACTTCGAAAATCTCAGGAGTCGGCCGACCGGCACTTGTGAACTGCTTTTGCTTTGGGCACAGAGCAGCAAGAAAGACTGAAGAAAATGGCGTCTGATGCATCTTTTATACCCCTGGCGTACTGACGTCAGGGAAGAAGCGACAGCAACCGACGCTGGACCAAGACTTTGGAACTCGGGCCAACTACGGGACCGCCTGACGGCAGGATAACCCAAGTGTGATGACTGCAGCAGTGTAACACGATGAACATTCTTCCATGCAGTTAGGTTTAAGGTCTTTATCTGGCTGTGTAGTATTTGTTTGTTGTGCTGAGTCAGCAGATGTGGGATTTGAGACAAAATCCAAGGTGGTTCTTGTGTTAAGCTCCTTAAGATTGGGTACCAGTGCTGGCGTGGCCAGTCTGGTGCAATCAGGATCATCTTTGGCTCTTCCTGCCTGGCTTTTATGAGTACCTTTGGCAGGAGAGGTAGTGGTGGGAACGCATATACCTGTAGGTTCTTCCAGCTGAATGAGAGGGCATCCACTTTCCATGCTTGTGGATGGTAACTCCTTGTGCAGAATTTTTGTAGCTGGCAGTTTACTGGGGATGCAAACAGATCTATGTCCGGGCTCCACTATTTCTGTGTTATCATTCTGAATATTTGTGGATTCAACTCCCATTCGTGGGGATCCAAGTCATCTGCCAGTGTGTTTTTCTCTCCTGGCAGGAACTGCGCTTGCAGATGAACTTGAAGCTTTATAGCGGTGTTCCATAAGGTCATAGCTTGTCTGCATAGGGGGTAGGAGTGAGTGCCCCCTTGCTTGTTTATGTACCACATAACTGTGGTGTTGTCTGTCTTTAGTAGTAGTTGTCCTGGATGCAGCATTTTGTAGAGCTAGCATCTCTTTTTGATTGATGTGAAGATGCCTTTGTTCTGTGGTCCACGTGCCCTGAATACATTTGCCTGCCATGTGTGCTCCCCAGGCCTAATCCGATGCATCTGTTGTCAGTGTTTTCCTGGCTGTGGGTTGTGTAAAGGGCCATCCCTTGTTGAGGTGACAAGCTTGAGCTCACCATTGAAACTCCTGTTGAAGGCAAGGGATTAGTGGTATAACTGTTTCCAAACTGACAGTGTTGAGACCATACATTCTTTAGGTACCATTGTAGTTTCCTCATATGCAGCCTGGCATATGGAATTAGTAGTATGCAGGATGCCATGTAACCCAAGGCCTGCAGATATTTTCTTGCAGGGAGCTGGGTCTTTGTTGCCATCAATTGAAAGTATTGAGTCAGTTGTCCTTGTTTGTCTGGCGTGAGATAAGCCATCTGGGCCGTTGTGTTCAAGCTGGCACCCAGGAATATAATCTCTTGTGAGGGCACTAGTTGTGATTTCTTTTCATTTACTGTGTACCCCAGGCAACTTAACTTTTTTACAAATGCCAGATGCTTTAGAAGAATGTCCTTGCTCTCTGCTTGAATCAGGCAGTCGTCCAGGTATGGATAAATTTGAATTCCTTTCTGTCTACAAAATGCAATTACTGGTGCCAGGCACTTTGTGAAGACCCTGGGCGCAGTAGATAAGCCAAAGGGCAGTGCAGAGAATTGGTAGTGCATTAAACCAGCTATGAATCTGAGGTATCTTCTGCAGTTTTGTCTGATAGGGACATGCAGGTATGCCTCTTTGAGGTCCAAAGTCACGTGCCAAGCTTTCTTGCCCAGCATGGGAAGAAGCTGCTGTAATGTCAACATTTTGAATTTCGGAACATCCAGGTAAGTGTTTAGAGATAAAAAAAAATCCAGAATGGGCCTCCAGGCTTTGTCCTTTCTGGGTACCAGAAAGAGTCTTGAGTAAAATCCTTGTCCTTGCTCCTGTGATGGTACCTTTTGAATAGCTCTCATATCCATGAGTGCTGTAATTTGTTTTTGAGCCTCTGCCCATTGATTTGGTGGCAGATTTGGCATTCCTTTTAACCTTGGCAGAGTGTGAAAGTGGAACTTGTAACCTTGAAATACAATGTCGAGAACCCATTTGTCTTTGGTGATCATTTGCCAATTGTGGTAGAAGAATGCCAGTTTTCCTCCCAAGGGGGCTGCCAAGAAGGATTTGTTTGGCAGCTGGAGTGGGAAGTCATTGGAGCTGCTTTTTATATGGTTGTGGCCTGTCTTCCCCTTCTTTCTGGCCTGATGCAACCAATTGTCGAGGCCTGTAAGGACCTTGTGTTTGACCTTTACCTCTTGAACATCTGTATCTTCCCCTTTGAGGTCTGTCTGTAATTGGAAAGGACCAATTCTTAGTTGGCCAGTTTCTGCTAAATCTAGGAGGCTAAACCTGTAAGAAATCCTTTACCGTTTGCATAGATTTTGCCTTATCCTCCATTTTCTTTAATACCTCTACTGCCTTAACTCCAAATAACACATCCTGCTGCAAAGGACAATCCAATAATTTTGCTTTAACATGATCTGGCAACGTACGTTCCTTTAACCAAGCATGGCTTCTAATGACAGAGCCTGTAACTGCTGCTCTGCAGGAGGCCTCTAGAGTATCAAAACCACATTGCAAAGTATGCTTTCCCACTTGTTCAGCTGCATGCAATAAATCCTGCATTTCTTTAAAATTAGGAGGATCTGATTCTGGAAGCATTTTTGTTTTAACTGAGACAGTAAAAATTGCTGATACTTTAGCATGTGAAACTGGCAATTTAAGGCTCTCATTGCTAAAGTTGCAGACGTATATACTTTCTTTCCCCATCTGTCTAATGCTCTGGAATCTCTCTCTGTCAGAGGGAACTGGATTCTTGGCTGATGAGGCCTTAACTCCTTTGGGTCCCTGAGAAATAGTTTCAGGGTCAGCGACAGGGCTTTTATACAGAAATTTATGTGAGTCAGGGACTCTGTAGTATCTGTCAGGTTTAACAGGGGCTGGAGGGAAGGAATCAGGATTTAAGTTGGATTCAGTATAAACATCATCCACAATATCTAACACTGGCGGAATAGCAAGGGGTCTGTGTTGAGGTAATAAAAGGAAGTCTCGGAGCCTTTTCTTGGATTCTGAGTAATCCTGGCCTTCCCAGTGGAAATGCTCCCTCATGGTACGTAGGGTTTCCCCAAAGGAGTAGTCCTCAGGCGGTGAGGCTGATGGAATTGATTCCTCAGCATCAGAATCCTCATAAGGGGGTAAAGAGTATCCTAGCTCTGAGGATGAATCAGAAGAGATGGACACCTGGTCGGATAAGTCATAGTCTGCAACCTGCCTAGGCCTTTTATCAGGAGGGGGATGGGACCCCCTGATCAGAGTAATTAGGTCTTCAGCCATTTTGAGCATTTGTTTCTTGGGCATGGAGACCTGTCCTGGAGAATGCTGTATTTGTTTCTTTGACTTTACGGGAGGCTTAGACTTAGCTGAGAGTTTAATGCTTAACTGAGTAGGTCTGAAGACACCCTCTGTAGCTGTGGGTTGCTCAGCTACTCCGGATCCCTCTGAAAGGTTAGTCTCCGGTAGTCTGAAGAGCTTGTGTGTCCGAAGGCCCAGCCATCTCCACGTGGGAGTCAGAGGCGGCTTGTGGTTCTACAGAAGCGGTAGTCAGGGGCTGTGAAGGCACCTTGCTGAAAACCGGAGAACCGGTGACTGGCCTAGAAGAGGCTTCATCGTCAGTTTTGGACCTTGGATGTCTATTCTTGTCTTTGCTCTTTTTGTGTATTCTAGTCATCGGAAGTTCCAACGGTATGTTATAATTGAATTTTCTACCAAAATAATGTCGTGCAAAATCAAACCGACGTTTAATAGTGCGCTTGTTAAACCTAGCACAAAACAGACAACCAGTAACGTCGTGGTCAGGGCCTAGGCATGGGATACAATAGGAATGGAAATCCTTATGAGGTATTTGCTTCCCACAAGAAATACAGTTATTAACTTTTACTGACATCGGTCTGAGGCAAGAAAAAGTTTCCCCAATGGGGTACTTAGCTTTATAGAAGACGTCAGTTCTGGATTTGGAATGAAAATCTCAGGAGACGGCCGACCGGCACTTGCGAACTGCTTTTGCTTTGGGCACCGCGCGGCAAGAAAGACTAAAGAAAATGGCGTCGGCTGCATCTTATATACCCCTGTCGCACTGATGTCAGGGAGGAGGCGACAGCAACCAACGCCAGACCAAGACTTTGGAACTCTGTCCGAATGTGGGACCGCCTGACGGCAGGATAACCCAAGTGTAATGACTGCAGCAGTGTAACACTATGAACATCTGAGGAAGGGTGGACACAGTCAAGAAAGTACAGTTGTGTGCACTTACCATAAATGTAGATGTTAGAGTGTATTCACTGTTGCAGTCATTACATTTGGGTAATCTGCTGGCAGGTTGCCCTCAGTCGGCCTGAATTCCAAAGTCTTGGGTCCTGCGTTGGTTGCTGTCTTCTCTTCCATGACGTCAGGTCGTCAGGGGTATAAAACATGCAGCAGACGCCATTTTCTTTAGTTTTTCTTGCCCCCGATGTCAGGTGCCCCCAAAACTATATATATATATATATATATATATATATATATATATATATATATATACATGCATGCATCAATATAAACTTTACCTTCATCTACAAGCAAATACACCACATAGGTTGTAGAAGATAAACTTTAGAATGACAGGGGGATGGTGGGAGGGTAACCTGGACTGCAATAGTGAATACACTCGAACATCTACATTTATGGTAAGTGTACACAACTGTACTACGTTCTTCGTGTTTCACTGCTGCAGTCATTACATTTGGGTAGAATCCCAAAGCCATGGTTGGGAGTCTGGAGCTAAACAGCATTAGATGCGGCTATAAGGCCCTGCAGCACTGAAGTGGCAAAGCCTGCCCTGGACTTAAGAGTAGAGAGGCAAATGGTAATGCTTTGTAAAGGTGTGAACAGAACTCCAAGTAGCAGCCTCTAGAATGTCTTTGGTTGATACTCCTCTGAGAAAGACTGCTGAAGCAGCTGAGCTCTGGTGGAATGAGACCCAATGCCCTTGGGCACAGGTTTACCATGGTGTAAGTAGCAGAAATGGATGCAGTGGCTTTATCCACTTTGAAATTGTCTGCTTTGAACTAGCCTTTCCTTCTGATCCTGCAGCATATGACACTAGTAATTGCTCAATTTTTCTTAGAGATTTAGTCCTGCTCAAGTAGAATCTTAGCTGTCTGTGTACGTCCAAGGAATGCAGAATTATCTCCGCTTTGTTCTGCGGATTTGGATAAAAAGTTGGCAGATGAATTGTTTGGTTAGCAGCCACACTGGAAACTACCTTAGGCATAAAAGTAGGATTTGTCCTGAGACACCCTGTCTGGATGAAATATGATAAAAGGCTCTACAGCCATGAGGGCCTGTAGCTCTGAAACTCTTCTTGCTGAAGTAATTGCTAGTAGCAGAGCTGTCTTCCATAAGAACTTTATGTCAGTGGTAGCAGCTGGTTCAAATGGAGGTAGGGTGAGCTTTTCCAACACATAATTGAGGTCCCATGCAGGTAGTGGTGATCTTCTAGGAGGCCTTAAATTTTTGGCTCCTCTAAGATACTGCTTTAGTAAAGGATGAGAAAAGATTGGTGGCTCTGTATTGTAATGAGCCGAAATGGCAGAGGCATGGATTTTGATTGATGAGAAAGATAGGCCTTTGTCAAGCATCTCAGTTAAGTATTGTAATATCTGAGGAATATGTGGTTCTGCTGTATCAGTTCCTTGTGCTCGATTCCAAGCACAGAATTTCTTCCATTTGTCAGCATAAGATTTTCTAGTACTAGGCCTTCTGGCTTCCAAAATGGCATCCATCGCAGCTTTACTGAGAGGTGTCGTTTGTATGATAACATGAAAAGCCATGCTGCCAGGTTCAGAGTCTGTAGTTGATTGTGCAGGGTGCGATTGTTTTGCTGGGACAGTAGTTGTGGTCCTTGAGGCAAGGTCCAAGCTGGGTACTGAGACAAGTTCCTTAGGATTGGGTACCAGTATTGGCGGGGCCAGTCCGGGGCAATTAATATCATCGTTGGCTTCTCTTGTCTGACTTTTAGGAGGACCTTGGGTAGAAGAGGCAGAGGAGTAAAGGCGTAAACGGATAGTTTTTTTCCAACTGAAGGATAGGGTATCCACTTTCCATGCTTGTCTGTGATAAGTCCTTGTGCAGAATCTTTTCAATTGATAATTTTGAGGAGAGGCAAACAGATCTATGTCTGGGCTCCCCCATTTTTCTGTTATCATGCTGAAGACGTGTGGATTTAGTTTCCACTCATCAGGATCCATAAGGTTTCTACTTAAATCATCTGCTAGTGTGTTTTGTTTTCCTGGCAGGAATTGAGCTTGAAGATGTATTTGGTAGGTCAAAGCTGTGTCCCACAGTGCCATGGCTAATCTGCATAGGGGGTATGAGTGTGTGCCCCATTGCTTGTTTATATACCACATGACTGTGGTGTTGTCCATCTTTATAAGTAGTTGTCCTGGATGAAGTAAGTCCTTGAAGGCTGTTAGGGCATTTTTAACAGCTAGCATCTCTTTCTGTTTGATATGTTGATGCATTTGCTTTGGCGCCCATATGCCCTGAATACATCTTCCTGCCATGTGGGCCCCCCAGGCATAATCTGGTACGTCTGTTAAGGTTTGGCTGGAAGGGGATAGAGTGAAGGGCCGTCCCATGTTTTGGTGACAGGCCCTTGCATACCACAGAAACTCCTGCTGCCGGCAGGGCTTGCGCACCACAGAAACTCCTGTTGCAGGCAGGGAATGAGGGGAATCATTGTTTCCAGACTGTGTGAATGTTGACTCCATAAACCTTTTAGGTACCACTGAAGTTTCCTCATATGCAATCTTGCATATGGAATTAGCAGGATGCAGGATGCCATTAAGCCCAGAGCCTGCAGAATTTGTCTTGCAGAAGACTGGGTTTTTGTTGCCATCAGTTTGAAGTAAGTAGTCAGTTGCCTTTGTTTGTCTGGCGTGAGGTAAGCCATCTGGGCAGCTGTATTCAAGCTTGCACCCAGGAATGTTATCTTTTGACAGGGTATCAGTTGTGATTTCATTTCGTTTATTGTGTACCCCAGGAATGTTAGAAGCCTTTTCACAAATGCCAGGTGTCGAAGAAGAGTGTCCTTGTTCTCTGCTTGAATGAGGCAGTCGTCCAAGTAAGGATATATTTGTATACTTTTGTCTGCAAAATGCAATTACTGGTGCCAGGCATTTTGTAAAGACCCTGGGCGCAGTAGATAAGCCAAAGGGCAGTGCAGAGAATTGGTAAACCATTAAGCCAGGCTTGAATCTGACATATCTTCTTCATGACTGTCTTATTGGGACATGCAGGTATGCCTCTTTTAGGTCTAAGGTCACCAGCCAAGCTTTCTTGCCCAGCATGGGCAGAAGCTGCTGCAAAGTCAGCATCTTGAATTTTGGAATGTCCAGGTATGTGTTCAAAATTGATAAATCCAGTATTGGCCGCCAGGCCTTGTCCTTTCTGGGTACCAAGAAAAACCTTGTCCTTTTTCCTGTTCTGGTACTGTCTGAATGAGCCCCATATCCATGAGGGACATAACCTGTTTCTGTGCCTCTGCTCATTGATTTTTTGGCAGATCTAGCCAACCATTTGCCATTGGCAGAGTGTGGAAATGGAATCTGTATCCCTGTGATACGATGTTTAGTACCAACTTGTCCTGGGTTATTAACTGCCAATTTTGAGCAAAAAGTGCTAATTTTCCCCCTATGGGTGCTGCCAAGAGATAAGTGCTTGGTGTAGGCAGAGGGAAGTCACAGGGATTGCTTTCTGTAGGTATGCGCTTTATCTCCTCCAGATTTGGAGGTGGATGCGCCCCATTGCTTTGACCTGTATGAGTCTTGCGCCTGGTATCTGGAACCCTTAGGGCGTCTGGAATTGCCCCTTTGAGCTCTGTCTGACACAGGAAAGGACCTATTTTTTGTAGGTCAGTGTCTACTGAATCTTGGTGGCTGCACTTGTAAGAAGTCTAACAGTTTGCATAGACTTGGCTTTGTCTTCCATTTTTTTAAAAACCTCTTCTGCCTTAATACCAAACGGAGAATCGTGCTGTAAAGGTGCATCTAGCAATTTAGCTTTAACATGATCAGGCAAATTTTGTTAGTTTAACCAGGCATGCCTCCTAAGCACAGATCCAGTAACTGCGGCCCTGCAGAAGGTCTCTAAAGAATCAAAACCACATTGCAAAGTATGCTTTCCAACTTGTTCAGCTGCATGCAATAATTCCTGCAATTCTTTATTTTCTGCACATTCTGAAATTAACATCATTTTCTGTTTCAACAATCCCATAACATGGTGTTGGTACTTTAAACATATGAAATTGACAGTTTAAGGCCCTGATTGCCAAGGTTGCAGATGTATAAACTTTTTTTCCCCATCTGTCCAGTACCCTTGAATCTCTGTCAGAGGGGGTAGGATTTTTTGCTGTTGAGGCCTTAACTCATTTTGGACCCTGTGAAATAGTTTCAGGATCAGCAGCAGGGTTTCTAAATAAAAATGTATGTGAGTCAAGGACCCTGTAATATCTGTCAGGCTTACTGGGAGCCAGAGGTAAGGGGTCAGGGGTCAGGGCTTGACTCCGAAAACACATCATCCACAATGTCTAAAACAGGGGGAATGGCTAAAGGCTTGTGCTGTGGGAGAAGGAAATCCCTGAGCCTCTTTTTTGATTCTGGGAAGTCTTGACTCTCCCAGTGAAAATGCTCCCTTAAAGTATGCAAGGTTTCTCCAAATGAATAATCCTCAGGAGGAGATGCAGATGGAATAGACTCCTAAGCATCAGAATCCTCATAAGAAGGTAATGATAATTCCTGATCAGGAGAGGAATCGGAAAAAATAGAAACCTGATCTGAAGATTCATAATCAGTGTCTTGCCTAGGCCTCTTATCTGGAGGGGGATGGGTACCCCGATCAAGGTAATAAGGTCTTCAGCCATTTTGATCATCTGTTTTTTAAGCATAGAGGCCTGTGCACGTGGCTCAGGCATCATTTTTTTAGTTTTAGAAGTTGCTTTTGTCTTTGATTTTGCAGCTGTCGTCTGTTTGATATACAAATGTTGAGGTCTGAATATACCCTCAGAAGCCGGTGCCTTTTCAGCAGCTCCGGACCCATCCAAGGGAGATACATCGGTCCAATACCTTGAGTATCTTGTGGCATGCCGGACTCCAGATGGGTGTCTGTAGAGGCCTGCGACTCGAAGGTAGCGGGTATCAGGGGCTGCGAAAGTGCCTCACTGAGTACCAGCAAACCGGCGACTCGCTTAGGAGAAGCTTCGTCGGTTTTGGATCTTGACTGCCTTCCTCTGTCCTTTTCTTTACGTTTTTTATGTACTCCAGTAGTCGGATTGCTATCCGACGACATTTCTGGGTAGTTAAATCTGTTTCCAAAATACTTTGATGCAAACATATACAGACGCTTAATAGTGTATTGGTTAAATCTAGCACAAAACCGAGAGCCAGTCACTTTGTGATCAGGGCCTAGGCAAGGAATAAAGTATAAATGGAAATCCTTATGAAGTATTTCCTTCCCACAAGTAATACAATTATTAACTTTTTCTGACATCGGTAAAAAGCAAGAAAAAAGTTTCCCCAACGGGGTACTTAGCTTTAGTGAAGACTTCGGTTCTGAAACTCAAAACGCGAATATTTCAGTAGTTGGCCGACCGGCACTTGCGAAATGCTTCTGCTTTAGGCACCGCGTGGCAAGAAAGACTAAAGAAAATGGCGTCGGCTACATGTTTTATGCCCCTGATGACCTGACGTCATGTAAGAGAAGACAGCAACCGATGCAGGACCCAAGACTTTGGAATTCAGGCCGACTGAGGGCAACCTGTCAGCAGATTACCCAAATGTAATGACTGCAACAATGAAAGACGAAGAACATGTGTTAGGGCTGGCTAGCAGGCCTTGTAAGACTGCTGTAACAAATCCAGCTCTGGATTAAAAAAAAAAAAACAGGTAAGTGGTAATGCTTGGTGAAGGTGTGTACAGAACTCCAGGATGTCCCTTGTAGGGACTCCCCTGAGAAAAGGCTTGAAAATGAGAAATGGTTGAAGTAGCTCTAGTGGAATGAGTTCCGATCCCCTGAGGGGTAGGTTTTCCATAGTGCTTGTAGCAGAAATGGATGCAGTGTGCTATCCATTTGGAAATGGTTTGCTTCGAAATGACCTTGCCCTCTTCCCCTGTTGCAAAGCTGACTAGCAGCTGGTCAAATTTTCTGAAAGGCTTAGTCCTGTCAAGGTAGAACCTGAGCTGTCTGTGCACATCCAAGGAGTGCAGGAGTCTTTCGCCTTTATTCTGAAGATTAGGGGAAAAAGGCTGGCAAATGGATGGATTGGTTTAAAGCCACACTGGATATCACCTTGGGCATAAAGGAAGGGTTAGTCCTTAGGGAAACACTGTCAGCATGGAAAATAATGAAGGGCTCCACCACCATTAGTGCTTGTAACTCGCACTCTATTCTTGCTGAAGTAATAGCTAGAAGTAGGGCTGTTTTCCAAAAGAGGAATTTTGACTCTGCTGAAGCAGCAGGTTCAAAAGGGAGAAGTGTGAGCTTCTGCAGTACAAAGTTAAGGGCCCAGGCTGGGGTGGGAGCTCTCCTAGGGTGCCTTAAATTGTTAGCTCCTCTCAGGAACTGTTAGATGAAAGGGTGATAAAAGACAGGAGGCTCAGTATTATAATGAGCTGAGATGGCATAGGCATGAATCTTAATGGATAAGAAGGAAAAGCCTCTGTAAAGCAGCTCTGCTAGTTAATCAAGGATTTGAGGTAAGTTGGGCACAGCCATGTCCTTTCCTTGAGATTGACTCCAAGAACAATATCTTTTCCACATTTCAGCATAGGAGTACCTAGCACTAGGCCTTCTGGCCTCAAGGATGATGTCCAGCATCTGTTTGCTGAGGGATGCTGGTTGTGTACTCAGGGGATAAGCCAGGCTGCAAGGTTTAGGGTTTGCAACTGTGGTTGCAAAATCTGTCCCTCCTGCTGAGACAACAGGGAAGGTGTCTGATGTAGGTGCCAGGGTGGCACTGCTGTCAGACTGTGTAGGAGTGGGTACCAGTGCTGGCATGGCCAGTCTGGTGCAATAAGGATTGCCCTTGGCCTGTCCGGTTTGATTCTGAGTAGTACACTTTTGAGAGGAGGGGCAGAGGAGGAAAGGCATAAATTGAAAGGTTTTCTCATGTAAAGGATAGGGCATCCATCTTCCAGGCTCTGCTGTGAGGGTTCCTGGTGCAAAATTTGCTCAACTGGTGGTTTTGGGGGGAGGCAAAAAGGTCTACCTCTGGTGTTCCCCACCTCTGGTTTAGAAATTTGAATGAGTTGGGTTCCAGTTTCCACTCGTGCGGGTCCAGTAGATTTCTGCTCAAGTCGCCTGACAGTGAATTTTGCTTGCCTGGCACGAATTGAGCTTTAGGTGCACCTGGATGCTCAAGGCTGTGTTCCACAATGGCTAACCTACAGAGTGGGTAAGAATGAGTTCCGTCCTACTTGTTTATGTACCACATAACTGTGGTATTGTCTGTCTATCAGTAGCTGTCCTCGAAGGATAAGGTTTTTGAAGACTGTCAGAGCATTCTGTACAGGTAGCATCTCTTTTTGATTGACATGCAGGGGAATTTGCTCTGGGCTCCATTTGCTTGAATGTATTTGCCTGTCATGTGAGCCCCCCATACATAGTCTGATACATCTGTTGTCAGGGTTTGGGCGGCGAGGGGTTGAGTGAATGGAAATCCCTTGTTGTAGTTGCATGCTTCACCCCACCAAAGGAACTCTGCCCTTAGGTTCATAGGTTGGTACTAGGCTATCGGCCCTAGGGTCTATACAAGCCTAGCCATAACAATTCCCTGTCTATTTCTTCCTACAGTATTTATTTCCCTGGACCCCTGTCTAGCAGGGAGTCTGACGTGATTCCCCGGGGTGAATTTCCTATCTCCCGTCCAATCATCAAGGTTCCATTTGAAGAGGGCCAAAGAGGCACTCTGCTTGACATGTATGGGCAGTCTATTCCAGAGTATGTGGAGTCTCTGGGTCAGGATCCTATCCCTCCAGCAGGTTTTGTTCATTGTGATGACAAGGTTTAGATCCCTGGAGCGTGCAGCTCTGAGGGATTGGGATTTCTTTAAGTGTAGCATGTCCAACAGCTCTGGGTTTGACACTGTCTTGTATGTTAAGCAGAGATTGCCTCTGAGAAGACGACACACGACAGAGTATAGGTGGAGATTTTTTTTAGATGGTCAGCATAGGGCATCTGCTTTAGGCCTGGGATTCTTTTAGTGAGGTATTTCTGCAGTCTTTCCAGTTGTTGCAGATGTCTTGAGAGGTACATACCAAACAGGACGTTGTATTCTACAATGGGTCTAATGAGGGATGAGTACAGTGGGACAATGACCTACTTTTTTCTGGATAAAAAGCCCTTAGTGATGAGGTGTGCCACATAGGATTTCCTGACTGTTGTGGCGATGTGGTTATCAAAGGTGAGATCACTGTCCACCTGTATCCCTAAGTCTCTCATCACACTTTTGGTGTTTAGTGTACTGTCACCTATGTGGTAATTCACGGGTACATGTTTTTTCCCCAAAAGGGATAACTATACATTTCTTGGCATTGAGCTTGAGCCCATGGCTCTGGCACCAAGCATCTGTTTCTGTAAGGCCCTTTTGTAGAATATTAGACAATGTATGACAGGAATTATTAGTGTCAACATTCTCAGGACCTGGAAACAGAGACTTTTTAAGTACCACTGAAGTTTTCTCATATGCAGTCTTGCATATGGAATTAGCAGAATGCATGAGGCCATGAACCCTAGGGCTTGGAGTATTTTCCTTACAGACAGCTGGGTTTTATTGGCCATTAGTTTGAAATAGTTTGTCAAATGGACCTGCTTTTCTGGAGTGAAGAATCCCATCTGGGAAGTTGTGTTCAAGCTTGCTCCCAGGAATACAATTTGTTGGCTGGGCGCTAGTTGTGATTTCTTTTTGTTGATGGTGTATCCCAGTGAAAGTTAGAAGTCTTTTTACAAATGCCAGGTTCTGAAGTAGCAATTCCTGACTGTCAGCCTGAATCAGGCAATCGTCCAAGTATGGGTAGAAATGAATATTTCTCTGCCTGCAGTATGCAATTGCTGGAGCCAGGCATTTTGTGAATACTCTGGGCGCAGTAGGTAAGCCAAAGGGAAGTGCAGAGAACTGATGGTGCATAGAGCCTGCCCAGAAGCATAGATATTTCCTGCAAGGCTCCATTATGGGGATGTGCAGATAAGTTTCTTTTTAAGTCTAGGGTGACTAACCAGGCATCCGTAGCTAGCATAAGAAGCTGTTGCAGTGCAAGCATTTTGAATTTTGGGACCACCAAAAGGGTGTTGAGAATTCATAGATCCAAGAGAGGGCGCCAAGAGCTCTCTTTTCTGAGCACCAAGAACAGTCTGGAATAGAAACCCTGTCCCCTTTGTTCTACTGGAATAGGTTGAATAACCCTGATATGGAGAAGGGAAAGTACTTGCTTTTGAGCTTCTGCCTACTGGTTTGGAGGAAGGTCTGGCAATCTGCTTGGTGTTGGTGTTGGCAGTGAGTGGAAGTAGAATCTGTATCCCTGGGATACAACATTTAGTACCCATCGGTCCTGAGTAATGGACATCCAGTTTTTTGCATGAAGGGCGAGTTTTCCTCCCAGGGGTGCAAATACTTGGGCATGGCTGGGAAGGATAATTGATAAGTCATTGTGAACTTTTTCCATAAGGGGGTGGCTTACCACTCCCTGGTCTTGAGGTGGAAACACTCCATTGTTTAGATATCTGCATACCCTGAGACTATAGTCTTGGTGGTCTGTTTCTCTGGGTTTGGACTGAAGGCCTGAGAGGGACTGGAAAGGACAAGTTTTTTGAAGGCCAATGCCTACTGAATCTAGGTGGCTGCACTTATAAGAAATCTTTGACGGTTTGCATAGATTTAGCTTTTTCTTCCATCTTTTTAAGAACTTCTTCTGCTTTTGTGTCAAACAAACACTCCTGATTTAATGGAGCATCTAGTAATTTTGCTTTGACATGGTCAGGCAAGACTTGTTCCTTTAGCCAAGCATGCCTTCTCAGTACAGACCCAGCGACAGCAACCCTGCAGGATGCTTTTAAGGCATCACTAACTTGGCTTGCAGAATGCATTAACTCTTGTAAATCTTTATTTTCTGCACAATCTGGAAGTTAGACCACTTTTTGTTTAATTAGTTCCATAATATGTTGCTGGTACTTCAACATGTGAAACTGGCAATTCAGAGCCCTGATGGCAAGAGTTACAGAGGTATATACCTTCTTACCCAATCTGTCTAAAGCTCTAGAATCCCTGTCTGAAGGGGTAGGGTTTTTGGCTGTAGTAGCTGTAATGTCTTTAGGTCCCTGGGAAATGGTCTCTGGATCCACAGTAGGAGTCTTAAAAAGAAATTTGTGAGAGTCAGGTACTCTGTAGTACCAGTCAGGTTTTCTGGGAGCTGGTGGTAAGGTGTCAGGAGTAAGACTGGACTCCAAGAAGACATCAACAATATCCAGGACAGGGGATATAGCTAGAGGCCTGTGCTGAGGCAAATCTAAAAATTCCCAGAGTCTCTTTTTGGACTGAGGACAGTCTTGGCATTCCCAGCAGAAATGCTCTCTTAAGGTATGCAAGGTTTCACCAAAAGAAAAATCCTCTGGAGGGGAGGCAGAGGGAATGGATTCCTCTGCATCAGAATCCTCATAGGTAGATAAGGGTATGTCCTGGTAATCAGAAGGGTCAGAGTCATCAAACTCCTGGTCTGTAGAATCAGAAGGAAATTCAAATCTTTTTATTTTGGCAGGGGAAGGCTGGCTCCCCCTAATTAGCGTAATAAGGTCTTTAGCCATTCTAAGCATTTGTTTTTGTTGCATGGGAGCTTGAGCATGTGCTTTGGATGTTGGTTTTCTAGGTGAAGTGCGAACTCTGGGCCTGAGAAACTCGGTAGTTTTAGTTGGAAATGAAGTTGACGGTTTAATATGAATATCACTAGGTCAGAATACACCCTCAGAAGCCAGTGCCTGCACAGTGGCTCCGGACCCATCCAAGGTAGAGACATCCGCAGGTTCCATAGTCGAAGAAGCATCTTGCGGCATACCGAACTCCGAATGGATCTCAGCAGAGGCCTGCGAATCTGTAGAAGCGGGCATCAGGAGCTGCAAAGGTACCTCATTGAGTACCAGCGGACTGGCGACTAGCTTAACGAAAGCTTCATCGGCAGTTTTTGACATATGTGGTCTTTGTCTTTGTGCCTTTTCGGAAAAATCAGTAGTCAAGTGGCTTACCGAAGCCATTTCGGAATACGGAAAATGACAGTGAAAGAATTTAGCTACAAAAATAGCCTGACAACAAATGGTTCGGGTGTTAAACAATGCACAAAACCAACCACTAGGGACGTTGTGGTCTGGGCCTAAACAGGTGACGCAGTAAGAATGAAAATTTCTGAGGTGTTTGCTTTCCACAGGCAAGACAATTGTTAATTTTTTCTGACATCGGTTAGAGCAAGAAAAAAGAATCCCCAATGGGGTACTTAGGTTTAGAAGACTTCAGGTCTGAAACTCAAAAATATCAGGTAGCGGCTGACCGGCACTTGCGAACTGCTTCTGCTTCGAGCTCCTTCTCGGCAAGAAAGACTGATGTAATGGCATCGGCTACTTGTTTTATACCCCCGACAACCTGAGGTCATGGAAGAGGCAACAGCATCCAAAAGCTGAAATCTCAAGAAGTATTCGGACCGACTGAGGGCTACCTGCAGGCAGATAACCCAAGTGTGATGAGTGCAACAGTGAAACAAGAAGAACATCTGTACTATGTTCTTCGTGTTTCACTGTTGCAGTCATCACCTGTGGGAGGATTCCCAAAGCTGAGGAGAGGGGGTGGAAGGATAGGTTAGAGGCCTAGGCATGGGTCACAGCAAGCCCTGCAGAAAGTACAGTTTTGTACCTACCATAAATGTAGATGTCCAATAGACATGCAACTGCAGTCATAACATGTGGGTTGTCCTGCCTCAGGCAGCCCTCGGTCGGCCGGATTCCAAAGTCTGGGTCCGACGTCGGCTGATGTCGCATTTCTCTCCGACGTCAGAGCGGCTGGAGTATATAAGCATCAGCCGATGCCATTTTCTTCAGTGTTTCTTGCCCCAGATGCCAGGTGCCCTCCAAGGAAGGCTGTAATCAAATTGGAAGACAAAAACAGGACTCCAAACAATTACATGAGCAATAAAACAAATACACCATAACAGATATCCCCAGCTAAGAGTGAGGGGGATAGGAGTGGACCCTAAGCATAGAGGGGTATGGAGGGAGGAAAACCGACTGCAGTTGCAAGTCTATCGGACATCTACATTTATGGTAGGTACAAAACTGTACTATGTCCTTCAAGAATGCAACTGCAGTCATAACATGTGGGTAGAATACCATAGCTTAGCTGGGGGAGGAGGTATGCTCTAGGAAAGAGATGGTGTGGCAATCAAACCCTGCAGGACTGCCGAAGCAAAGCCTGCTCTGGATCTGGAATATAGGGGGAGATTGTAGTGTTTTGAGAATGTATGCACGGAGCTCCATGTAGCAGCTTCTAGAATGTCCTTTGTAGGCACCCCTCTTAAAAATGCTGTAGAGGTGGCTGTAGCTCTGGTGGAATGTGGTCTGACATAGGCTGGAACAGTCTTTCCATGAAAGGAATAACATCTGATGCAATGTCCAATCCATTTAGAAACAGTCTGTTTTGAAATTGCTTTTCCTTGGACTGCAGGGGCATAAGCTACAAAAAGCTGTTCAGACTTCCTACTGGCCTTGGTTCTGTCCAGGTAGTATCGAAGTTGTCTATGAATGTCCAAGGTATGCAAAAGCCTTTCCCCCTTATTCTCAGGATTGGGGAAGAAAGCAGGCAGATGAATGGCTTGATTTAGAGAAACCCTAGATACCACCTTTGGCATAAAGGTAGGGTTGGTCCTTAATGAAACCCTGTCTCTGTGGAAAATAATAAAGGGTGGTATTGCCATTAGGGCCTGTAGTTTTGAAATCCTTCTTGCTGAGGTAATTGCCAACAGGAAGGCTGTTTTCCATGAGAGAAATTGCAAGTCAACTGAAGCTGCTGGCTCAAAAGGAGGTAGAGTCAGTTTTTCTAAGACAAAATTGAGGTCCCAGGCTGGCACTGGGGCCTTTCTTGGTGGCTTAATGTTCTTGATTCCCCTGAGGAATCATCTTAGTAAGGGGTGAGAAAAAACAGGAGGATCGGTGTTGTATATAGCTGAAATAGCAGATGCATGTATCTTTATTGAAGAATATGAGAGGCCACTCTGTAACATATCTGCCAAATATTCCAAGATAAGTGGGATGTTCAGTAATGATGCATCATGCCCTTTGCTGGTATTCCAATTGCTGAATCTTTTCCACTTTGCTAAGTAGACCTTTCTGGTGGACGGTCTTCGAGCCTCTGTTAGTATCCGCTGAACTTCCTTGGAGAGAGATAAGTTGAAGTTATTTATGGGATCTCCCAGGCTGTTAGCTGCAG
This sequence comes from Protopterus annectens, assembly GCF_019279795.1. Taxonomy (NCBI): domain Eukaryota; kingdom Metazoa; phylum Chordata; order Ceratodontiformes; family Protopteridae; genus Protopterus; species Protopterus annectens. The sequence continues at coordinate 415,812,831 of NC_056731.1, forward strand.
AGTCTGAAGGTTTGGATGCAGTGTTTCGAAATTGTGTTGAGTCAAAAGTAGAGGCCACTGAGGGAGGGCCCACCTCCTGGTGTGACATATGCTCCGTAGTAGTGGGTACCAGTGTTGTCTTGGCCAATCCGGAGCTATTATGATTCCCTTGGGCTTCTCTGCTTTGATCTTTAGTAATACTGAAGTCATCAGTGGCAGAGGTGGGAATGCATAGATTGCTAGGGAGTTCCAGTTGAATGAAAGAGCATCTATTTTCCAAGCCTTTGGATGGTATGTCCTTGTGCAAAATTTTGGTAGGAGATGATTGAGGTGAGAGGCAAATAGGTCCACTTCTGGCTTGCCCCATGTTGAAGTGAGTTGTCTGAAAGCCGGATGTAACCTCCACTCGTGTGGATCTGTGAAATTCCTGCTTAGGCTGTCCGCCAACACATTGTCTTTTCCTGGAACAAACTGATTGTAACTGGATGTTTAGACTCGGTGATTTCTCCCAAAGCTGCATTGTCAGTCTGCAAAGGGGGTAAGAGTGGGTGCCCCCCTGCTTGTTTCTGTACCACATCACAGTGGTGTTGTCTGTCCGTATCATTAAGTGACCTTGCTGGAGTTGGTTTTGAAAAGCCTCGATAGCATGCATTACTGCCAGCATTTCCTTTTGGTTTATATGCAGATGTGTTTCCTTTGGAGACCATTGTCATTGTATACACCTACCTTCCATGTGCGCCCCCCATCCGAGGTCTGAGGCATCTGTAGTCATGGTCTGTGTTATCTGTGGTTTTTTGAATGACATACCTGTGTTTTCCTGGCTCACCGAGGCCCACCATAGGAATTCCTTTTGTAAGCATGGAATGAGTGGTATGATTGTCTCCAAGTTGTTGCTGTGCCGAGACCAAACGCCTTTTAGGTACCATTGAAGCTTTCTCATGTGTAGTTTTGCTAATGGAACCAGTAGAATGCAGGATGCCATGTAACCCAGGGCCTGTAGGAATCTCCTTGCAGTCATCTGGGTGAGTTTTGCTAAACCTTTGAAGTATTGAGTTAACTTCTCTTGCTTGTCTTCTGTCAGGTAAGCCATCTGAGAGGCTGTGTCTAGTTTGGCTCCTAAGAAGATTATTTGCTGGGATGGCTGCAGTCTTGACTTTTGGAAGTTGACTGTGTATCCCAGAGCTTGAATCGTATGACATATTCCAGATTTTTTGTCAACATCAATTTGTCGTCCGCTTGTATGAGGCAGTCTTCCAGGTACGGGTAAATTTGTATACCCTGGAGCCTGCAATGAGCAATTACTGAAGCCAGGCATTTTGTAAACACTCTGGGCGCAGTAGATAAGCCAAATGGCAATGCTGAGAATTGATAATGCTCTGGCCCTGCAAGAAATCTGAGGTATCTTCTGCAGCTGTGTCTGATAGGGACATGCAGGTATGCCTCCTTGAGGTCCAGAGTAATCAGCCACGACTCCTTGCCCAGCATGGGAAGGAGTTGCTGTAGAGTCAGCATTTTGAACTTTGGTACTATGAGAAAGGTGTTTAATGCGGACAAGTCCAGTATTGGTCTCCATGGAGTTTCTTTTCTTGGAACAAGGAACAGTCTTGAGTAAAACCCCTGTTCTTGTTCTTGTTGTGGAACTCTTTCTATTGCTTTCATTCGAGTTAGCAGAGTGATTTGCTTGATAGCCTCTGCCCTTTGATGTTGTGGTAGATTTGGCATGCCTTGTTTTCTTGGTAAGGTATAAAAATGAAACCTGTACCCTCGGTCTATAATGTCCAAAATCCATTTGTCCTTTGTCAGTCTGTGCCAGTTTTCTGCAAACAGAGATAATTTCCGCCAAGGAGCTTCTAGTTGTTCCCTGGTAGGCGGTAGTAGAGGAAAGTCATTGAGATTGTGGTTGTTGGGCAGGAGAAACCCCTCGTCACCTCTTTGGTTTCCTGGCTGCCATTGACGTCCCCTGTAAGGGCCTCTGTATTGGCCTCTTCCTCGCCACGTCTGTTCTTACCCCTTTGAAACTTTTCTGGATTAGGAAAGGACCAGTTTTTGAAGGCCAATTCCTACTGAATCTGGGGGTTGAACCTGGAGGAAATCCTTTACAGTTTGAACTGATTTTGCTTTTTCTTGATGGTCTTTAACACATCCTTAGCATTTGCACCAAAAGCTTGTTCTTTTCCAAAGGTGCATCCAGAAGTTTTGCTTTACATGATCTGGTAGAGGTTGATCTTTTAACCAAGCATGTCTACATCACTGCCCCTGCCATAGCTGCCCTACATGAAGCTTCCAGTGCATCATATCCACAATGCAGGAAGTGATTGCTTACTTGCTGAGTGTTATGTACAGCTTCCTGCAAAGTCTTCCTGTCTAAAGGATCAGGAGAAGCTAATTTTTTTGTAAATCTTCTAAGAGATAATCCTGATATTGGAACATATGAAAAAGGCAATTTAAAGCTCTCATAGATAAGGTAGTGGATGTGTAAACCTTTTACCCCATCTCTAATGACCTTGCTTCCCTGTTGGAGGGCAAAGGATTTTTGAGGTGGAGGCTGAAACTCCTTTAGGCCCCTGTGAAATAGTTTCCAAATCAACAGTATGGGCCCTGAATAAATGGGAATGAGTTTCTGGGACCCTGTAATACCTGTCTGGCTTGGCTGGAGCAGGAGGGAGAGAATCAGGGGTAGCACTAGAATCAGAATACAAATCATCCAGAACATCAAGTACAGGAGGAATAGCTAAGGGCCTGTGCTGAGGCTTCTTAAGGAAAGTCCTAAGGCGTTTCCTGGAATCAGAATATTCCTGGCCCTGCCACTTGAAATGTTCCCTCATGGTGTGCAGAACTTCCCCAAAAGAAATATCCTCAGGAGGGAGGCCGAAGGTATGGAATCTTCTGCATCCGAGTCCTCATAGGTCTGGAAGAGCTCTTCCTGGCTATCAGAGTGGACAGAGCCCTCAGAGTCTTCATCTGAAGGAGTAGGGTCAGAGGGTTCAACCCGGGCCTTTATCAGGAGGAGGCTGGGATGCTCTCTCAGGATGGGTCTGTGAACCTCTAATCATGGAAATTAAATCAGCAGCCATGGACATAATTTGTGTCTCCGGAGTCGGCTGAGGTAAGGATTTAGAAGTAATATGCTTTGTTTTGCTGGCTGCCTTAGCCCTAGTGTAGGCCTTAATAGACATGGCCATAGGAGGCCTGGCAGCTCCACGTGCAGGAGTGACCTTGTCTACAGCAATGGTCTCGGGCATTTCCTCGGTTTCGGTATCCGGAGGAAAATCTATAACTGGCGTCAGAGTAATGTCTGGAATCAGAGTCATCGGTAATGCGGTGTCTTCGGTTCGGAGCGGTGGAGAGACCGTCTCAGAGGGAACCGGAGCACTGCGCGAGGTTTTGGCGTGGAGTCGGTGGTAGATGCGGGCCGAGGATGTCGGTCCCGGTCTTTTCACTTTTTGGGAGTTTGCGATGTCGGAAGATCCGACGGCATGGTGTAAGCAAATTTATCGCCGAAAAAATCTTCAGCGAACTCCGCCCGGCCTGAGAGTGCGCTTGTTGAAGCGAGCACAGGCTACACAGGCCGAGACGTTGTGGTCTGGGCCCAGGCAAGGGAGGCAGTAAGAGTGGAAATCCTTATGAGGTAATTTGTTTACCACAAAAAAGACAACTGTTAACTTTTTCAGTAATTTCTGACATCGACTGAGGCAAGAAAAGGTCCCCAACGGGGTACTTAGTTTTTTTGATGACTTCGGTATCGTAGAATACAGGAGCTGACCGACCGGCACTTGCGAACTGCTTCTTCTTCGGGCACCGCGCGGCAAGAAAGACTGAAGAAAATGGCATCGGCTGATGCTTATATACTCCAGCCGCTCTGACGTCGGAGAGAAATGCGACATCAGCCGACGTCAGACCCAGACTTTGGAATCCGGACGACCGAGGGCTGCCTGAGGCAGGACAACCCACATGTTATGACTGCAGTTGCATTCTTGAAGGACATCTGCAGAGGCAAACCCTGCCCTAGACTTATAAAAAAGAGGTAGGTGGTAATGCTTGGTAAAGGTATGGACAGAGGTCCAGGTGGCAGCTTCCAAGATATCCCTGGTGGGGGACTCCTCTGAGGAAGGCTGTGGAAGTGGAGGCTGCCCTAGTGGAATGGGTATGAACAAACATGGGGGGGGGATTTCCCATGTAGTCTGTAGCAGAAATGGATACAGTGTGATATACATTTTGGAAACTGTTTGCTTGGAAATGGGCTTCCCTCTGCCCCGGGGCAAACCTGACAAGAAGCTGATCTGTTTTTCTGAAGGGCTTAGTGCGGTTCAGGTAGTATCTAAGTTGTCTGTGCACGTCTAGTGAGTGCAGAATTATTTCCCCCTTGTTTTGAGGGTTGGGAAAGAAGGTGGGTAGATGTATGGCCTGGTTGAGGGTCACATCAGATACCACCTTGGGCATAAAGGAAGGGTTTGTCCTCAGGGAGACCCTGTCTGCATGGAAAATTATGAAGGGCTCAGCAGCCATGAGTGCCTGAAGTTTTGAAACCCTTCTGGCTGAGGGGATAACTAGTAGGAAAGTAGTCTTCCAGGAGAGGTATTTCAATTCTGCTGAAGCAGCTGGTTCGAATGGAGGTAAGGTTAGTTCTTCTAAAACATAATTTAGGTCCCAGGCTGGAGTGGTAGGCCTTCTGGGAAGTCTGATATTAGAAGCCCCTCTGAGGAATTGCTTAATCAAAGGATGTGAGAAGAGGGGTAGGTTTGAGTCAAAATGAGCTGAAATGGCTGAGGCATGGATTTTAATAGAAGAGAAGGAGAGGCTACCATTGAGTAACTCGGCTAGGTAGTCCAAGATAAGAGAGATGGAAAGATGTGAGATAATGGCCCCTCTGGACTGGCTCCAGGAGCAGAATCTTTTCCATTTCCCTGCGTAAGATTTTCTGGTGCTGGGCCTTCTGGACTCTGTAATAATGTCTAGGACCAGTTTGCTTAACAGGGACCCCTTATTCGCTTTTTAAAGCATTAGCCATGTTGAAAGGCAGAGTCTGCAGGTCGGGGTGCAGTATTTCCCTTCCCACCTGGGCCAAGAGGTCTGAAATAGTACAGTTTTGTACCTACCATAAATGTAGATGTCCGATAGGAATGCATCTGCAGTCCTTACAAATGGGTTGTCCTGTCGTCAGGCAGCCCTTCGGTCGGCCGGATTCCAAAGTCTGGGTCTGGCCTCGGCTGGTGTCGCCTTCACCCGCCGTCATAGCTGCAGTTATTCGGGTATAAAGGCATCATCCAACGCCATTTCCTCAGTGTTTCTTGCCCCAGATGCCAGGTGCCCTCTTGGAAGGCTAAATTTGGATAAATGCCAATGATTCCAAATAGTAGAGAGCAAACACAAAAAAATAAGCATGTATGTACATATATACAAACAAATACACCATAATAGATTCCCCCAGCTAGCTATAAGATGGGCAAATACCCTAGGAGCACCACAGAGGGGAAGGCGGGTGGGTAATCCTGACTGCAGATGCATTCCTATCGGACATCTACATTTATGGTAGGTACAAAACTGTACTATGTCCTTCAAGGATGCATCTGCAGTCCTTACAAATGGGTAGAATACCATAGCTAAACTGGGGGAGGTGGACAAATAAAGTTATGGTGTAGTTAGGATCCCTTGCAAGACAGCAGTGGCAAAGCCTGCTTGGGATCTAGAGTATAAAGGTAAATTATAATGCTTGGCAAATGTATGCACGGAGCTCCAAGTAGCGGCTTCTAAAATGTCCTTGGTAGCCACTCCTCGTAAGAAGGCTGTGGTAGTGGCTGTTGCCCTTGTAGAGTGAGGCCTGATGTTCTCTGGAGTTTTCTTTCCATGGTAGGAGTAACAAAATCTAATGCAATTTCCTATCCACTTGGAGATTGTCTGTTTTGAAATTGCTTTTCCTTCCCTTCCTGTTGCATATGCTACCAGTAGCTGGTCAGTTTTTCTATTGCCCTTGGTCCTGTCCAGGTAGTAGCATAATTGTCTATGTACATCCAAGGTATGTAGCAGTCTTTCTTCCCTGTTCTGTGGGTTAGGGAAGAATGTAGGTAGGTGGATAGCCTGATTTAAAGAAACTCTGGAAACCACCTTAGGCATAAAGGAAGGATTTGTTCTCATGGACACTCTATCTTGATGGAAGATCAGGAAGGGTTGCACTGCCATTAATGCCTGAAGTTCAGATACCCTTCTTGCTGAAGTGATTGCCAGCAGGAAAGCAGTCTTCCATGATAAGTATTGTAATTCTGCTGTTGCTGCTGGTTCGAAAGGAGGCAGTGTCAATTTTTCTAGCACAAAGTTCAAGTCCCATGCTGGTAATGGTGGCTTCCTAGGAGGCTTTACATTTTTAATTCCTCTCAGAAACTGTCTGAGCAGAGGATGTGAGAAGACAGGAGGATCCAAGTCGTATTCTGCTGAAATAGCCGATGCATGAATCTTGATGGAGGAATAGGACAGGCCTGTGTGGAAGAGCTCTGCCAAGTATTCCAGAATGTTGGCTATGTTTACCAGTGACACATCTTCTCCTTTTTCAGTACTCCAAATGAGATATCTTTTCCATTTTGCTGAATAATTTTTCTTGTTGAGGGTCTGCGAGCCTCAAGGATAATGTCTTTAACCCTTTGGGATAAATTTGGGTTAATTGGTCTTATGCAATGTTCCAGGCAGTCAGCTGCAGAGTTTTCAGGTTTGGATGCAGATTGTTGTAGTTGTTCTGTGTTAACAGCAAGGGAACCAGGGGTAGTGGCCATATTTGTTCCCGAGACATGCTCCTCAGTAATGGATACCAGTGTTGCCTTGGCCAGTCTGGAGCTATCAGAATGATCCTTGGACGGTCCTCTTTGATCTTCAATAGCACTTTGTGCATCAAAGGAAGTGGTGGGAATGCATATGCTGTCAGGTTTTTCCAACTGAAGGATAGGGAGTCCACCTTCCAAGCAAGTGGGTGGTACGTCCTTGTGCAGAATTTCTGTAGTTGGTGATTGCGTGGGGATGCAAATAAGTCTATTTCTGGGAGTCCCCATTTTCTTGTAATGGTTTTGAAGATGTCCGGATGCAGCATCCATTTGTGGGCATCTGTGGTAGTCCTGCTTAAAATGTCTGCTAGAATGTTTTCTTTTCCTGGTACAAAAATTGCTTTTAACTGAATGTTGTAGCTCAGGGCCACATTCCAGAGATCCAGTGCCATCCTGCAAAGAGGATACGAGTGTGTGCCTCCCTGTTTGTTGATGTACCACATAACTGTGGTGTTGTCTGTCCTTATCATTAATAGACCTTGTTGAAGGAATGGTCTGAATGCCTGAATTGCCAGTTTCACTGCCAGCATTTCTTTTAGATTTATGTGTAGGTGCAGCTAGTTTTGAGACCATAAGCCTTGTATGCACTTGTCCAGCATGTGTGCCCCCCAACTGAGGTCTGAGGCATCTGTTGTGATGGTTTGGCTTGGTTGAGTACTGTGAAAAGGCAATCCTGTGTTTGATTGACAAGCCTGAGCCCACCATAGGAATTCTTGCTTCAGGCATGGAATAATGGGAATCTGGGTTTCCAAGCTGTGCTTGTGTTGAGACCATAAATTCCTTAGGTACCACTGTAGTTTTCTCATATGCAGTCTGGCATGAGGAACCAATATTATGCAGGATGCCATGAAGCCCAAGGCTTGCAGAACTTTTCTTGCTGTCAGATGGTTCTGTTTTGTTAAGGCCAAGAAGTAGAGAGGTAGCTGCTCCTGTTTTTCTACTGTTAGGAATGCCATTTGCCTTGATGTGTCCAACTCTGCACCCAAAAAGGTTATTCTCTGGGATGGTATCAGTTTTGACTTTTTTGTATTGACTGTGTATCCCAGGGCTTGTAGCAGATAAATGACCCTTTGTAAATCTTCTGCTAGTTTGCTTTTGTTGTCCGCTTGTATCAGGCAGTCGTCCAGGTATGGGTAGATTTGGATTCCCTGAAGCCTGCAATGAGCAATTACTGATGCCAGGCATTTCGTGAACACTCTGGGCGCAGTAGATAAGCCAAAGGGCAATGCTGAGAATCGATAATGCTCTGATCCTGCAAGAAATCTGAGGTATCTTCTGCAGTTTGGTCATATGGGGACATGCAGGTATGCCTCCTTGAGATCTAGAGTCACCAGCCAAGACTCCTTGCCCAGCATGGGAAGAAGCTGCTGTAGGGTCAGCATTTTGAATTTTGGAACAATGAGGAATGTGTTTAAAGCGGACAGGTCGAGAATAGGTCTCCATTTGCTCTCTTTTCTTGGTACCAGGAAGAGTCTGGAGTAAAATCCCTTCCCTTGCTCCATAGATGGTACCTTTTCCACAGCTCTCATCCTTAATAATTGGGATATTTGTTTTAGTGCTTCTGTCTTTTGATTTGGAGGTAGGTTTGGCATTCCTCTCTTCCCTGGTAGAGTATGGAAGTGAAACCTGTAACCTTGATCTATTATCTGCAAAATCCACTTGTCTCTTGTTCTTGTGATGTAATGCCAGTTTGTTGTAAATAAGGCTAGCTTCCCGCCTAAGGGTGCTTGTAGTTGTTCCCTGGTAGGCGGTGCCAGAACCAAGTCACTGTGATTAACCTGTAGTTGTGGTGGTGGTTGTGTCTGTGGCTGTGCCTCGCTGGTTGTTGCCCTGCCACTGACGTCCTCTGTGAGCACCCCTGGATTGGCTTCTGCCTCTTGAACGCCTATTCCTGCCCCTCTGAGTTCTGGAGGAGTCTGGAAAGGACCAATTCTTGGAGGGTCAATTCCTGTTAAACCTCGGAGGTTGGACCTGTAAGAAATCTTTTACTGTTTGGACAGATTTTGCCTTCTCTTCCATCTTCTTCAGTACTTGTTGTGCAGGAGAGCCAAACAAATTGATCTTATCCATAGGAGCATCTAATAATTTTGATTTGACATGGTCTGGTAAGGCCTGTTCTTTTAGCCATGCATGCCTTCTGATTACTGTGCCAGTCATGGCTGATCTAAAGGAAGCCTCCAGTGCATCATAGCCGCATTTTAGGGAATGGTTACTGACTTGTTGAATGTTATGTACCATTTCCTGCACATATTTTTTGTCTACTGTTTCATCTGAGGACACTTTTTTGGTTAACTGATCTAGCAAAAATTCTTGATACTGCATCATGTGAAATTGACAGCTCAAGGCCCTAGCTGAAAGAGTAGCAGACGTGTAAACTTTTTTACCCCATCTCTCTAAGGATCTGGATTCCCTTTCAGAGGGGAGGGGGGGTTTTTGGCAGAGGTGGCTGCTACAGCCTTAGGTCCTTGGGATATAGTTTCTGGATCTGCAAGGGGAGCCTTATACAAGTGGTAATGTGTGTCCGGGACCCTGTAGTATCTATCGGGCTTAACAGGGGCCGGAGGCAGAGAATCAGGAGCAGTACAAGCATCATTAAATGCATCATCTACAACAGAAAGAACTGGAGGTATGGCTAAGGGCCTATGTTGTGGTAAATGCAGAAAAGTTCTAAGCCTTTTTCTGGAATCTGAAAAATCCTGGCCCTGCCACTGAAATTGTTCCCTCATAGCATGCAGGGTTTCCCCAAAGGAAAATTCCTCAGGCGGAGAGGCAGAAGGAATGGACTCTTCACCATCAGAGTCTTCATAAGGGGAGTATGGGGCCTCTGGAGGGTCTGTATCATTTGAGTCATCAGAGGAATCATCTGTAGACACTGGCTCAGGGGGTCTGCTCTAGGCCTCTTCTCTGGAGGCGGGTGAGAGGCCCTGTCTGGTTGAGGTTGGGATCCTCGGATTAAAGAAATGAGATCCTCTGCTAAACTAAGCATTTGTGAACTAGAGCTAGGCCTGTGAGAGGAGGGCGTAGTAGGCACAGATTTAGTAGTTTTAGCTGCTTTAGCCCTGGCAAAGGCCTTAATGGACATGGCTGCAGGTGGCCTAGCAGCTCCACGTGCAGGGGTTGAAATATCCAAGGGAATAGTGTCTGATAATTCCTGAGAAACTGTAACAGCAGGTGGGATATCAGAAGCCGATTCCACGAGGTTGGAAGAGGCCTCGGCAGAAGGAAAGTTTTCGGCTGAAGGAGGAACCGCTTGCTCGGTTTCAGCCGAAACCGAGACACTCGCGGTTGGCTTAACCGTGGTTTCGGCCGAAACCGCGGACCGCGAGTGTCGGTCCTTTTCCTTGCGTTTTTTAGATATTTGTGAAGTCGGAGGATCCGACGGCATAATATAAGCAAAATCGGAGCTGAAAAACTCCTCAGCAAACTCCGACCGATGTCTAAGCGTCCGCCGGTTAAAAGAAGCACAGGCTAGACAAGCTGCGACGTCGTGGTCTGGGCCTAGACAAGGTAAGCAGTAAGAGTGGAAATCTTTATGAGGTATTTGTTTCCCACAAGTTAAACAATTATTCACTTTTTCTGACATCGGCTGAGGCAAGAAAGAGTCCCCAACGGGGTACTTAGCTTTTTAGAAGTCTTCGAAGTAGTATTCGGTAGTAATCTCTGGTTCTGACCGACCGGCACTTGCGAACAGCTTCTGCTTCGGGCGCCACGCGGCAAGAAAGACTGAGGAAAATGGCGTCAGCTGATGCCTTTATACCCGAATAACTGCAGCTATGACGGCGGGTGAAGGCGACACCAGCCGAGGCCAGACCCAGACTTTGGAATCCGGCCAACCGAAGGGCTGCCTGACAACAGGACAACCCATTTGTAAGGACTGCAGATGCATCCTTGAAGGACATCAGTGGAAGCTGCCTGGGGGGCTGTAAATTCAGGCTTCACAGTAAGGGGTACCAATGCTGTCTGGGCCAATCTAGAGCAATGAGTATAGCCTTTGGTCTCTCCTCCCTTATTTTGATCAGTACCTTGGGAATAAGAGGCAGAGGAGGGAAAGCGTACACAAACCGGGAGCTCCAGGGGAAGGTGAAGGCATCCACCTTCCATGCTAGATGGTGATACTCCCTGGTACAGAATTTTTTTCAGCTGGTGGTTGAGGTGCGAAGCAAAGAGATCCACCTCGGGTGTCCCACACCCCTGAGTGATTTGCAGAAAGATTTTTCTGTGGAGCTGCCATTCGTGGGGGTCCAGTAAGTTTCTGCTTAGGTGGTCTGCCAGGGTGCTGTTGACCCTTGGTAGGTATTTGGCAATTAGGTGTAGACCCATGGAGGCGGCTGTTAGCCAGAGGTTCATGACTAGCCTGTACAGAGGATAAAATTGGGCTACCCCTGTTTGCTGATATACCACATTACTGTGGTGTTGTCTGTTTTTATAAGGAGAACCCCTGGCCTGAGATGGGGTTTGAAGGATGTCAGAGCCTTTTGTACTGCCATAATTTCTTTCTGATTGATGTGTAAGGGAAGGTGCTGGGCATCCCAATGACCTTGGGTGCACCTGCCTGCTAGGTGAGCACCCCAAGGAGTGTTTGAGGTGTCGGTGGTGGTCTGGCTGGTAGGGCAGGGGATGAAGGAAGACCCTTGTTCTTGACACAGGCCACTGCCCACCAGAGAAACTCAGCCCTTATACATGGGATTCGAGGGAGAGAGGTCTCTAGAGGCTGACAGTGCTGACACCAAAGGTTCTTTAGATACCACTGAAGTTACCTCACGTGAAGCCTGGCCAGAAGAATTAGAAGGCTGCACAATGCCATGTACCCCAGGGCTTGCAGGAACTTTCTCGCAGTGAGGTGACTTCTGGAAGCCAGCTGGGTAAAGTAGAGAGGCAGGAAGCTCTGCTTTTCTGGGGATTGGAAGGCCATTTGGGATGCTGTCCAGCAGTGCTACCAAGAAAACGATCCTCCTGGCGGGTGTTTGTTTTGATTTCTTCTTGCTGATGGTGAACCCTAGGAAAGTTAGGAGGGTATTGACAAATAGAAGGTCTTGGAGCAGCTTTTCTTTGCACTCTGCCTGAAAGAGGCAGTCATCCAGATAAGGGTATATCTGTATATTTCTGTCTGGAAAATGCTATAGCCAGGGCTAAACATTTGGTGAATACTTTGGGTGCAGTAGGGTAATGCAGAGAACTGAAAGTGTTGTGAGCCTGCTCTGAAGCGCAGGAATTTCCTGCAGGATTCCCTTATGATTATGTGAAGGTAGGCATCTTTTAGGTCTAGGGTCACTAGCCAGGTATTTTTTGTCAGCATAGGCAGCAGCTGCTGCAGAGTTAGCATTTTGAATCTGGGGACCACCAGGGAGGTGTTCAGAATGGACAGATACAGGATGAGGTGCCAAGTGCCCTCTTTTTTGGGAACAATGAATAGTCTGGAATAAAAGCCTTTGCCTGTTTGATCTGAGGGGACAGGTTCTACTGCCCCCTGGGATATGAGAAGTTTGGACCGGTTTCAATGCCTCTGCCCACTGATTTGGGTAAGTCTGGGTATCCTCTTGGAATTCAGAGTTAGCTGAAAGAGAATTTGTATCCCTGAAAAATTATCTTTAAGACCTACTGGTCCTTTGTTACAGAAAGCAAATTTTCTTTGCAGAGGAAGAGCCTTCCTCCTAGCTTTTGGTGAGTGAAAGGAGGGCAGAGGGGGTAGAGAGAGAGAGTCATTGAGAGTTTTTGCCATAGAAGGGTGGCTTAGAACTCCCTGCCCTTGAGGTGGAAGTGGTCCACTGTTTGCTTCTCTGCTGGCCCTGGGATAGGGGCCTGGATGGTCCGTCTCTGCAGGGAAGGACCAGTGCTTAAATGGAAAGCTCCTGCTGAACCTGGGAGGTTCAACCTGAAAGAAATCTTTTACTGTTTGCATAGATTTTGCTTTGTCTTCCATCTTTTTATGCACCTCTTCTGGTTTTACTCCAAACAAGCAGTCCTTATCCAGGGGTGCATCAATTAGTTTAGACTTGACATGATCAGGGAAAGGTTGTTCCTTCAACCATGCATGTCTCCCAATGACAGACCCTGACACTGCTGTTCTGCTAGGGGCTTCTAGGTTGTCATATCTACAGTGTAATGAGTGTTTGGCCAATTAACAAGTAGAGTGCAGTAAATCTGCTAACTCTTTCGAATTGGCAGTCAGGAAAGGTTGAAATCTTTTGTTTTAATAGTTACAAGGTGTGTTGTTGATATTTTAACATATGGAACTGACAGTTGAGTGCCCTGACAGCTAAGGTTGCAGAGGTGTACACTTTTTTTTACCATATCTGTCCAGAACTCTGGAATCCTTGTCAGAAGGAATAGGATTCTTGGCAGAACTAGGCTTAGCTCTTTTGGGTCCCTGTCTAATGACCTCTGGGTCTGCAGCAGGATTTCTGTACAGGTATTTGTGAGAATTCGGTACCCTGTAATACCTGCCAGGTTTACTGGGAGCAGGTGGGAGGGTGTCAGGGGCCAAGCAGGATTCATGGCAAACATCATCCACCACTTCTAAAGTGGGGGGGGGGGCAGGGGTCTGTGCTGGGGCAGGTCCAGAAACTATGTCTTTTCTTAGACTGGGGGTAATCCTGAGATTCCCATTGGAAATGTTCCCCGAGGGTGTGAAGGGTTTCCCCAAAGGAAAGATCTTCTGGAGGGGAGGCAGAAGGGGTGGAGTTCTCTGCATCTGAATCCTCATACGCAGTTGGAGGAGGTTGTTCCTCTGCAAAATCTGAATAGTCAGATTCCTCAGAATCCTGTTCTTGTCATAATTTCTGGAGAAGGGTGTCTTTTCCTTTTAGAAGTTGTGGCCTGAATATCCCTGATAAGGGAGAGGAGATCCTCCGCCACTTTAAGCATTTGTGCTTGGGGTGGTGGAGCAGGGGCAAGATGGTGGCTAGAAGCAGATTTTCTAGGAGTGGCCTGGCTTCTAGGCCTAAGAGTATCAGTCGGTCTGACAGAAATGGTAGTCAGATGAGAAGATGTTGTTTTTTGTCTAATTTGGTTGTGCGAAAGGCCTCCTCGGAAGCCGGTGCCTGCGTCACAGCTCCGAACCCAACTGAGGCAGAGACAGCCAAAGTCTCGGAAGATGAAGAGGATTCCTGCAGCATACTGGACTCCGAAAGGGTCTCAGTAGAGGCCTGTGTAGATATCTAATCGAGCATCAGGGGCTGCAAAAGCGCCTCACTGAATTCCGGACGACCTGCTCACTGGTAGAGTCGTCGGAAGGCTTAGCTTTGTATGGTCTGTCTATCTTTATCTCTGCATTTTTCAGAATGTCCATGGATTGTTGGCTGATGAATGCCATTTCAGAATGCGAAGACGGAACAGGAAAATGCCTATAAGAGCTCTACGGAGAATGGTTCTCGTGTTAAACAGGGCACAGAACTGGCAATGGGGGACATCGTGGTCTTGGCCTAAACAAGTGACACAGTAAGAATGAAAGTCTCGGTGTGGGATCTGCTTTCCACAGGCGAGACAATTGTTAACTTTTTCGGACATCGGTTAGTGCAAGAAAAAAGGGTCCCCAATGGGGTACTTAGCTTTAGACATTTTCAGCTGAAATTTGAACTATGGTAGCGACTATACAACACTCTTGCAAACTGCTTCTGCTAGGGGCTCCACGGCAAGAAACACGGATGTAATGATGTCAGCTGCCTTGCTTTATAGCACTGACTACCTGACATCAGACTACAAGCGATGGCAGGTGACGCAGAAAAACGCTGACTCTGGTATTCGGGCCAGCTGAGGGCTACCACAGCAGGGATAACCCACAGGTGATGATTGCAACAGTGAAACACGAAGAACATCAGAAAATATACTCCTTGGATTCCACCTGTGTCCCTGTTGGACAGGGACATTGGGTGCTGGCTTGTCTGAGCTTAGCAACTTCTACATATAATAAAACTGCAATTTTTGGGATGGTGTCCCCAAAATGACAGTTCTTCTTGTAGATTGAGGATACAATGTCTTCAGGTTCAGACTCATAGCCAGAAGGGGAATATAACTGAGACATAATCTGGAAGCTCAGACTCAGTTTTAGTGGAAGAATCTTCTGCAGAGAAATTATCCCTCTTTCTCTTCAAAGGAATAAAGGATGTAAAAGCAAAAAACTGTGGGGTCTTCAAAGCCAGAATGGCTTAAAAAGTACTTGAGAAAAATTCTGCCATACCTGTAGAGGATCTCTGGAAACAGTTGTGGCAGGAGATGAAAGGTGTAGCTCTTTTGCTGCTTGTTTTTGGGGTTCCTAAAGAAACCATAAGTGAAGGGCCCAACCCTAACTGCATCTGAAACACAGAACTAGGGACATCCTCATTTACTATCTCAGGAGCACTGCCATGTCCATCTCAGAGCATAAGCCTGGATTTCCCCTTCTCAGCCTTAACAGTAGTCTGACTGGTCAGACAGGACCTGCCAGGAGGTGTATGCCTGCAATTGGGTCGTGACAGCAGAACAGGCCCAGAGGTCTGATTATCTGTGAGTTTAACAGTTTGAGATGTCAGACTCTGACCTATAGGCAGAACTGAACAAGATGACATCTTTTTTGCTTTTTGGTTTTCTTCTTAGGTTGTGAAGTTATGCCTGAGGCAAGAGCTGACTTCATGGAGATTTGCATTTTAGCTTGTAAGCACTTAATTTCTTAAAGAGATTTGTAAAGAAGACAGATGACTTCTTATAGTCTTTAGAACAAATCCTGACAAATAGAGCGGTCTGTGGTATTAAAGTCAGAAGATCAACCACGCAGATAAACAAATAGCACAAAAAAGCGTGGCCCACACTGTTGCCCTCAAATAAAAGGCTGCAGGAAGTAAATTCCAGTACATCCAAATTGACCTACAAAGTTTTTATTAAATGTGAGTTAAGCACTTTCATCCCTATCCAATGCTTGGACTTCTTCAGAACTCATGAATTTAAATAACAGCTGAGAAAGGAGAGCACATCTTCTAGACGAAGGACTTCTAGTGCATCTTGGTCCATTTTTAGAAAGCACAGCAACAAAACCCACAAGCTAGTGCTCTTTCTCAGCTATTTTAATTCAAGAGTTCTGAAGTCGTCCAAGCATCAGATATGGATGAAAGTGCTTAACTCACATTTAATAAAATCTTCATACGTCAATTTGGATGTACTGGAAAATTTTTCTACTACCATTCTGGAGTATTACAACTGGATCCTAGGCAGAAAGGACACTGGGTATGCATATAAGTACATGGAAACTGCCTACCACAGAGGCATTTGCCTCTTATATGACATGAACAGAAAATTCAAAAATAAGGAAGATCTCCAATAGGGTACTTGGGGTCCCCTCAAAAAGGCAACTTGATCCTTCTGTACAGCTGGCAGACACTCTTTGGGATGGAGTCTTGTTTTCCACACTGGCGACAAGAAAATTCTTAGAATTTTCATACTCACAAGTCCCTTCAGTACCAGAACACAGTCCTTGTGCCTAGACCTAAAGTTAGATGCGCAACTTATGAGGAAAGAGTGCCTAATCATTGGTATACTGGCCAGACATATGGAATCTTCGGCAGGATGCATTCCGTTTGTCAGCATAACTGTGAAGGTGATCTAAATGATGAAAATCTGAAGTTGGCACCATCTTTTGACCCTTTATACTACAACACATCATGAAGTTGAAAGGGGAATGTAACTGATTTCTGTGCGTGTTAAATCTCTAGTATTTGAGCTAACCCTGGGCTTCTCCAAAGAGGAATTCAAGTGTTTACTGCAACAGTGAGCTAAGATTATCATTAAATCTACCCCAGCCCTTATTCTAACCATAACCTACATGTGCATGGCTACTGCATAAACACCCTAAGCACACACTTAATCACTAACTCACACACCACAACACAAACACTAAACCAATCCCCTACCCTAGTCCTTACGCTGACCCTAATACACAAACACTCCTACTCGTTAATGTTACAGTTGATCCTGCAATTAAATTTTCTGCATTATAATCCCAAACATAAATAAATAATTCTTCCTTTCAACATGCACAATGCTTGCTCAAAACTCCAATGAAAGTGTAAAATCTTACCATAGCTGTAGATGTCCTTCTCTTCACTGCTGCAGTATTCATTACACAAGGGATCCCCTGCCAAGGGCGGCCCAATGTTCAGCCAGTATACCAAAACTTTTAAGCTGCTTTAAGGTTAGGGTAACCACCTTTTCAAATGCCCAAAATGGGACATTTTTGGTACAAACGTCAGATTTTGCAGGCCAAAACATACCCATGGCCAGTACAAAGGACAGAACTTCACTTTTTTTGCATAAATAAAAGCTTGTAGCATTTTAGTTGCTTATTCTGTTTCTTATAACATTTAGGTGTTACATAATAACCATTTTATGCAACTATTACATAAAATATATGAAATAATTGTGTCCTAAAATATCATGACATTTGCCATTTTTATAATTTTTTGGCAGGACACAACTGCCCAAAGAGGGACTGTCCCTCGCAAAGTGGGACAGGTGGTAACCCTATTTAAGGTACACTGGGCATAAAGGTGATGTCTGGACATATCCTCAGAAATGACAGCCCCAGTAGAAATGCCAGTTCAAGGAACAGAGGTAATTAGTACATCCAGAAGGGAATTGGACCAGAGGATGGAGGGAGGGAGTGAATACTGCAACAGTGAAGAGATGGACATCTACTGTTATGGAAAGATTTTACACAACTGTACTATGTCCTTCCACTTTACTGTTGCAGTATTCATTACACTTGAGAGACTGCCAAAGCTCAGGAAGAAACTTGAGAAGAGGAAGGACCACCAGAGCTCTCCAGGAAGCCATGAAGGATGGCCCTAGCAAAACCAGCTCTAGCTCTGGAAATTGTGTCCAACTTGTAGTGCTTGGTAAAAGAAGGCCAAAAGTCCATTTAGCTGCCTCAAGAATAGAGTTAGTATCCAAATCCTTGGAGGAAAAAAAAAATAAAAAAGCACCAGAAGAAGCCACAGCTCTAGTAAAATGAGCCTTAAACAGAAGAAAGGCTCTTACCATGAAAAGAGTATCAAAAAGAAATGGCTTTAGAAAACCAAGAAGAAATAGTTTGCTTGGATGCAGCCAATCCCAAGGACCTAGGGTAAAAGGAAACAAAGAGCTGATCAGGTTTACAAAAAGGCAATTGTTAATTTTTTCTGACATCGGTTAGAGCAAGAAAAAAGGATCCCCAATGGGGTACTTAGCTTTAGAAGACCAACTCGGAAACGGAACTCAGGTTGCAGCCAACCGGCACTCGTGCAAACTGCTTCTGCTTTGGGCTCCTCGGCAAGAAAGACAGATGTAATGGTGTCGGCTGCCTGATTTTATACCACTAACGACCTGACGTCAGTCCTGGAGCGACAGCAACCGACGTAGAAATACTAAGCCTCTGGTATTCGGGCCAACTGAGGGCTACCCCTGGTAGGATAACCCAAGTGTGATGACTGCAACAGTGAAACACGAAGAACATCAAAGAGCTGATAAGGTTTTCAAAAAGTCTTAGTTTTATCCAAAAAATATCAGAGTTGCCTATGTACATCAAATGTGTGCAGCACCTTCTCACTAGCACATTGCAGAGAAGGGGAAAAAGTAGGCAAATGAATAGACTGATTGGGACAACTCATTCATCACTTTGGGCATAAAAGAATATCTTATGAAACAGCAAAAAAGGAGGACAAGCCATAAGAGCTTGAAGCAAAGATACCTGCCTGGCAGAAGGGCCAACAAAAATACAGTCTTTCCAAGAGCAATGTTGCAAGGAAGCGGAGGCTACAGGCATAAAAGGAACCTGGGTCAATATTTTCTAAAACAAAATTTATATCCCAGGGTGATGGAACAGGGTTCCTGGGAGGCCTAAAATGAAGAATGCCTTTAAGGGATTGTTTATCTTCAAATCTAGAAGCTAAATTAGGTAATAAAGACAGACATGCAGAAATAGCTGATAAGTGGCCCCTCACCGAGGAATAAGCGAACCCAGAATTGAGCAATTCACAGATAGGTGAGAACCAAAGGAACAAACACAAAGTGAATCCGGATTACAAGAAAAACACCAGACAGAAAATTTCCTCCACATGGATAAGTAGGATTTCCTAGTTGTGGGTTTCCTGGTCTGCTGCAGGACCCCAAGCACATCATCAGAGAAATGGTGTCTGTATGGAATCAAAATCCTATCATTCATAATGTCAGTTGAAGTGCGAGCTGGTGGGGATGAATGAGGAATCCCTTGTCTTGTAAGTAGGTCCACACTCTGAGGTAACTTGTGATGACTGCCCTTGGCTAAACGCAGAAGAGGGAACCAATGCTGTCTCAACCTAAAGGGAGTCAGGAACAAGATTTTGGGAGTATCCTGTTGACTTCCGAACAGGACTTTTGGAATGATGGGAAGGGAAGGGGAGGGAAAGCATAAAAAAAATCCCCTTCTAAGAAAGACAGAGTAGGAGAGGGAGTCCACCTTCCAAACCACAGTAGCTGGGACTCTGGCACAAAACAGAGGAAGTTGTCTGTTCAGACAGGAAGCAAAAAAATCTGTGTACCACCCCACTGGTGACAATGTCCAGAAACACATCCCTGTGAAGCAGCCATTTGTGGGATTGAGTTATGGACCTGCTCAGAGAGTCTGACACAATGTTTTGACCGGAGAGAATGTAAACTGCCTAATGAGTCACAACACTAGACAGCTAGTTTCCACACTAACAGAGAGAACCGGCAGAAATAAGCCCTTATCCCTCTTGTGTGTTGACATATCACATCACTGTGGTACTGTCTGTAAACACCTTGAGAGGTCCTGGGGAGAAAAGAGGATGAAAGGCCTGAAGACCCAGCAGAATAGCTCTCATCTTCTTGACATTGATATGGTCGGTTAATAAAACGACCAGACTCCCTGCACTTTTTGGAAGCCGAAAGCTGCTCCCCATCCCATGTCTGAGGTGTCTATGAACAGCTCCTGATAGGGAAGTGGAGGATGAAAACAGAGCCCTGGACTGAGAGTCAGCTGCTGAATCCACCACTAAAGTTCCTGCTTGAGACATGGAAGAAGAGGAACTAAAAAAAAAAAAAGAGGAGATGAGAATATTGAAGCCAAACGGACTTTAGAAACCACTGAAATTTTCTCATGGAGTTTGGCAAAAGGAGCATAGGAATAGGGGAAGCTATGAACCCCAGAGCACTCAGATATTCTCTTCTTGTTACTGAGGTCAGAGGAAGAAGGGAGTGAAAAAAGTAAATGATAATTAGGACCTTGGGAGAAGGCAGAGATGCCAGCATAGGAAGGGTCTGGATTCTGCACCCCAGAAACATATGATCCTGAGAAGGAGTCAGAAAGGACTTTTTGAAATTTATAGTGAACTCCAGACTCTGCAGAAGGGAGATTGCAAAGTGAAGACTTTGCAACAAGGTCTCTGGAGAGGGTGACTGAAACAGAGGGTCATCCAAGTAGGGAAAGACTTGAATCTCCCATAGCCTGCAAAAAGTAATCACAGGAGCAAGGCATTTGGTGAATATCCTTGGGGCAGTAAAAAGGCCAAAGGGCAAAGCAAGGAAAGTACAGTTTGTACCTACCATAAATGTAGATGTCCGATAGGTATGCATCTGCAGTCATAACATATGGGTTGTCCTGCCTCAGGCAGCCCTTCGGTCGGCCGGATTCCAAAGTCTGGGTCTGGCCTCGGCTGATGTCGCACTTTCCCCGACATCAGAGCTTCTGGGGTATAAAGGCATCAGCCAACGCCATTTTCCTCAGTGTTTCTTGCCCCAGATGCCAGGTGCCCTCTAGGAAGGCTAAATTTGGATAAATGTTGAATGTTCCAAACAGTAGCAAAAAAAATATATATATATATATATATATATATATATATATATATATATATATATATATATATATATACACATATACATATATACAAACAAACAAATACACCATAATAGATTCCCCCAGCTAGCTGAAAGAGGGGTAAGCACCCTAGGAATACCACAGAGGGGAAGGAGGGTGGGTAATCCTGACTGCAGATGCATACCTATCGGACATCTACATTTATGGTAGGTACAAAACTGTACTATGTCCTTCAAGGATGCATCTGCAGTCATAACATATGGGTAGAATACCATAGCCAAACTGGGGGAGGAGGTACTAAGATAAGGATGGTGTAGTTAAGATCCCCTGTAAAACTGCAGTTGCAAAGCCTGCTCGGGATCTGGAGTATAAAGGTAGATTGTAATGCTTGGCAAATGTATGCACGGAGCTCCAAGTAGCAACTTCTAAAATGTCCTTAGTAGCCACCCCTCATAGGAAAGCTGTAGTGGTGGCTGTGGCCCTTGTGGAATGAGGCCTGATATTTTCAGGAGCTGTCTTTCCATGAAAAGAGTAGCAAAAGCAAATGCAATTTCCTATCCATTTTGAAATTGTCTGTTTGGAAATTGCTTTTCCTTGCACCCCAGTTGCATATGCTACAAAAAGTTGGTCAGTTTTTCTGCTGGTTTTAGTTCTGTCCAGATAGTAGCGTAGTTGTCTGTGTATATCCAAGGTGTGCAAAAGTTTTTCTCCTTTGTTCTGTGGGTTAGGAAAGAACATAGGCATATGAATAGCTTGGTTCAAGGATACCCTGGATACCACCTTTGGCATGAAAGTAGGATTGGTTCTCAGAGACACTCTATCCTGGTGAAAAATAAGGAAAGGCTGCACTGCCATTAATGCCTGTAACTCGGATACTCTTCTTGCTGAAGTGATTGCCAGAAGGAAAGCAGTTTTCCAAGATAAAAACTGTAAGTCTGCTGATGCTGCTGGTTCAAAAGGAGGTAGTGTCAATTTTTCCAGCACAAAATTGAGATCCCATGCAGGCAGAGGGGTCTCCTTGGAGGTTTAACATTTTTGATCCCTCTCAAAAATTGTCTGAGAAGAGGGTGAGAGAAGATAGGAGGATCCATATTGTATTCTGCTGAAATTGCTGAAGCATGAATCTTAATGGAAGAGTAGGACAGGCCATTGTGGAACAATTCTGCTAAGTATTCTAGGATGTGTGCTAGGTTTGCCACTGTGACATCTGTGCCCTTTGATGTGCTCCAAATGAGGAATCTCTTCCATTTAGCTGAGTATGTCAGGGTCTGCGAGCCTCCAGGATAATGTCCTTGACCCTCTGAGATAAGACAAGTTTGGTTTTAAGCAATTTTCCAGGCAGTTAGTTGCAGTGTTTTCAAGTTTGGATGCAGGGTCTTGAAATTGTTCTGCATTAGAAGAAGAGGCCATAGGGGTAGAGGCCATGAGTTCACCTGAGACATGCTTCTCAGTAGCGGATACCAGTGCTGTCTCGGCCAGTCCGGAGCTATTAGTATCACCTTTGGCTGTTCCTCCCTGATCTTCAGTAGAACCTTGTACATCAATGGGAGAGGTGGAAATGCATACACTGTTAGGGCATTCCAGCTGAAAGAGAGAGAGTCCACCCTCCAGGCTTGTGGGTGGTATGTCCTTGAGCAGAATTTCTTCAGTTGGTGGTTGAGTGTGGAGGCAAACAGATCTATCTCTGGCATTCCCCATTTCTTTGTTATGAGTTTGAAGATGTCTGGATGCAGCATCCATTCGTGAGCATCCGTGGTAGTTCTGCTTAAGCTGTCTGCTAGTGAAATCTCTTTTCATGGTACGAATTTGGCCTGCAGCTGGATATTGAGATTCAGGCCTAGGTTCCACAGATCCATTGCCATCCGGCATAGAGGGTAGGAATGCATGCCTCCCTGTTTGTTTATGTACCACATGACCGTGGTGTTGTCTGTCCTCATCAGCAGATGTCCTTGCTGGAGGAATGGTTTGAATGCCTCGATTGCATGCTTCACTGCCAGCATCTCCTTTTGGTTTATGTGCAAGTTTAGCTGGCCTTGAGACCATAGGCCTTGGATACATTTGTCCTCCATGTGTGCTCCCCATCCTAGGTCTGAGGCGTCCGTGGTGATGGTCTGCCTTGGTTTTGGTTTGTTGAAAGGCAACCCTCTGTTGGACTGGCAGGCCTGAGCCCACCACAGGAATTCCTTTTGAAGGCATGGAATGATTGGTATCATGGTTTCTAGACTGTGCCTGTGTTGAGACCATACATTCCTTAGGTACCATTGTAATTTCCTCATATGCAGCCTGGCATGCGGGATGAAGATTATGCAGGATGCCATGTAACCCAGGGCCTGCAGGACTTTCCTTGCAGTAAGCTGAGCTTGTCTTGTCAAAGTCATGAAGTAATCTGGAAGTTGTTTTTGTTGTTCTTCTGTGAGAAAAGCCATCTGAGTTATTGTGTCCAGATCCGCACCCAAAAAGGTTATCCTTTGGGATGGCACTAGTCTTGACTTTTGGATGTTGACTGTGTATCCCAAGGCCTGTAACAGGTATATGACATAGGCCAAATCCTTTATCAATTTTGTCTTGTTGTCCGCTTGTATTAGGCAGTCGTCCAGGTATGGGTAGATTTGAATTCCCTGAAGTCTGCAATGTGCAATTACTGATGCCAGGCATTTCGTGAATACTCTGGATGCAGTAGATAAGCCAAAGGGTAATGCTGAGAATTGATAATGCTCTGATCCTGCAAGAAATCTGAGGTGTCTTCTGCAATCTGGTCGGATAGGGACGTGCAGGTATGCCTCCTTGAGATCTAGAGTCACCAGCCAAGACTCTTTGCCCAACATGGGAAGAAGTTGCTGTAGGGTCAGCATTTTGAATTTTGGGACAATGAGATATGTGTTCAGTGCGGACAAGTCGAGAATAGGCCTCCATTGGTTTTCTCTTCTTGGTACAAGGAATAGTCTGGAGTAAAATCCTTGGCCTTGTTCCATAGATGGTACCCTTTCTATCGCTTTCATCTGAAGTAAATTGTTGATTTGTCTTAAAGCCTCTGGCTTCTGGTTTGGTGGAAGGTTTGGCATTCCGCTCCTTTTTGGTAAAGTGTGGAAGTGAAACCTGTATCCTTTGCCTATTGTTTGCAATGTCCATGTGTCCTTTGTAATGCAATGCCAGTTTTTTGAGAATAAAGCCAGCTTTCCGCACAAGGGAGCTTCCAGTTGTTCTCTGGTAGGCGGAATCAGAGTCAAGTCATTGTGTCTGTCCTGTGGTAGTGGTTGTAGTTGCAGCTGTGGCACTACTCCTCTGGTTGGCAGGCTGCCACCGACGGCCCCTGTAGGCACCCTTTGATTGACCTCTGCCTCTAGGGCGTCTATTCCTGCCCCTCTGTGCTCTGGAGGTGTCTGAAAAGGACCAATTCTTTGAAGGCCAGTTTCTGCTGAACCTCGGAGGTTGGACCTGCAGAAATTCCTTTACTGTTTGCACAGATTTTGCTTTTTCTTCCACTTTCTTTAGAATCTCCTGTGCAGGGGAGCCAAATAAACTGTGTTTCTCCATTGGAGCATCTAGGAGTTTAGCCTTGACATGGTCTGGCAAGGATTGCTCTTTTAGCCAGGCATGCCTACGAATTACTGCCCCAGTCATAGCTGATCTAAATGAAGCCTCCAGTGCATCATAGCCACATTTTAAGAAAAGATTACTGACCTGCCGAGAGTTGTGTACCAAATCCTGAAGGGATTTACGGTCTAAAGGTTCAGGAGAAGAAAGCTTTTTATTCAGCTGATCTAACAAATATTCTTGGTACTGTATCATATGGAATTGACAGTTTAATGCCCTGGCAGAAAGAGTAGCAGATGTATAAACCTTTTTACCCCATCTCTCTAATGCTCTAGGCTCTCTTTCAGAGGGTAGGGGATTTTTGGCAGTGGCAGCTGCAACACCTTTTGGGCCTTTAGAAATAGTTTCTGGGTCTGCAGCATGGGCTTTATACAGGTGGAAGTGAGAATCCGGGACCCTGTAATATCAGTCAGGTTTGGCAGGGGCCGGGGGAAGAGAATCAGGTGCAGAACTGATATCATTATACACATCATCAATTACAGTTAGCACTGGTGGTATGGCTAAGGGCCTATGCTGGGGCAAATGTAAAAATGTCCTTAATCTTTTTCTAGAATCAGAAAAATCCTGACCCTGCCATTGAAAGTGTTCCCTCATTGAGTGCAAAGTCTCCCCAAAGGAAAATTCTTCAGGAGGGGAGGCCGAAGGAATAGAGTCTTCTGCATCTGAATCCTCATAAGGCGAATAGGCCCCTTCCTGATGGTCTGACAAATCAGATCCATCCGTGGAGTAATCAGAGGAGAGAGGTTCAGAGGGTACAGTCCTAGGCCTTTTGTCAGGTGGAGGTTGGGAGGCCCTGTCTGGGTGAGGTTGGGAACCCCTAATTAAGGATATAAGGTCCTCAGCAAGACTGAGAATCTGAGAACTTGAGGAAGGCCTCTGTGAAGTAGATTTGGCAGGTAAAGCTTTTGAAAGTTTGGAAGCTTTAGCCCTGGAGAAGGCCTTAGACATAGAATCTGGGGGCCTAGCTGCCCCACGTGCACGTGTAGAAATGTCCAATGGAATGGTGTCGGACAATTCTTGAGCGCTAGCTTCGGTAGGGATTTCTGAAGCCAACTCAGCCGGGGCGTCTCTGGCCTCGGTTGTCGGAGGTATGGATTCGGTCGTAGTAAGAACCGAGGACTCTGTTTCAGCCGAAACCGAGACACTCGCGGTAGGCCTAACCGTGGTTTCAGCCGAAACCGCGGGCCGCGAGTGTCGGTCCTTTTCCCTGCGTTTTTTGGCCACATGCGTAGTCGGAGTCTCAGACGGCATTTTATATGCAAAAGTGGTTCCGAAAAATTCTTCTGCAAACTCCGACCGACGTCTAAGAGTCCGTCGGTTGAAGGAGGCACAGGCTAAACAAGCTGATACGTCGTGGTCTGGGCCTAAGCAAGGAAGGCAGTAAGAATGGAAATCCTTATGAGGTATTTGTTTCCCACAAGTTAAACAATTATTTACTTTGTCTGACATCGGCTGAGGCAAGAAAGAGTCCCCAACGGGGTACTTAGCTTTTTTTGAAGTCTTCGGTAGCTGAAATCTCTGGATCTGACCAACCGGCACTTGCGAACAGCTTCTGCTTCAGGCACCGCACGGCAAGAAAGACTGAGGAAAATGGCGTCGGCTGATGCCTTTATACCCCAGAAGCCCTGACGTCGGGGAAAGTGCGACATCAGCCGAGGCCAGACCCAGACTTTGGAATCCGGCCGACCAAAGGGCTGCCTGAGGCAGGACAACCCATATGTTATGACTGCAGATGCATCCTTGAAGGACATCTGAAAATGCCAGGAAGCAACAGAGAAACGTAAAAGCTTCCTGAAAAGGAGATGAATTGGGATATGGAGATAGGCATCCTTGAGATCCACAGACATCATGTACACCTGAGGATGCAAAAGAGGGAACATTCAAAAAGAGAAATGACAGGTCTAAAATTAGTCTCCGAGTACACTCTTTCCTAGGTACTAGGAACATTCTAGATCCACAGACATCATGTACACCTGAGGATACAAAAGAGGGAACATTCAAAAAGAGAAATGACAGGTCTAAAATTAGTCTCCGAGTACACTCTTTCCTAGGTACTAGGAACATTCTGGAGTAAAACCCACTCCCCCCTTTGGGAACCTGGAACTTCTTGAATAGTATCATAAGTCAAGAGATCCAGAGAAACCCCTGGAAAGAAAAACAGCTCTTCCTGAGGGGGATGAGGAATTCCCATAAAAGGGGGAAGAGAATTCCAGACCATGAAATAACCTTGACGGACAATGGACAGAACACAGAAGTCCCGAGTAAACTTTAAACTGGGAGAGAGAGAGAACGGCAAAGAGAAACGGGAATGTGGTTAAGAAGAAAAAGGATAGTCAGACAGCACCTGGTTTATCAGGAAAAGGAGACGTCTGGGGCACAGAAGTCCGAGTAGCTTTATCAGGAGGAGCTCACTTCTGACCTTTCTTGCTCTTGGGGGTGGGCGAGATGGCCTGCAAACACAGACAGGCTTACTGGGGTAATTTCAGTGAAACTTGGGTACAGGAGAAACTAAAACATGTTTAAGTTCCTATAAAGCCTTGCCCTTATCCTGAAGGGACTTAAATAAACCAGAAGCAACTTCGCCAAACAAGTGTTTATCATCCAAAGGAGTATCCATCAACTTACCCTTAATATCATTAGGCAAAGGTTGAAGCTGAAGACAAGAAATTCTCCTCATCACAGACCCAAAAGCAGCAGCCCTAGAGGAAGCATCTGCTGCATTATAACTACACTTGATGGAATGATGAGCCACCTGGGAGGAAGTCCTTAACAAGGAAAGGGCAGAAGATTTCCCTTCAGAGTCTGGAAGATCAGAAATTAGCTGACAAGAGTCATCTTTATGCCCTACACTATGCAAAGAGCATACATGTGATGTACGGTGTACCTTAAAGCAACCTAAAGGCATTGGTATACTGGCCAGATTATCAGGCCACCCTTGGCAGGGGATCCCTAGTGCAATGAATACTGCAACAGTGAAATGGAAGGACATCTAAACTTTCTCTCTGTCAACTAGTCATGAAGTGTGTGGAAGTGATCCATAGGTATATTTATGCATACTTGTTTACCAGCATAATGTACTGAATCAGACCAGAAGAAATACATTTGGTCACTGAGAAAGTAAATAAACACAAATTTGTAAAGTCTTTTTATTCCTAAAGTGGCAGGCATTTTTAAAAGCAGATTTTACTCCTGGAATAAATGAAAAGAAATTCTGTAAAAAGTTATTTGTGGTACAAAAACATTTAATTGCAAACACTGTACAGTTGGATATTTATCATAAATGTTTTAGAACGTAACATTAATTATTAGTGCACTTTTGTATGTACTCTGTATTGTATCATGTCGAGGATGATGCTGTGTTTTTTTAAGAAGAGACTTCACCTTAATGGATTTGTCATTTTTATTGGTTAAATCAAATTACATCATTGATCATTAATTTTTATTTAAATGTGTGTTCAATGCAAGTCATTCTGAAGAAGTTCTAGTTATTAAAGAAACGAAAGAGATAAAATTATTTGAGTTTTGTGCCTTAAGTTTCTATTGTCTGGTTTTAAATACATTTCTGTATTTTTTGTGAGTGAAATGTTTTTGTATGTAATAAAGTAGTTCAGACTAGTTACATAGAAAAAAATACATTGCACTGTGCTTGTTCACATGTAGAACACATATCATGCACACAAAAATCATTACATATGTTTTACGCGCGCACGGACGCACACACAAATACTTGTATATACATATATCAGGCCTAAGTCTAGGCCAGCCGTGCGGCTACCACCAGCTACTAAACATAATGAAAATTATTGACATTCAAAATGTATGGTATCTTTAGCTACTGAAGCCTGGGTACATAACGGTAATGTCAGCAGATCCCAGCAAAGAAGTCACCAACACCTCTGAAGAAAGTGAAGTAGCTGAAAGGAATTGTACATCACTGTGGTCTTAGGACTAGCACATGTAGAAGAATGAACGACTTCGATCTTAACCAGTCTAGCACGTG
Source organism: Protopterus annectens (assembly GCF_019279795.1). Classification (NCBI taxonomy): domain Eukaryota; kingdom Metazoa; phylum Chordata; order Ceratodontiformes; family Protopteridae; genus Protopterus; species Protopterus annectens. The sequence continues at coordinate 415,841,026 of NC_056731.1, forward strand.
AAGTCTTAATGCTCAATTATTTGACAGACTCGTCCAATTTGACTTTGCTAAAATTATTTAGCAGGCAGGATAAAAGGAGACTTTCTCCAAGTGTCTGAAGACAACAAAATTAAAGCAGAATTGAAGACTTTCTTCTCGGTGCTCTAAGGAAAAGGTACAAAGCTGTTCTTTTCACTTCCTGAAAGTCATGGCACATACATCACAGGGCTACTACAAATGTGCAGCTAAACAGAATATACAATTTTTGTGACTGTCAGCATGAGGGATTTGTTTGCCACTGTCACACTTAACAAAAATGAAGCTTGCTGGAGGAAAAGGGCCAAAGCCCTGAGATAAACTGAAAATAAGCCCTGGTACAAAATAAAAATGACACCACATTAACACCAGCAGAAGGAGCTTAAGATGGCAAAAGGAAGAACTCAAAACACTGCAGAAAATAACCAAACAGGTGAAGAAGGTTGATGAGCTATGCTCAGAAAAGCAATTAGCCTGTGGCCATTTGGAATCCAAATACATTTAGTGGTGAAAAGAAACTAGAAATGGAGGAGAAAGATACATGATAGGGAAAGGAAGAGTTGCAAAAGTAATCTAGAACGTTTTATCTGCTAAGCTAAATGTGTGCAGATCAGCCAAGTCTCAAACATTAACGAAGATTAAATTTCCTTAGTGCAGTACCATTTCCTAACTACTGGGTCCACTGTAAAAGCAAACCACTCTTCCCAGTGGTAGAAATATTTTTTTTTTCATCCAGCCAATTTCTGTCTTGGTGAAGTACTTGGGAAATGAGACAGGACTGCTGGTAACTCCTGAGTAGAATCAAAGGGAGTGGAGCTAGTAAGAGGATGGGGATAGAAAAGAAACAGCACCCAAAAAAGGCATTAGAACAGAAGAGGAAGTACCGGGAAAAGAAAGGGTAATAGCAGCCAGGCTTATTCATCTCTAGGAAAAGTGGGCAGAGAAACAATTTGAATACCCGGAGAGTGTTGGCCTAGAGCACAGCGATGAAAGCTTAATCCAGGAGACCCACAGTGAATAAAATGAAGCAGTGATACTAGTGGATCCTCCACAGACCCCATGCCACAAAGCGTAGACTGTACTTAACAGATGCCAAGATCTTGGCAAAACCTAGTAGCTGGATCCTTACAATACTTGTGCTTTAATTTTTCATTCCACCCCTTTTTGGTTAGGTAGTGAAAAAGCAGTCCAGGCAATGTGCTGTCAATAATCACCACCATTTTTAGCGAGGATGGCTAACAACTATTTCTTCCTTTGATGATAAACAGCCAGGCTGAATCACCATCACTTGTCGAATTTCTTGCTCTTTCCCAGAGACTGTGCAGGCAAGAAAAAAATGTGCTGAATAGTGATTGCTGGGAAGAAATGCCACACTAGGGACACCAAGATTTCCTTGACTTTTTTTTTTTAAACAACTTTATCCTAGAACAGACCAAAACAATTGCAGATATTCAATCTGCACAGACTTTCAGGTTGATTCATTCATCTTCACATAAATTTTACTGTCTGAAAAGAATCACAACTCCAAGCAATCAAAAAATCTGAACGTTCCTGACTTCTCAGCATTACCAATGCTTTAAGGTACGCTGACCTTCACCTACACACTCCTCACGTAGCGTAGGGCATAAAGGTGACGTTCAGGCGTACCATACTCAGAACTGCTTGCCCCAGTAGGAACAGCAGTCCAAGGAAAACCAACGAGAACCTGCACATTCAAGAAGGAAAAAAGTCTAGGGGGATGGTAGGAAAAAAGACTAGGGGGATGGAGGGAGTGAGTAAATACTGCAGCGGTGAAGACAGGGATATCAACTGTTTTGGTAAGATTTTACACAACTGTACTATGTCCTTGTCTTCACCGCTGCAGTATTCATTACTTATGGAAGACTGACAAAGCTCAAGAAGAAACTTGGGAGGGGGAAGCAACAGTACAGCCTACGAAGCCATGAAGAATGGCATTAGCAAAACCAGCTCTGGCTCTGGAGATACCATCCAACTTGTAATGATTGGTAAAAGTATGCACAGAAGTCCAGGTAGCTGCTTCAGGAATAGAACTGGTTTCTGAACCCTTGAAATAAAAACACCAGAAGAAGCCACAGCTCTGGTAGAATGAGCCTTTACAGAAGGAAGGCTCTCGCCATGAAAAGTTTAATAAAAATAAATAGCCTTCAAAATCCAAGTAGAAATGGTTTGCTTGGAAACATCCAATCCTAAAAGACCTAGGATAAAGGAAACAAACAACCAATCAGATTTTCTGACAGCTTTAGTCTTATCCAAATAAAATCTGAGCTGTCTATGCACGTCTAAGGTATGCAGCATCCTCTGTCAGATTGTGGAGAGGGGAAAAAGTAGTCAAATTAATAGACTAAGTGACAACTCATTAACCACCATGGGCATAAACGAAGGATTAGTATACAAGAACACCACGTCCTCATGAAATATCAAAAAAGGTGGACAAGCCATAAGGGCTTGCAACTCAGACACCTGTCTAGCAGAAGTAAGAGCTAACAAAAGAACTGTTTTCCAAGGACAATACTGCAAGGAAGCTGAAACTGTAGGCTCAAAGTGATCCTGAGTCAATTTCTCCAGAACAAAAAAGATCCCAGGGGGGACAAACGGGCTTCCTTGAAGGTTGAACATTAAGGACACCTTTAAGAAATTGCTTAGCCTCAAATCAAGGTAACGGGTGTGTTAAAGGCAGAGAAGCAGAAACAGCTGATAAGGAGGCCTTAACAAAAAAATAGGCCAAACCAGCATTGAGCAACTCACACAAATAAGAGGGAACCAAAGGAACATCCACAGTAAGTGGGGTCCAGGTCACGAAAAAGACACCAAATAGAAAACCTCTTCCATTTACATAAGTAGGATTTCCTAGTAGTAGGTTTCCTGGCCTCCTGCAGGACCTGCAGCACGTCCTCAGAAAAAAGGTGTCTATGAGTGATCAAAATCCTACCACCCACTGTGTCAGTTGAAGCAGGGGGCAGGTGGGGATGGATAAGAGACCCCTCGTCTTGTGTGAGTAGACCCACACTGTGAGGTAACTTGTGATGGCTGCCCTTGGCTAAATGCAGAAGTAGAGGGAACCAGTGCAGTCATGGCCAAAAGGGAGTCATCAACAAGATTTTGGGAGAATCCTGTTGAATGTCGAACAGGACTCGGAATGAGAGGAAGGGGAGGGAATGCATAAAGAAACATCCCCTTCCAAGAAAATGAGAAGGTGTCCACCTTCCATACCAGAGGACCTGGGACTCTGCACAAAACAGAGGAAGTTGTCTGTTCAGAGGGGCGGCAAAGAGATTTTCTTGAGGAGTACCCCACTGATGAATGCCCAGAAACACATCCATGTGAAGCATCCACTCGTGGGACTGAGTGAAGGGCCTGCTCAGACTGTCTTCCACAATTCTCTGATTTGAAGGAATATAAATTTCCTGAAGAGTCACTTGATACTTGACAGCTAGATCCCATACCAGAAGTGCCAGCCGGCAAAGAAGAAGGTAAGATCCCCCCCCCCCCATTTGTTGATACACCACAAAACTGTGGCACTGTCCATGAATACCTTGAGAGGCCCCAGAGAGGAGAGAGGAGGAAAAGCCTGAACAGCCAGCATAAGGGCTCTCATCTCAGACACTGATGTGCTCCTTCTGCTGACAAGACGACCACATTCCCTGAACCTTCAGGACATCAAACATTGCTCCCTATCCCACATCTGAAGCGTCTGTGAACAGATCCTTAGAGGGAAGAGGAGAATGAAAAGGGAGCCCTGTATTCAGAGACAACTGCTGAATCCACCACAGAAGTTCCTTATTGAGATAAGGAAGTCTAGAGGATGTGCATGTTGAAGCCACACTGACTTCAGAAACCACTGGAACTTCTCCATGTGAATTCTGGCCAGAGGAAGCATCAGAATGGTAGAAGCCATGAAACCCAGAGCTCTGGGAAACTCCCTGGCTGTAATGGAGGCCAGGGGAAGAAGACTTTGAAAGGTAAGAAATCACAGAGTTAAGGCCTTTGGAGGAGGCAGGGATGCCAATATTAGCGCTGTCTGAATCCTGCAACCCAGAAAGACATGATACTGAGGAGGAGTCAGGGAGGACTTTTTGAAGTTTATCGTGAACCAGACTTTGAAGAAGAGAAATGGTAAAACAAAGATTTTGCAAAAGGAACTCTAAAGAGGATGCCTGAATCAGCAGATCGTCCAAGTAAGGAATTATCTGGATCCCTTGAAGCCTGCAAAAAGAAATCACAGGAGCGAGGCATTTGCTGAACACCCTTGGGGCAGCAGAAAGGCCAAAGGGCAAAGCACAGAACTGAAAAGGCCAGGAAGCAGAGAAACGCAAAAAACTCCTGAAAAGAGGACAGATTGGAATATGGAAATAATCATCCTTGAGATCTGAGACACCAGAAAGGCCTGAGGAAAAAGACAGGAAAAGGGGTCTGAAGGGATGACAGCCAAAAAGGAAGGCACCATCAGAAAAGTGTTTAGATGAGAGAGGTCTAGAATCGGTCTCCAAGTACCTTCTTTTCTGAGGACTAGAAACATTCTTGAATAAAACCTCTTCCCCCTTTGGAACACAGGCACCACCTGAATAGTACCCTGAGACAAGAGATCTCGAAGAGCCTCTGGGGAAAAAAGGAAGTTGCTCCAGAGGAGGCTGCGGAATGCCCATAAGAGGAGGACAGGGGTTCCACATCATGAAGTGTCTCTGATGAATGACTGACAGAACCCAAGAATCCTGGGTGATTCAAAGCCAAATAAGAAGAGAGAGAGAGTAATGTGGCTGGAAACAGGTGGACAGTCAGACAGCACCTGGTTTGTCAGGAAAGGAAGGCTTTACAATCCCATCAGTCTGAGCGGCCTTAACAGGAGGAGCCCATTTACCACCCTTTTGACCTTTAGCAGGAGGGTGAGATTGCCTACAAACAAAGGCTGGGTTAAAAGGGTAGTTTCTCTGAAATTTAGGCACAGGAGCAACAAACACATGTTTAAGCTCCTGTAAGGCCTTCCCCTTGTCCAGAAAAGACTTAAACAAACCAGCAGCTGCTTCCTCAAGCAAAAGTTTAGTATCCAGAGGAGCATCCGGAAACGTAGCCTTAATATCATCGGGTAAAGCCTGAAGCCTAAGCCAAGTATACCTCCTCAGTACTGAACCAAAAGCAGCAGCCCTAGAAGTTGCATCCACTGCATCATAACTACATCTGATAGCATGACAAACTACTTGAGAGGAAGTACCTAGCAACGAAAGAGCAGAAGATTTACTCTCAGAGTCTTGAAGATCAGAAAAAAGCTAACAAGCCTGAGAAAAGAGCAGAAGATTTACTCTCAGAGTCTTGAAGATCAGAAAAAAGCTAACAAGCCTGAGAAAGAAGAGCCAACACATACCTACATATATGGGTTTGACAATTAAGAGCCCTAAACGCTAGGGTAGCAGAAGTATAAACTTTCTTACCCAGTATGTATATGGTTCTGCTGTCCTTGTCAGAAGGCAGTAACTTGGATGAAAGAAGCAACTAAGACAGCTTATCAGAGGCTGCAGACACCACAGAGGGGTCAGCAGCAGGGCATTTTTAACAAAAAGGAATAGTCCTCAGGCACCCTATAAAACCTATCAGACTTCTTGGGAGCAGGGGCCAGAGAATCAGGTGCTATAGAGGCATTAGAAAAAACATCTAGTAAAGCAACCAAGACAGGAGGAATAGCTGCAGGTTTAGGAGATTCCATCTGCAGTAACATAGTACTTCTTATGGATATCAAAAACCTGGGCAAAACCCACTTAAACATTTCCATCATCCTAGAGATTGTGTCCCCCAAAGGAAATTTCCTCAGAAGGAGTATCAGGACTATTAGAGTCCACCTTCAAAGACTCCCAGTCTAAAGGAGAAGGAATCTGGGTAGAATAAGTAAGGAATTCTTCATCAGAATCCAACTCTTCCTCAAAGAATTTAATTCCCTGGGCCTTTTAGGTGAAGAAGACCAGGGAGGAGCAGGAACCAAAACCCCTTGAGGAGGCCTTAATGACAGTAAAGCATTAAATAACTCCCGAGTAAAGGCTTGCCACTCACTTTGTGGATCCCTAGCAGCAGAAGAAATAGGTCTAATTTTCTGTTTCTTTTTTTATGGGGACATCTGCCCTAGAAAACTGAGAGGGCCCTGACTCAGGACGGCATTCAACAACTGTAATAGAAACTTCTTTCCAAGAAGAAACTGCGGAACCCCCCCCCACACTCCTCAGAAACAATGAACCATAGCTCCCCATAAACACCCCAAATGCTGCCTGCCAGATCCTCACCAGCCTCCAAGCCGCATGTGGCAGAGGAATCAGACAACACAGCCAGGCGAGTCTCCGGGTTTATAATAACCTTGGGAGAAACCCCTGGCAGAGGCTGGACAGTGGAAGATTCCGGTCTTAGCTTTTTTCACCTTATTCTTCCCTGACGGCTGGCCCACAGGGCAGGAAGTTCCATACATAGTGTCTTTAGCAAGCAGCTTAAGACGCTGGTTCTCAAGAAACAATGAAAGGGAAGAAAACCTACTATGAAGGGTTTTCGGGACAAATGCCTGACATACAGAACAACACATATATAGTCGTGATGTTCCTAGGCAAAAAAGGCACTTATGACTGTATTTATGGGGAATTTGTCTCCCACACTGGCATTTACCCTTCCTGGATTACATTAACCCCCCCCCAAACAGCAGGAAAAAAAGAAAAGAACAAAACCCTTAACAGAGTACTTATCTGCAATGGTGAGGACTTTAGCTAACAGGAGAAATCACTGGAATAAAAAAGTCAGAAAATGGATGGACGCAAACAGACCGATGCTTAAAAACAGCATTTGTACTGGCAGCAAAGAAGTTCTAAGGATGGTACGTCTGAACATCACCTTTATGCCCTACACTGCGTGAGGAGTGTGTAGGTGACGTTCAATGTACCTTAAAGCAGCAGTAGACTTTGGTAAACTGGCTGGACGACAGGCTTCACAGCAGGGAATCCCATAAGTAATGAATACCGCAGCGGTGAATGTAAGGACATCCAAATACTCTCCTTATGGACATGTGGACCAAATATGAAAATATCCTGTGTCAAGATCATCTGAAGAACAGTTTTATGACATCGGACAAAGGATACTCCCACTGGAGCATCTTGTTTCGTCACAGCAGATAGGCGCTGTTAAACATGAGACAGATGAGATAGTATTACTCTGTACATTTCTAAATAAAATTCAGGTTTTGCAAGAATCACAGACTCCCATTCATATGCGACTGCAATTTCGGCATTTTCTAACTGCTGTGCTGGAATATAAAGTTCACCAAGATAATAAAAGTGAGCTTTAATCTGTACTGCAATCTTCCATGGGTGTCAAAAACAGTACTTCTGGTCCTTCTGCAATCATCAAATACATAAAAATCATATGAAGCTACAAGCTGAAGTGGATCTCTATTTGTACACTTAGTTCTCTCAATTACTGCATTCATAATATATCCAGCTGTCCATCCTGTACAACTGCTTATTCGTTCTTCCATCATCCCCACAGTGTTGCATTCTAGAAATAAAGGACATAAAATGAGTGTATAGTCCCCATACATAACAGCCTAGACTGTTCAAACTAGTCAGCACTCTAACCAAGTAACTAGAGAACTGCCGTAATGCACCTACTTAACATTTTTGAAAGGAAAATTAGACTAAAGATGTTCTCCATTCAGAAACAACAGTAGCCTCTTTTAGGAAGTGACAGTTTCAACTTTTTATGCCCGAGAGAGTTAAAAGAAATATATGGGATGTCAGTTCAATCCCCTTCAGAAAAAGGTACATCATTCATTAACTTGCTAGCTAGTTTGCGTTTTTTTTTTTTTTGCCCTGTACCACAGATCAGAGAACAGGAAAAAACAAAAATTCAAGTTCCACAATGCTTCACAACACTAACGTATTTTAGGGTATGTTCTGTCCTTCATTTGACCTTGGACTAACTACTTAATTTCATCTGTTACACTCTCTATCTCTCACTTGTTTCAACTAACCATTTGGTTTACTGAAAGCATGATAAATGTAGTTAATGTTTACTGAAACCTGGGCATGAACTGTACTAAAACAGATAGAACTTTGTACCCCCTTCCTTGCAGCATCACAATCCTTTACAGCAAGATGAAAAAAAGGAAGAAAAAAAAGCTTGTGTGCATCTGGAGTAAATTGATGGATGTACACCTTCCCTTTTTTGTATTAAAAAGGACAAGAAGAAGAAGAACCAGTCTTGCCTCCTTGGAAGCAACAGTTCCACCTACACAGACGCAACTCAGTGTCACAATACTCTGAAACAGTATAAAATACTTGTATTTCAGGAAGTACATACAAGCGATGGTTTCATCTCCTTGACACAAACCACTTTTATTTATTTTGTTTTTGCTATTTACGCCCTTCACTAAAGCAAAACATGATCACATCACACACTACCATCTGTTCAGTCTGAGATGGGACAATGTTTACAAATTAACACTTCTGAAATTAATGGTCAGACTCTGGCAGAGACATGAAGATTGCATACAAGATCAATCAGTGCCCTGTGGCACAGAACACAACCCCAAGATCTAAAGCAACAGCTCATCAGTAAAATAACTACCCTAAAAGGAAGCAGTCATGCCTGAACAAAGCAACATTCCTGAACTCTTCTGGAATGGAAAGGGTTACACATATGCAACAAGCCAACGAAAACAAAACTGCATCATTACCTCTGCTCCACTCTACCCACAGGTGGATAAGCTACAAACTACACAAATTAATCACTGCTTCTTGTGAGTTTTCAATAAATCTGCACTTGCAGCAACTTTATAGCATTCTTCTCAGGAGTGTTTTTAATATTTACACAAGTCGCTGCTTAATGGGCTGAGTAAATTTCTCTGCAAAGGAATTTACTGAGCTCAGAACTGCTGACTTCAATTTTACCTCACTGGAACCACCTTTGCAACAGTACAACATATGCTGCACAGACCCCCATGTACCTACTACCACCAACCAAACATCTAAACCTACAGCAAGATGCTCTCAGGTATTGAGCTGAAACATTATTCTTCTCCTAAATCAGCTGACACAGAAGCAGTCACCTTGGAAACAAACTGCATTAGTGTTTGCAGAGCAAACAATGGTACCTTTTTAACTAGCACGAGACAGGCCGAACAAGGGGAAGCCATCAAATGTGAGACCAAGTGTCAGCATGCTATAATTACTGGGGAAGGCAAAAAGTGTTTAGTAGCAACCTCAAGTGAAACCCCTTGGCTAAAACAGTAGTAAACCTATTTTCCATATGGAAAGCAGGTCATATCATACCCCTCACTGGTTAATCCTCACTAAGATAACTTAATTTTACATTGTATATTGACTTAATAGCAGCAATTCAGGACTACTAGCCATTTATCTTGCAGATAAGGTAGAGCTCCACTCAAGTTAGTACACCTTCTCAGTCCTCACAAAAATACATTACAAAGACCGCAGTTTTCTGACACTAACACACAAGCTTAGCAGTGTGTGAAAACGATTTTCCAAGTCGCATGTTGCTGTAGCGTTAGTCTTTACTCTTGACATTTCAAGTATTAAACTTCAGAAGTGTTAGAGGAAAACGTACATCAGCCAGTTCCAAACTATTCACAAGACTTCTGCCTACAACAGGTTTGTGTGCTGTAAGGACCTTGTTTTAATCATGTGTCTTGAAAACCACTGTCTTAAATAATATTCTGTCCTCTGATGCTCCACCAGTACCAAAACAGTTACACTTCCTAAACATTAAAATATAGCCAGTTGCCATCAAATTCTTAAAAAAAATGTTCTCTCTCTCTCTACACTTAGCACCAAGGGGGAGGGAATGAATCTCACACAGGTAAAGCAGTGCTTTTCTATGGACTGACTTGCATGGAACATGTCCAAATGCTACAAAAACAGCCTCAGCAACAGGCAAAGTTTCCATGAGGATCACCGATCTTTCACATTTCATAAAATCTGGTTCACATAAAAGTTCAATGACAAGACAGTTGCAGCACAATTAATCAAGAAAGCCCCTTACCGAGAACAGTACGACACCTTTTCCAACCACTTAATCTAATGGGTTTTGAAAAAAAAAAATGGGGGAGTAAACATTAAATGCACCACAAAAATGTAGTGACATAATTCTGAAACCCTTCACAACCTGTAACAACTGCACCTTTACTGATTTAGACATGTTTATTACAAGGATGTACTGCAGAAGTCACAAACTTACATGAAAAGAGCCCCCCCCCCCCCCGGTACATAGATACACATTTCTCTGGGGGGGAAAACTTACAGAAATCAAAACAATGAAGTGTAGAAAAACACCAAAATACGTTTTCTTAGTCTTCTATACATGCACCATGCTTGTGTCTATAGCTATTCCACACACATGCAGAAAATACATACAATTCAAAACACTTTTTTGATGATAGAATACATTTACTTTAAGATCTTGTCAGTAAACTAAACATTGAAACTACCCCAGAAAGGAAAGGAATCTCACAAAGAATTCTTTCTCCATACTCAAGCAAATTTCAGACATTGTGATGTAAAATAACTGCTGACACCTTGGGATGTATTCCTATAAATGACTTGCAAGGAATGGAACCACTCCCCTGCATCTCACCTGCAGGCTTACAGCTACATGCTGCATCACCTGCGAACTGAAAAACTAGTGGGAGGCCAACATCTCTCCGTTTTCCTGTCTGCATGACAATGAAAAGTACCTTCCTAATGGTCTCTCTGCTGGTTACCCTCCAGAGCCACCGGCTTTTCTGCAATGACGAAGGATTCAAGCTTCGCACTTCCTGTGAACAGCTTGAATGAAGCACTGTGAAAGTGCTTAACAATTTGCACCTTCTCCGCAAACCACAATACTTATGTGGCTTCTAGCCTGTGATCCATCAACATCAAAAACAGATTTAGACATCAAACTTAATCATTCCACAAACTTAACGACTATAACTTATGTGCCAATAGCAAAAATGACTTTGGGAGAAAAGAGACCAAACATGCCTTTCCATTTCCTAATTTCTACCTTCCTTAACTGTATAGGACCACTTCATGAAGCACCGAATGACTGTACACTACCCCTTGTAAATAGTTATGATCACTACAACTGCCTAACCCGATGTCTCTGCTTACTTATTGCTGCTGTTATATTTCTGTGACTTTGGATGTAAATACAAATGCCCTGTATATCTTACAAATGCCCTGTATATCTTACGTTTACCATGTTGCTATATTACTTTCTGTTTTATTGTTACATTGTACATTATTACTGCCTTCTTGTTACTATGCTACTCAATTGACTTGGAGCTTTTCTCCCCGGGCCTCCACTGAAAAAGGACATATATGTCCAGCTGCACTTTCCCCGTAAATAAATGTAAAATAAATAAATTTAGTGCGATCCCTCAACATGCATATGACCTTAACAGATACCAATTTCAGGGATGTGCTGAGGGAAGGATTTCAAAAAAGAAAACTTCAATCCAGTAAAGGGGCCACTTGAAGTCAGACCTGACAATAAGAACTGCATTTCTTTTGTACCTTTCTGCTTCACTGTTCTTCCACCTTCCCTCATTCCACCCAGGGTCTCACTCCAGACTGACCTGATAGGTCCTCTTTTCCAGGGGAGAGGGGTGAATTAGCCTTTCAGTCACAGCAACAGCTGGATTAGTGTGACAAAGTCAAACATCTGGTTGCATGTTTGTGACCACTTAGCAAGCTGCTACTACATGTCAAATGAGTAACACAAATATAGGCAAAATGGTACTGCTACATTTCAATGCTGTTTTGTACCTGCTCAAGCAACACTGGATGTCTGGGGCTAGCCTTCTCACCTCCACAGGACACTACTGTGATAAGAATGTTACTCCATCCAGCCAACAAACCAGCTAACAAACACTCAATCCCACCATTTCCTCTCTGGTTCCCCACAAACCCTGACCACCTGCAGTCAAAGCAATAAACCTGTATGCCAGTGCAGCCAACTGTCAACTGCATTTTTTGAAGAAAATATTAAAATGACTTGTGAGAGGTTCATGTACTATCATCCCATGCATGCTTCTGGCTCTTCTACTATACTGCAGAGTTTCTGATGCAACCATTAGTAGCTGGGTGATGGACGGAAGACCTGGCTATGAAAGTGTATTTCATTGCTTGTGGTGAGGTGGGGGGGGCTGCTTCATGGTACAGAACTTCTGGATATTCAGGATAAGCAAAGACGGAGTATCAGGTACAAAAAAGCTGAAGGTCAGATTTAAAGCACTGTATGTTTCCCCATTCCACCTAAACACTACTAATAAAAACAAAGGCAAGAAGTACTAATTTTTTACTTCCTCAACTACCTTCACAGGCAATTATCTTTTATTTTCCAAAGTAAATGGACCGACTGAAGAGCTACTTTGACAGAAAAAAGTAAAACACTAACTTAAAAATATGTTGTTTAGAAGGGCGTGGCTAAGTCTGGCTCAAGTCTGTTCCTCAAAACCATCAAGTCATTTCTAATTAAATGTTTCAAGTGTTCATACATACAATTCATGTTCTGACGGAAAAACTAATGATGCTGGCTACTTTAGCAAGGTTTTGTGCTATTCACGCAAGTGGACCTGGCTTATTGCAATTACAGAAGTGAAGCTCAGACAGCTTTGGCAGGTCATGACAGATTAAAGCACAGACAACTTTCCACAACATACAAGTGAAGACAAACACTAAATGTTCTACGTATGTGAAAGCAATTATGTTAAATGATAAAGAATGATACTGACTAAATAACAACATGTACACAAAATGAATCATTTCCTTTTTCTGCATAGGTACTTTTCAACATTTGTAAAACTAAATCACAATCTACAATATCAAATGCTAATCCATCAAGAGGATACAGTGTACACAATAAAATAAAGGTGATGAGCCTACAAATTACAAATCCATTTAAACTCAGCAACACTGTGGGTGTCCAGTACTAAAAATAATAATTCCATGATTCATATACACAAACATGCATACTTATGAATTTACATACATAAAAGAGTTCCATCCAACTTGACAGATCCAATTTACAGCGGGGACCCAGAGAGCAACCCTTCATAAAAGCAAAACCAATATGTTATGCAAGTAGTCACAGTAGCACCAAGTAAACAAAAAAAAAAAAAAAACATGTAGTATTCAGACCTATTAAGGATAACATTAGTAAATAAACAGCTATAAAAGCAAAAGCAGACTTAAATCACAACAGTAACGAAAGTAAAAAAAAAAAAAAAAAAAAAAACAGGACATCCCACGCATGGGATACAGGCCAGTACCACTAGTATAAAACTGCAATTCAATGTACGATGCAGTAAAGACAACATACAAGTTATTAGAAAAATAAGGCTAAGGGGCATTAACAGTAATCTACCCCATATGTAAGAATCTGCAAAGGGCTTTATACGTGTTTACAGGGGTCTATATTATATCCTCGAACGCTGATTGATCGAACTTATTTTCACGAAACTGCAAAATATCGAAACAGCAGAAACTCGAATTTTTTCCTAGGGAAAGAATTTGGTTGTCTGTTTCTGTTGCTTCGGTATTTTCAGTGTTATGGTGGAAAGTTACCGGTCGGATTCAGGTAAGTGTGCGATTGTGTGGATGTGAGTGTTAGGGTGATTTAGGTGAGTTAGGGTTAGGGCTCAGGTTAGGTGTGTGTGCGATTGAGTGGACATGAGGGTTAGGGCAGATTTAAGTGAGTTAGGGTTAGGGAGCGAGTGAGGCGAGTGTGCGATAGTGACGGACGTTAGGGTTTGGGTTAAGGTAAGTGGGTAGTTAGTGGTGTGTGCATAGTTTAGTGCAGGGTTAGGTATCAGAGTTTAGGTTTATGTGTGTGGATTTCTGTTTGTTTGGTATGCTTGTGTTTTGTGTATGTGTTTTGGATCAGCGATTTCTTTCCCTGGGGAAAAAAATCGCTGATCTGACAGTTCGAGATTGTAAGCTTTCGCTTAAATTAGGTCGCTCAATTAGCGTTCACTTTTTTAAGCGTTCGATGATATAATATAGACCCGTTTACAGAACATACATCATTTAAATGAAAAAGATTATCTGCTATAATAATGACATTTATATGCCTAACTGAATCCTAACATCTGTCACTGTACTGGCTCACTCTGTATGCTTATAACTAACTAATGAATTAAAAAAGTTACTGCAGACAATTATCTACACCAAACACAACTGAAGAATATTCCATCAAGCTTGATGTTAACAAAATACATCAAAAGGAAGCTTTTCATAAAGCGAAGGGAAGATAATGATTTCAAAACAGATAAATAAAGCCAAAAACAATTAGAAGGTTAAAATAGTGTACTCCAGTCAAAACTGTAAGCAGAAATTATTTTAGACTTTCACTGACTATTCCATTCTTGAAGATCAAGGGTTAAAAATAACTGCTACATGGCTGGGCACACTGTGAATAACCTCACAGTGATGATGTATTGATGTCACTGGTAATATGTAACAGAATCTTCTGGAGGTGCTCAAAGAAACTGAGCCCAAAACTAGCCTCAAAGCTACAACAGAAGTAAGCTGTCACTTCTGAAACACAGGTTCCGTTCTGTTCACATGCAAGCTGCAGTGAACAGTATTAAAATTTTGGCATGGTGTACTGAAATGAGACTCAAAGTAGGCAGCAGTGTCAACCACTTCTAAAAACTGATAACAGATGAAGATGAAAACCCATTACTACTGTGTTCAGGGCAGACAAAACAGCATAGCAAACTGCATTTCATTCTAATCTGTTACTCTGTGCAAAACCAATGCAAATCCTTAACACTGATGTGCATGTACCATGATGCAGTGCTTATCCCGTGTCTGGCAGCTTTCAAACATCCATTTGTTTCATTCACCTACATCAACTATCAAGACAAAATAGCTCTACATACAATAGCAATATGGTACAAGAACAGATCTTTTTGGGTTTTTTTTTGCTTGATTTTACTGAAAAGTACTGGCAGTGTCTATGGACAGCAAACAGTGTAAAACTGGCATTTTTAACAAAGTTACCTAGTACCTGGCATTTTTAAACAAACTTCCATAATGAAGAAAGATGTGGCAGCAGATGTGATAGTTACTCAGGAATGTGTACAAATATATTACTTTTCTGATTCATTTTCACGTGTCAGTGTACTTCACTACTGATACACTTCATGTTAATAGTACACGTCTTAATTTCATGCCTAGCTCAGGTTGCGTGCATATAGAAAGCTGCAACTGCCAGACTTTTACAATTAACTTGATTTTGTAAAAAGGAGGAAGAAGAGAAGGAACAGTAGGAAGAAGAAAAGCTAACACTGCCAGTACTGTGATGGCTTGGAAGTTTCAGAAACAATACTAGAATTACCACAGCCTATGAAAAAAGACCCAATGACAAGTACAAAAGCAACATTTGGACTGGCACAGGGGTTTCCAATGGGAATAAATGTACGTCAGGGTTCATACCAGAGGCAGTTCTTCATACTGGTAACAGAGAACATCAAGAAGACATGTCAGAGGGGACAAATTAATAAGCTGCTCAATGCAGAAAATACTATCTGGAAATTGTCTGTTTTGTCACAGTTTGCAACCTTTTTTCCTTCATAGGAAATACACAACTTTCTGAAAGACTTTGCCCTGTCAAGACAGTACCGATGCACATCCAAGTATAAAGAATCTTCTCTCCCTGGTTTTTGGAATCAGGAAAAAATCAAGATGGTTTGGCCTAATGTAAACTCTGAAACCACTTTAAGCATAAATGAAAGATTTGTTCTGAAAAAAAAGATGTCAAAAAAAGAAGGCAAGGCCCAAAATAAAAAAATAAAAACAATACATACAATAATATATACAAAATATATACAAAAATACCTCACCTACACAACTACTAACTACCCCTAAACACAGAGGAGAGGGAGGAGGGAGGATGCAGCAATGGGATCACCGAACATCTACATTTTTATGGTAGGTACAAACTGTACTATGTTCTCAAATAAAGAAAAGCGAGCTGACAACATGCCTTGCAAAAACAGCTGTGGCAAACCAGCCCTAGACTTACTTAGAGTAGATAGGAAGGTGATAATTAGAGAAAGTATGCACTGACTCCAAGTAGCTGCTTCCAAAATAGTGTTAAAGTAGTAGTAGCCTAGTGGAATGGAATGAGGCCTAATCAGCCAGGATCTCCTTGCATGATGGGAATACAAAAATGCAATGAAAAAGCCAAGTTTTGGCTTGCTGGCTTGAACTACTCAAAAAAAAGAAAACAAAAAACACTGAGACTGCCTAAAATCCTTACTTTTTTTATTTGGGGTCTGCATAAAAAAGTAGAGGCAAATGAATAGTTTGGTTTAAAGCCACACTAGAAACCACCTTAGGCATAAAGGAAGGATTAGTGTTTTTCCAATCAGGAGGAGTAAAGGGGTAGGAGAGTCGGCTATTCTTTTATATTCTTTGCCCCCTGAAAAACTGCTTGATGAAAGAACAAAACAAATGTGGCAATCATAAATCACAGAGCTGCTGCTGCTGGCATGATCTTAATGGAAGAGAAGGGACAAACCTTGTCCAATAACTCAGTAGATATTGAAAGCCACACACAAAATTAGGCCTTAAAGCTCCAAATTATTTGCTTGTACTCCAAAAATAAAAATCTCTTCAAGTTACCTGCTGTGTGTTTCAACACAGAATATGCCAGGCTGTAGAGATGAGAGAGGTGAAGCTTGACATTGAGCAGATGACCGTCCTTCTGTAAAGGCCATGGAGGCTGCCACCAGACGTAGTAGGGGTAAAGTGTTTGCCGGTGGGCCAATCTCAGCTATCAAATCAATCCCTGGCCTGTCTTGTCTGACCTTTTAATAGACCTTTTCGGAAGAAGGTGGAAAGAAGAAGGCAGACACATGAAGGTTTTTCAACTGAAAGACAGAGCATCCACTTTCCAAGCTGTGTGATGAAACCCCTTTGTGCAATACTTTGGCAGCTGGTGGTTTAGTGATCCATGTCATGACACATCTGCTTAACACATCTGCTAAGTCCTGTGAAACCTTGGAAACCTTGCCTGAAGAGAGTTAGTTGCAAGCTCCCATAAAATCATAAATTGCATGCTTTGCCTGCATAGAGAGATGTTCCCCCCCTTTGTTTTGTTGATGACACACGACAGTTGTGTTGTCTGTCTGAATCAATCAACACCCTGGGAAGAAGAAGTCCTTGAAAGCCATTAATGCAAACTGGACTGCTAATTAAAATCTGGGTTGCTTGCTGTATTCAGTCACCACACCCAGAGCACACATGTCTTTGAGAGTAGACGACTGACTTTATTTTTCTCACGAATACCCTACTAGGCATCTGCACTGCTAAACATATTTCAGATGCTGTAGAAGGTCTTCTTTTCTTGAGCCAGAATCAGGCAGTCGCCTTCTGATACAGGACTGGCCCATCTGCCCCATCTGAGAAACTTGAAAAAACTGAGCTTCTCTCTTGTGGAGGAGGAGAGTCTGGCATGCCTTTTGAAAGGGGGCATTGTGTGGAAATAAAAAAAACCTGTGTGGTGGTGAATGATAACCAACACCCATCTGTCTGAGTAATTAAATCAATTTTTTCTGAAAAGAGACAGTCTTCCTTCTCAGAGGAGCTGCCAGCGAGAATCTACTGGCAGCTGAAAAGGCAGGTCATTGGGTCTGTTATCCTAGCAGGCCAATTTCTACTAACGGTGGCTGCACCTGCAAAAATCTTTAACAGTTTGCATAGACTTAGCGTTGTCCTCCATTTCAAAACACACAACCAAATGCTTACCCACTTTGTTTCAGACACATGACCAAAAACCAGCAACTTTACACTCAATACCTCTCTTGCCAAAGCAAAGCATCCAAATTAGAGTGAATTGAGATAATTTTGATTTTTTAGCATTAGCAACTGACCAATAACGGCCTTCATGGCTAGAGGGGAAGAGTATACCTCTTCTTTCCCCATCCAAAGCCCCTCCTCTTTATTCAGTGGAACATTTTTTTTTTAACACAGAGGCCTTAACACCTAGGCCCCCCTGAGAAACAGTTTCTGAGTCTACTGCAAATCTTCCATAGAAGACTCAGAAGCCTCGCATATGTTTTTAGGTACAGAACCCAAATGCTAGGAGAAGCCCCCACTGACCTGGCAAAACCTCTGGCTCCACTGAGTTTTCTAAAGAACAAGGTATACACAAGGTATGGTGGTCCCCTATGAGGTATTCTGTTCCACAAATACAGTTATTCACTTTTTTTTCATCCGTTAAATACTGAGGCAAGAAAAAAAAAAACAAATCCCCCCCAACGGGTACTTAGCCAACTCTGCTGGGTCTGAAACTCCGGTCGGAAATATTTCAGAACATCTGTCTTTACAGAACATTAAATAGGGTTGTTCGCCGTAAGAGCCTACAGCTCAGATACTGATTGTTACTCTTCTTGAAGATGTCAGAACAATGTTTTCCAAGTAATGAACTGTAAAATCAGCCTGATGAGCTAGTTTTAAAGGAAGTGCAGTAAGATCCCAGGTAGGTAATACCAGTTTTCTTGGTGGATGCATATGTAAAATCCCTTTCAAGAACAGCTTGACCAGAGACTGATGAAAAGGGAGGATCTGTAGGCAGGCATGTTGAAATGGCTTAGAGATGAACCTTGCCAGAGAAATATGAAAGGCCAGAGGACAATAACTCACAAATATTGCAAAACCAGAGGTACAGTAACCCTGAATGGGCTCATGTTCTTAAGCAGGGTACCAGCTAGCAAATCTTTTCCCTTTATAATTTTCCATTTACTAAACTTAAGACTTCCTTGCAGCTGGTTTCTTTGCCTTCTTTAAACTGCTGCACAGCCTCAAGAATAAAAGATACCTAAACGCTATCAGCCAAATCATCTAGGCAGTTGTAGTTGTTTGAGGCTAAGATGTATCCAACACCCATTTTCTTGAGCGACTAGACCTATTGTTCATAGGTTCATACTAGGCTATCTGCCCTAGGGCATTTATAAGCCTAGCCAGAGTGTGTTTGGCTTTCGCCACCCATTTTAAATTAATTTTGCTATGCCGTTTTTCGAGGTTAGTATACTGTGCCTCTAACAGTGACACAAAAGTGATACTCGGGGTAAACCTACGATCTCCCATCCACTCATTACGATTCCTCTTGAAGAGAGTCAATGAGGGACTCTGCCTAACCTGGACTGGGACTTTATTCCAGAGTGAAGGGAGCCTCTGGGTTATGAATCTGTCCCTCCAGCATGTCCTATTATTTCAGTGCTGAGGTTCAAGTCTCTCGAGCGCGTAGCTCGATGGGATTTGGATTTTCTGAGGTGCAGCATGTCCATTAATTCCGGGTTGTACATGGCTTTATACGTCAGGCACAGATCGCCTCTGAGCAGGCGGTATGCCACTGAGTAGAGCTGGAGTTTCTTTAACCGGGCAGCATATGGCATCTGTTGAGCCCTTTGATCCTCTTAGTGAGGTACTTTTGGGGTCTTTCCAGTTGCTGCAGGTGTCTGGTAAGGTACATCCCAAAAGGGGCATTGTACTCAATTATGTGCCTGATGAGGGATGAGTAAAGAGGCACGATGACCTCCCCTGATCTAGATGTGAATCTCTTCATGATTAGGTGGGCTATATAAAATGTTTT
This sequence comes from Protopterus annectens, assembly GCF_019279795.1. Lineage (NCBI taxonomy): Eukaryota > Metazoa > Chordata > Ceratodontiformes > Protopteridae > Protopterus > Protopterus annectens. The sequence goes on from NC_056731.1 coordinate 415,860,685, forward strand.
CGTAACCACTTTGGCCATGTGGTTGTCAAATAAGAGATTGCTATCAACTTGGGTCCCCAGGTCCCTAATTACTTCTTCTGTACTTAATGGATTACCACCTATGTGGTAATTTGTGGGCACTTTGTTTTTGCCAAAGGGGATGACTATACACTTTTTGGCATTTAGCTTGAGGCCATGGCTCTGGCACCAGTTGTCTGTTTCTATGAGGCCCTTTTGGAGGATGCTTGTGTCGGCTGGAGAGTCTATTATGGTGCCCAGTTTGCAATCATCTGCGAACTTGGTCAGCCACAGTCCTTCCGTGTTGGCCTGTACCTCCGAGAAATATATACTGAACAAGAGAGGTCCCAGGACTGAGCCTTGTGGGACGCCACTTGTAACTGGTTTGGAGTCTGACATGGCTCCAGCAATTCTAACCATGTGGGTTCTGTCCTTGAACCAGTTTGAAACCCATCTAGTGACATAGGGGTTTATATTTAAGCTGGTGAGCTTATCTATAATGCCTGAGTGGGGTATTGTATCGAAGGCTTTTGCGAGGTCCAGGTAGGCTGTGTGGACCACCTTCCCCTCGTCAATGGCCTTGGTGACTGTTTCAAAGAAATCAACCAGGTTTAAGAGGCAGGATCTGCCCTTAAAGCCGAACTGGGTAGGATCCAGTGTCTGTAGGCCCCCAATATCTTTGTGTTAGGAAAATTGTGGTAACTGACCTTGGTCATTTCCACAAGAAGGGAGAGCCACTGCTGCTTAGACCAGAAGGTGGGGACAGTCACCATATCAGTAGAAAAAGTGGAAAAGCATACAAGAATATCCCCGTTTAGGGAATGAAAAAGTCATCTATTTTCCAAGCCTGTTTGCAAGGAATCCTGGGGGAAGAATTTGTTCAGCTGTCTGCAATGAAAGGAGGCAAACAGATCTACATGAAAAATTCCCCACAACTGGATCAATTCCTGGAAGACCCCCTTGTTCAATTTCCATTCACGAGACTCTATCCTGGTCCTGCTCAGCCTATATGCTATAACATTTTGCGCTGACAGAATGTAAGAAGCTTGGAGGGTTAAAGCTGTGCTGAAGTGTTACCTATATAACCAGCTAGCACGTCAAGTAGGATTTGGTTACCCCCTTACTTATGTACCACATCACTGTTTTGTTGTCTGTGATCACTTGAAGTGGTCCTGGAGACTACAGATGATGCACAGAAAGGAGACCATAAGTAACAGCTAGCATCTCTATTACACTTTTGTGATTTGTTCTGTCCTGTTTATTCCACTGGCCTTGTACTTTTAACCCCCAACCATGGGCACAGCTCATCATGTAAAACCCAGTACATCTGTTATTATTGATTGAACATGGGTAGTAAGAGAAAAGAAAAGATCTGGATTCAAGACTATCTGGTCCACCAAAACATCTCTTTTTACAAAGTCCAATACTGGAACCTGAAATGTCAGAGGGGTCAAGATATCAGGATGATATGGTTTTCATGAACCACTGAATTTTTTTTTTATATGTAATCTGACAAAAGGAATCATGAAAATAGAAGCCATGACCCCTAATTATCCGGACATATTCTGCTGTATACGTCTGGGAATGAATGGAGAAACCCAGGCATAATTCCAGGTACAGGTCTTCTTTCTGCTGAGGAAGAAATGCTTTCTGTAAAGAGGTATCCAAAAGCTTAGGGATACTATTCTTTTGGAAGGAGTCTACAGGATTTCTGAATGCTGAACTGGAAACCTAGATCGATACAGACGAAGTCTTCTTCTGAAATAAAGGACTGCTGACACGGAGAATGATTCTGAAAAGATGAGCAATTGAGGAAAAGTGTGAATACCCTGCAATCTACAACAGGCCATCACTGGAGCAAGAAAAACTGTAAAAACCCTTGGAGCAGCAAATAACCCAGAGAGTAACAGAGAACTGACAGTGTGACCAAGACACAGAAAACCTTAGAAAACTTCTGAAATCTGTGGCAATGGGGATGTGATAACATATTTCAAGTCCAGGAGTTACTAGATAATTTAAAGGAGGAATAAGAGGTAACAAAGCTTGTTGGGATATCTGAAATTTGGGAGCTTTCACAAAAAGACTGAGAAAGGATAAGTGGATAAATGGACGCCGAGAGGATTCATTCTTTGGAAGGATAAAAATTATGGAGTAAAACACTTTCTCCAACAGAACTAGCGAACTGGCTCTGTAACCTCCTCAGAAAGCATATAGTTGATGACCAGGGAAACAGGGACATCTGACTTGGAGGATGAGGTGGAATCCACTGATAAGGAGGAGGATTTCCCTCTGCCATCTCTAACTCTCCTGGATAACTATTAAGATCTACTTGTCTGAAACAATCTGATGCTAAAAAGAAAGGTGAATATAGGTTTAAAGACGTGGCCGGGGGTGCTACAACAGTCATTCCATATTACTGGACTGAACCTTTTTTGGAAGGTTGAGGTTCCCTTTTTCTTTGAACCTTCATGCCACTTTTTCTTGTACATCTGCTTGTTAGAAGCCTATTAGGAGCATTTATTCTGCTTTTTGCAAGAGGACCTTGAGTTTGTTGCAAAGGTTTTAGCAAAAGTGGAGGAGGGCCAAGGGTGGCCTCCTGAATCAATTTTCCTCTTTTATCAAATTGTTTTGAGTACCCGAGTAGCAGGATGACCAAATAATGCCTCCTTATTCAAAGGAGAGTTTAAAATTTCACATTTAACAACTTCAGAAAACTTCTGTGAAGCACCTGGACAGAATCACAGCTCAGCCATAAGAACACCTTAAATAATATTAATTTATCTGGGAAACAGAAGCAATTAAAGAATTCAACAAAGACAATTTCTGAAAGAGGAAAAGAAGCTGTAATGTTCCTCGTATTGTCGAAAGAAGCCAACAATTATTTTAACATATGGTCCTGAAAATTTAATTCTAAAGGCTAAAGCATCACATAAATAAATCTTCTTTCCAAATCTATCAGAGGTTTTTCATCCTTATCAAAGCGAGACAGAGCGATTATTAAATGTCTTATTGCAATAGGATTTGACACAGAAATAGCTGTCAGATCTGGGTTGAAAAAAACAAACATTTGTGAGATTGACCAACTTTATAAAGTCTGCCTTCTTACTGGTTGAATGTTGAAGACAATGTCAATATCCTCCAAAGCTGGCATAATTAAAGGAATGACAGCAGGCTGTGGAAATACGTTTGGGAGACTGACCAACTTTATAACAAGTCTGCCTTCTTATTGGCTGAAGGTTAACTGTCAGGCATGTTGAAGACAATTTCAATATTTTCCAAAGCTAACAGCAGACTGTGGAAATTTTAACTTGTAATAAATAAAGAGGGAGGAATGTCAGACTGTTTCCAATGAAACACCTTACTCATCCTTAAAATGGTTTCAGAAAAAGAAAATTTGTATTTATTTATTTAAATTTGTTGACCGGGAGTGTCCGACTAGACGTGGGTCCATTTTCAGCGGAGGCCCGGGGAGAAAGCTCCACAGTAAAATAAACAGACAGTAGTTACATTGGATTACATAGCGATTAACAATTTAACATAGAAATTACTTACAACATATTTACAGATGAAGAACATAGTACATCAGTAGACAACTAGAATCTTTATCTGTGAAGTACATAACAGGCATTAACAAATGTAACAATGAGAAGTTCCTGCTGTATAATAAGTACTAGGCTTATAAGCATCTGAGCTTGCTATCATCAAGGTAGTTAGTGGAGGTGAAAGAAAGGTAGTAGTTGGATGGGGTGGATGATATTAGAGTGGGAGTTACAAGGGCATAGCCAGCATGTTTTTAAGTGCGCTTTTAATAAAGGTTTGAAGTTGGTGCATGATGGTACGGAGGTAATTGTGGGTGGGAGTGAGTTCCATAATTTGGCTATGGCGCAAGAGAATAGTGCTTCACCAGCAGAGTTATTGGCTTTAGTGATCTGCAAGTGATTTTTGTTGCTGGATCTTAGTGGTCTGGTGGTGCGATTGGGTTGGAGTAGATTCATTTTGTAGAAGATACTGATGAAAAACTTTCCTCAGAATCAGAATCAGAAAATTGGATAGAAATATTAGAAGATGCTCTTTCCCAATCCCTTACCTCACCATTAGACCAGAAATAAACTGCCTAATTTTTTCCTCAGAAATTCCAAAACACTGTTTAAAGGCTTTAAAGCCTGCTGTAAGACTTTGGTAAATCCAACAAACTCTTCCTTATCAATATTAATACTGTATGCAAGAAGATACAAGTTTAGTTTTCTCTATCCTTTTTTTTAAGGGCACCCCTAGAAGGGGACGGATTCACTTTATCCTGAGGACCAGGTCTCTTAGCTCACCTACGCAGGGATAAGCTCCAAACTCCCTCTCCAGAGGCCACCAAGAGTGGCTCTTCCATGCTCGGCAAGGGCAGGTGAACAGCCACAGAGGATATGGCTGGCCCCTAGTCCATGTTGGCTGTACAGGCTACACCAGAGTGGACTGGAGAAAAAAAAAGTGTATGGTCTAAGAAATCAATAATGGTCCTAGCACAGTCACCCACAAGTGGCTGAGGCACAGATTGAGCCCACTGTGATGGCAAGGATTCCTTGCAAGTTTTTTCTTGGGATGGGAAGAAAACTGAACTGTGGGGATGGCAGTGCAGCTAGGTTACATCTGTGGTGGGTAAGTTGCCAGAAGAAGTGCTGACAAGCAAAAAACACGACACTCCAAAAACACAATAATTCTGATGACATAATCACAAATTTCCCACTAAAAAAAAACTGCTTAAAAATAATACAAACAGAAAAATTAAAAGATAAATGGTCTGTTAGACCAGCCAACTTCATGACAGTTTCACTAAGCACACAGAACTGAGGAAAAAAATAACAGTAATTTCTCACATAAAATACTACACTTTTCAAAATAAATAAATAAATAAATAAAAAACATGATTTAAACACTGTGGAAAGTTTACCCAAAGACTAACTTCTCTGCCCCGCAATGGATGACTAGAAGCCGACAGTCAATCTACTGAAGCCCACAACAGGTGCACTCTAAGGGCAACAAAAAAGTACTGAAGGTTTTTTGAGGACTGGCTGCTGGTTCTCTCTACTCATGAGCTCGTGCAACCAAGCAGCATAGGCAGATGTGAAAAAATCAATTAAAAACAAACTAAAAATGCACCACCGTTCCGCAGAAACTCCGACTAAAGCTCGCAGCTTACTCGCATATAATCAACTTCGCAAATAATCTAACACAAGAAATTCTCAATGCATCAACTGAATAAGTACTTTCGTTTTATTTTAATTAGAAAAATGTATTCAGAGTGGAAGAATGCAAAGCTGGCTATTATACACTTAGCAGGACATAATCCCATACAGCCAAGCCTATCCACAGAGGTAGTGGCCAGTCTAAAGCACAGAACAATTTAACCTCTAATAAATAACACTGTAAAATGTCTTCCTTCAGTTTGCTCGCTCTCCTAGGAAAAGGTTATAACATCCTTTCCCTCAGTTTCCAATATCAATGCTTAATATCCAGTCCAGAAAGAAAGACCTTACTATAAAACCAACTACAACACAGTTTCCTCAGGTCAATGATTAACTGAGGTTCTAAAGTCAAGTCAAAACAAAAAAAAAAAAAAAAAAAAAACGATTCCTTTCAAAGCTGCTTCTTCCTCAGATGATTTCTAAAGCATCTACAGCCTTCTTAAATCAGGGCAAAGCTTGCATTACATTAAAATGTCGCAGATTATATATATATATATATATATATATATATATATATATATATATATACATACATACATACATACATACATACATACACACACACACACACACACACACTTTATATAGAGAGAGAGTCTATCAACTGAGGAGAAAGTACTCAAAGTTCTTATATATTCAGTATCACCTGTAGATTCATAAACAAGTGCTGGTACTCCACTCACACCCCATTGTAAACTGAGGATTTATATTATGTATTTATTTATTTATATTTGTTGACCGGGAGTGTCCGACTGGACGTAGGTCCATTTTCAGTGAAGGCCCGGGGAGAAAAGCTCCACAGTTAAAACAAACAGACAGTAGTTACATTGGATTACATAGCGATTAACAATTTACATAGCAATTACTTACAACATATTTACAGATGAAGAAGATAGTACATCAGTAGACAACTAGAATCTATCTATGAAGTACATAACAGACATTAACAAATGTTACAATAAGAAGTTCCTGCTGTATAATAAGTACTAGGCTTATGAGCATCTGAGCTTGCTATAATCAAGGTAGTTAGTGTAGTGGAAAGAAAGGTAGTGGTTGGATGGGGTGAGTGATATTAGAGTGGGAGTTGCAAGGGCATAGCCAGCATATTTTTAGGTGTGCTTTTAGTAAAGTTTTGAAGTGGGTGCATGATGGTATGGAGGTAATTGTGAGTATTCCTAGCAGTTTGCAGCTGGGAAAGCTATCCCCTTTGCCTTGCCCTGGTTATAGATCTCCATGCACTTGTTCCACAGGATTTAGAGGAACCAGCAGTGTCCACTACTGAGGATGCCCACAAGTGACCTACCAGGCATGGATAACTGTGAGGAATCCCAGAGGCATGGCATTGAGTACAGTGGAGAAATTATAGGTCTCCTCCATGAGGAGCCGAGGCCTATTGCTTGGTCTGTTCTGCCCTACTTGATGCCATCATGAACCTCACTGGGATACAAGGATTAGCAAATTGATAGCTGCCCAACATTTAATATATGCAGACCATTACTCCACGTTTCCTGAAAGCAAATGAATAGGTGCAAGTTAAATCATGAGTAGTTCATATATATGTCAATATTCCCCAAGACAGGGAACACTGACCACCACAAGTTAGTAATCACCTGCCTCCTTCATTCCACAGTGTTCAAAGGAGTGACAGAACTAGTTCCTCCTTCCCAAGTTGAGAAAGGACTTTTTCAAGGATATTTTTAGGGCTAAAGAAAGAAAATGCTTTGAGACCAGTCCTTGATCTTTCTTCTTACACCTGTTTGTGGTAGTACTCATTATCACTTCACAAACTGCTTATTCCTCCTCCAAGTTTCCTGATAACTGTATATTTAAAGGATGCTTATCTCATTCCTCTTCAACCAAACTTCAGGTATGCAAGGTCTGTGCACCTGGATCACTTAATCAGTTCTCAGCTTTACCATTTAGACTATTCAATGCGCCAAGAGTTTAAACTAATTGGCTAGCTCCAGTTACAGCTTGTTGCAGACTATCAATTTTATTTTTTCCTTGTTTAGATTCATAGGTTGGTACTAGGCTATTGGCACTAGGGCCTATACAAGCCTAGCCATAACAGTTCCATGGCTACTTCTTCCCACACTATTTACTTCTCTGGACCCCTGTCTAGCAGGGCGACTGCCGTGATCCCCGGGGTGAATTTCCTTTCTCCCATCCAATCGTTAAGGTTCCTTCTGAAGAGGGCCAAAAAGGCACTCTGCTTGACATGTATGGGTAGTCTATTCCAGAGTCTGGGGAGTCTCTGGGTCCCTCCAGCACATTTTTGTTTATTGTGATGACAAGGTTTAGATCCCTGGAGTGTGCAGCTCTGAGGGATTTGGATTTCTTTAAGTGTAGCATGTCCAACAGCTCTGGGTTTGACATGGCCTTGTATGTTAAGCAAAGATCGCCAATGAGTAGACGATATGCGACAGAGTATAGCTGGAGTTTAAGGAAGTCAGCGTAAGGCATCTGCTTTAGGCCTGTGATTCTTTTAGTGAGGTATATTTGCAGCCTTTCCAGTTGTTGCAGATGCCTTGAGAGGTACATATCAAACGGGGCATTGTATTCTATAATGGGTCTAATGAGGGATGAGTACAGTGGGACAATGGCCTCCTTTTTTCTGGATGAAAAGCCCTTAGTGATGAGGTGTGCCACATAGAAGTATTTCCTGACTCTTGTGGTGATGTGGTTATCGAAGGTGAGACCACTGCCCACCTGTGTCCCAAAGTCTCTTATCACACTTTTGGTGTTTAGTGTACTGCCACCTATGTGGTAATGCACGGGTACATGTTTTTTCCCCAGAGGGGTAACTATACATTTCTTGTACATAAGATGGCTTGCTTATCTTTGCAGGATTCTTTTTCAAAGTGTCAGGAATCTCTCACTTGGGTAGACTGAAAAGGAATCTCTCACTTTGGTAGACTGAAAAATCCTCATTGACTGCTTCACACAGGATGGTGCTCCAGGGGTGTCAGATAGACACCTCAGTTCAAAAGCTTGTTTTCTATATGGAAAAAAAGAGATTTATATCTAGATCTATTTCTACAGTTTTCCACTCAGACTTTGGTCATTGTGAGGTAATACTGCAGGACTTGGGGTCTCATAATAACTGTGATAGACTCCACATGAGAAAGATACATTGGTATCTGAAGTCTTTCTGGTCCCAGCATCAAAATCCCTTGTCTTGGGTTTTTAAATAGAAAAAGTACTTGTTGGAGACAGCAAATATCCCTAAATTTGGATCTTCCTGTTCCAAAGCAGTCAGTCATCAGAAACATCTTAGACTTTTCTTGGGAAGCAGTTTCAGGAGGGATAATAGTGCAAGGTGTGTGGGGCAACTTGGACAGATGCAAATATATAAATAGAGACGCTTGCCCCGATTAAGGCACTCAACCCTATGAATAATCTCTGCACCTCACAGCCTCTTCAAGTTATTTCACATAATACCACATTCATGTACCCCCTCTGCAAGTTAGCCATGTTAGCTTAGGATAAAGATTTGCAGCACAATTTCATTCTACAGTCATCCTTCAATCTGTCAGAACAATACTGTGTGGCAAACAAGCTAAACAGGAGATGACAGACCCTCATGTATGCAAACTGGATTGGGGGATCTTCCATGATTTGATCCTTTGGTTGGGAGTTCCTCTAGTAGACCCATTTGCCTCCTCTCTAAATCATCTATCAAAATTCTGCTGCAGGACTCCATGCTAATTTTGTGTTCAAAAATAGGGACAAATTTTAAATATTACTGTTATAAACTTGGAAAGTTGGTAGAATAATAGGGTTTGTGTTAACATGCATTTATTGTACGATATGAAATCTGAAACTCAAATGTAGGTCACTATTTAGTATCTTTAATCCTCAGTGATTTGCCAGAAAAAACACAAATTTTATAAGGAACAGACAAAAATTATGACACAAAAATCTGGACAGTTGAGAGGTATGGAGAAGCATATTAAATGTTCACAATGGTATATAAATAAAACTAATTTGTAGATAGATGATTTTTAGCCAGGAAAAAGGAAGAATACAGAACCATGTGTTTAACAGATTTTTTTTTAGTTCTGAGTAAGATGGACAACATATTATAACTTGGACATTTCTTCAGTGAATTGAGTTGTTTGTATGTTGTAAGTATCTGAATGCAAGTCAGTACAATGGAGAAGTTCCATCATTCTCCGCATACAGCAGCTTTGTTGATCTGTCCCTTCCCTACTTGTTTACCCACTCCCACTGGGAACTTCTCTGGGAGTCTAAACATCATTTGTACTTCTAATTGGGTCCTTTGACATAGCTGACACTATTCTTACTTCTAATTGGGTCCTTTGACATAGCTGACACTATTCTACTGATGTTTCCGGGACTTTGAACCATCAGAGGACTGTCCCAAGTCAACTTCGGCCACCTTATCACATGCTTTTTCCAAGTCTAGGAATGTCCAGTTGGACTCTTTCTCCATCTTTTTTTTTTACTCTGCATATTCAATTATCTATTACCATCTCCAGAACTTTCATGCAGTGTGACAGGAGTTTGACATCTTTATACTGCTGATGGTTGTGAATGCCTCCTTTATTCTTATAAGCATTCTAGTGCCAGTGCACTTCTCCAGTCACCTGCGATAGGACTTTCCCTCCACACTGCTATGGTCACATTGCATGTTCATGTGTATCTGGCACTACAGTTTTATTTATTTGTACTTACCAACTAAGGTACAGCATAGATCCTACTGGACCATTTTCATAACAAAAAACACACTAGTCACAGTAAGACATCAAAGTCAGAATACACATTTTTAATCTATTACTTACACACACACAGTACAAGTGTGCAACACAGAGCTCTCAACTTTTACCAAAATAATCTGGAACAGCATAAAAAAAAAATAAGATACCACAAACTAGGTACACATTTTAAAATTTTGACACTATTACCTTAAAATTTTTCAAAATGATTTTCTACAAAATAATATTTATTCATATGACTTTCACAACTTCTTTTCCCAGTTTCCAATAAACCTTGCAGAGCTCACTTTCTCAGACTAAAAATTAATGTAGATTATACTGCACTTAACTAGATGGAACATCTAACACGTAGTCATCTCTTATCCTACCATTTCAGTTTCCTGCAGTGAGCGCATTCTCATTATAGACAACCGATTAACACAAAACATATGCTTAACTAACGTACTCTTCAGAATGCCTTACAAACTCAGCACAGCACCAGAAGTACTAAAGGTACCAAAAATGGAACGATCAACTAACAGAGCAATCAAAAGACATGTCACCTATGCATGACATCTGCATGATCTGCTATTTCAGTCTACCAGCACTGCAGTGTTATTCTCTCGCCATCACACTGCTCATACAAACATTGACTGACTGCTGTTAAGATTTTCCTAGGTTCACTTCTCTGCTTTTACTCATGTTCTTCTCTTCCCACCATAGTTTGGAGACATTCCAGCACTCTAGTAATTTTGCAGCACCTGGATAACCCCACTACATACAGCTTGAAACCAAGATTAAGGGGTGTTTCAATACAGCCTCCAACAATTCAGGTGATTTGTTTTCATACACTTCACAATCTCTGAACACTTTTTTCTTCTTGTATAAATAAACCCGTGCACAAATGTACTCCATTCTAAAGTGCAAGACCCCCCCCACACACACACACACACACACACACACACACACACACACACACTGCAGAGGAGACTGTAATAAAAACAAAGAGCATCCTGGTCATTAAAAGTTGTTAGTCAAGGTAGAAGTTTATCCACCCCCTCCCTGCCATCACTTCAGACAGAAAGCAACAGTTGCTTCTGCTTAAGCTCCACCTCTCTGTGTCCTTCCCCCTCCAGAAGCTATCACAAATCCTCAGCTTGTGGTAGCAGCCAGCTGACAAAACTGTTTAGTCAGCAAGATCAGGGTGGAGAAGCAGCCAGTGTCGGACCATCCCTCCGTAACTGGCCTCCACTACATACAACAATGTACAGTCATGTATTTTTTTCATTTGCATCCTAGTAAAGCTGAAGGGGAAAGAGGTCTCAACTCCTTAGAACAGCAAACCTGTCTGCCCAAGAAGAAAATGATTTAGTACTGTAAATTCTATAGGCATCTGAGCACCCCCCTGCCAGTAACTTGAGAGCAACAGCTATTGCTTCATAACACAGCTACTTCCTCCATCTTCTCTGAGAACCATCATGCTAAGCAGTACAATAATGTTTCACTTCCTATCCAAAGCAAAACACACTTCAGGTGCTGGTTTGCAATCTATCTAAAGTTTACTCTTAAATACAATTATCATGACAAACAAAAAACAGAAAATTTACACACTCATTTAGCCCACTACAGCCATATGAAAGACCTCACTGCACACAATAATCTGTTAACTACACAGACACAAACGTCACATGCATGATGGAAATGGAATACATTTGAAAAGTGACAGATGTTACCTAGAAGTGTCTCAAGTCTAATACAAGTTTTCACAGCACTGTCAAAAATAAGAAAGACTGCTGGGTTAAGTCAGGATAGGAAGGGTAGCACAGGCGGATACAAAGAAAAAAAAAAATCAGTCATCTTCAACATGTGTGCAGTCCATTACACTGCTAAGTGTTTGAATGAATATGTGGGGGAGGCTCTGTCTGTCAATGTAGTCTCAGATACAAGTTGAAGAGACTGATATAGCAGTCTGCACTTCTGAATATGAAGAACATGGACACACAGGACACCCAGCTAGGTGTACACAGCAGTAGTGAGACACATTCAGAAACATGCATCTTTAGTGTATCGTCACACTTGAGTGCTTCACAGCAGATAAGTTAATTGTCATGATTCATCTTGCCATTGTGATTTCATATTTATTTTTGCCATGTTTTTAATAAAAAGCTCTGTTAGCATATTATTAAAACCATGGCCCAAATAAATTTAGAATTTCCACCGGTAATGCCAACTAAGGGTTCATTTACAGACTTTAATGGATGGTTTACTAGGCCTGGGCAGAATGTGCACATTAAAGCCTATGGACGCACTTCATGTTTTCACTGAGTTGATGTCACTGAAGTTAAAGATCATCTTTAACTTTCAGTGGCATCTGTGTGTTTTTATGAGTGCTGGATGCAGTAAAAATAGAAAAAAATATTTATCAATAGAGTGAACATGCTGATCAGCACTTTATGAGTTATGTAGTGGTAACAGGTAGTTTGCCGAGTGCGACAATACACCAAGGCAACTCTCAAGCAAGCAAGGTCTCTAACAGGGCTCTACGTCTGTGCACCATATGTTATCTTGAGTCACAGCCCCCCCCCCCCCCAGCAACATACACACATTAATGCAGATCATCCCACTGTTACCATCAACAGTTTACACAATCCCTCTTCAGTTATCTCCAATGCAAAAAAAGTTTATAATCTAGCAACCTGGAACAGTCATCTGTTGATCGCATGTATAAAAAGCATCATTAAATAGTGAGGGCAAAGAAAGGTAGGGACTTGTAGGAAAGGTGATACAGAAAGGTGTTAAAATTTAATAGTTTGGAAATTCTACATTAAACCACCATAATTAATTACAGCTGAAACCCAAAGTGACATAATGCCCTCTCATTAACATTACTGTCATAAGCATGGCACAGTATGTTTAGTCTTTCGAGTTTGGAAGCAATCTTTAAAATTTTTTAAAGGCAGCAAAATGCACTTTATATACACACACACACACACACACACACACACACACACATTTGCAATGTGTGAAAAGAAAAGTGCGACTGATGCCTTTAAACATCTTTAACAAAAAGTTGCCTTATTTTCCCCAAATCTGGAACATTACTGAGGTGTTCCAAAGATCTAGCAGGGATACCTTAAGTAGTATGTCTCAGTAGACAATCAGACCTGTAGCATGTTTATGCAGGAGTAAATGTCACTTACTACGTTCCCTACCTTCCATTGCTTCCTCTTTAAAAATCAAAAAAATAAATTCTTACATCATTCTTCTTTCAGATGCAATATACTGACTACAATCACTGGATTCTTTTCTTTTCCCCTTTACTTCCACTATTAATCTTTCCATACACTATATCCTGAACAACCTCTCTCTGGTTTTGTTCTTCGGATCATTGCTCCAGTTTCCTACTTCCTTTTTCCTTTCACTACATTCCATCTGCTCCATTACATTCCATCTGCTCCCCTACTTTTCCTTTCCATTCTCCCCATGTCTATATAGTTTTTTCAACGTTTCCAATTCTCCCTGAATTCATCCTGTTTTAATATTAACCTTCTCTAAACCCCTCACTATTCCCCTGCCATTTTTAGATACTGCAAACTGGTATTATTTCTATGTAATAAAACTTCAATACTCCTTTACTGCAAATAACTATATTACTTTTCAATTTTTATACATCTGGTTTGTCATTTATCTAGTATGTTCCTACATTTGTACTGTGTTTTATACATCATCTTGTTGTATGCCATAACAACTATACTTTCTGGAGTTTTTCTCCACAAGCCTACATGGAAAATATGTTATTTTAGCCCAGTCAAGCCTACCTGACCAGTAAAAACAAATAATAAACTAATAAACACAAAGGGATGCAACACAACTGACTGGGTGGACCAGAAGACAGTATGCCACAGACATAAGTCTCTAGCAAGGAGCAGTCAAGTGTGTGCATGGTCAACAGCTGTTTAACTATTTATGGTAGACTAAGTAGCTGGTTGACAGGTGCCCAACAATGCACAATTACCAGGGTTGGGGAATCTGCCCTTATCCTGTAATTATGCAATTTTAGAGTTAGTATACATAAATAGCCAGGGGTGAGGGGAGTTTCCCCCCTGCAAAAAAGTTTTTTTTTTTTTAATTTTACTTACACACCGGCGATTTCCAAGCATTTATGCAGTGGTGCATCGACATCTGCATTTGTCATTTTTACACTGACTCTTTTAATGTAAACCTACTACGTTATTAGAAATATAAGCAGCAAAAATAAATAAATAAATAAATAAATAAATAAATAGATAGATAGATAGATAGATAGATAGATAGATAAATAAGATAAAAGGACCAAAACCACTAAAACCATAAATTTAATTGTAAAGCATAAAAGAACAGTGCTTTTGGACAATTCCTTCATCAGATCAAAGAACAAAGTATGTTTAACTGTTTTAAAGTAACACTTGACCAATCACAGACTCAAAGCTGCACCACACCTCTGTCCTCTTGTTCAGAGCTCTTCCTTATAGCAAGTTAACCATTTCAGTGCTTGAGCTTGCGTTCTCTCAAAATGTTTTTTTTTTGGAAAGATATCCATTCAACCCTGGGAGTTTATCAGCCTGTAAATAGGCTACCCAAGGGGCTTCTGCCACTTCTGTTCGGTTACATGCATCACCCCTTCTTTTACCTGGTTCCAGTACCATAAAAGTAAAGTTATGTTCAGGTTTATTTAACTTGTGCTGATATAAAGCATTGGTATTTTTTACTAAGTCTAATGTCACTTAGGTGCTGCAGTATGTGGTCTTTTAATCTTCTGTTCATTTCACCCACATAAAACGAAGTACAGGATCCACATTTGGCAAGATATATCACATTGCAAGAGCAACACTCAGCATAAAGTTTAGTTTGGTATCTTACCCCTGTAATCGGGTATATGAAAGTGTTCTTTTTAGATATTTCTTTACACGCCTTGTATGGCCAGCAACAGTAAGTCCCAATCCTTTCACTTGCAGGCAACTTTGTATTGAAGCTGGTAGTTGTTTTGCATAAAAGTTGTTTAAGATTTTTGTTCCTTTTATACAAAAACTTAGGAAAGTTGCCTACTATCAACCTAAGTTCATCATTGTTGGCTAAAATTTTTCAGTTATTTCTCACAATACTTAGAAATCTACAACTCCCCAAAAAACATAATCAAACTTCTTTACAGCAACTCAGATTGAACAAAATTGTCTCCATCCCCCAATATCTATTCCTAGTACAAATTGCTTCAAAAATCTTTTAAAAGATTACCTACTTAAATCTAGGACCCGATCATGCCATAACCAAACAAACTACCCTTCCCAGCCTCTACCACTCCCTAAACAGTGACTCTAAACTACACCCAATCCTTATTCTCTTTACCTCTTTACAAAATATACACAAACATGAACCAACACAACTCATAATATACTCATCTTTACGAAATGCTCAAACCCATACCTAACTTTAAACTGAGGGCTACAATGTAAACTCAACTTCAGAGTATTGTCACATTTTATCCTGCATGTACTGTTGGATTTTTTTCTACCCATCTGTTTTTAATTGAATCACATTGTCTATTTTACATTGTGTAATATTTGTAACATTTTAATTTGCATTACTGGAGCTTTACTCCATGGGTCTCTGCTGAAAAAGGGCTTCTGCTCAGTTGGACTAACACAGACAACAAATGTCAAAATAAATAAATAAAAATATAGTGAAACCATTAAATTTAAAATAGACAAATTAAAAAATCTGTTAAGACACACACAAACATTAATAGCAACACATGCAAACAATCTGTATTACCAAAAAATACACACCACAGTACTAGCGACACACAAAATAAATCTGAAAGTGACATAATACAGAAGTTTGGACAGCATGCTGCAGAGTCCCTCCATACTATGGACTGACAGAGTACAGGCAAAGAGAAAGGGGAGAGGGGAATGAAATGACCAGTTCTGGTACAGTGTTTAGTTTAGTCTAGTGCAGAAGCTGCTGTTAAAAACGAGTAACTAGTAGGACATAAACAAAATATGAAATGAACTAGTAGGACAAACAAAATTTGAAATGAAACTAAAATAGTCAATCAGAACAGGTCAAAAAAGACATGGAAGAGAGAATAGAAAGGCAATTCACAAGGGAATCATAGGTGCAAGAGTCCAGAAGGTTTAGGACTTTTGCATGCAAGTGTTTTCATATGCATTTTTGTATGCTAAGCAGACTTCGGGGAATCTGTTCCTTCAGACAGCTAGAAAATACTAGAGGGATGCCATACCTCTCAACGTCTTAGTACAAGAAATTTGGACAAAGCCAAAAATTGTAGGATATTGCTCCTATAAACTTACAAAGTTGATGGGAGTTACAGATTTAGCATTAGCATGCACTTTCTAAAGGATATGAAGTCAGAAAATCAATTTAGTGATTTTGTTATCAGTGATTTGCTAAGGAAAACAATGAGGAACTGACCAAAAATTATAATGCAAAAATCTAGACATTCGGTGAAAACCCAGATAGTTGTAAAGTATGGTTGTGTAATGGCAAGAAATGTAATTGGGAACATGTTTTGGGGAAAGATGAGTTAGCAGATTTTAAAAATTCCCTGTAGTACTTGGAAACATTTGGGGAGCAAATGACTGTAATTAAGGAAATAAATCTTCTGAGCTGGGATACAGGATCTGAATTACCTAGACAGAGTAAGGCCTTAAGTTTAATGCTACTGGCCGCCAGAAAAAGCAAATACTAGAAAATGGAAATCAACATCTAAACCAATCATAACTAGTGTACTGAATATTATAAGGAAGAAAAAAGAACTGAAGGTAGAAACTTCATAGAAATGAAAGTTGAGGAAACAATAGATGCAGAATAATGTTCAGATCTTGGGAAGTGGAGTGAAATTTAAGGGAAGTCAGGAAATGAGTGATTTCTATAATGCTGGATAAATGAAAAATTGTAAAAAGAAAACACTATATATAAATTTACTTATAATATCTATATATATATAGATATATCTATATATATATATATATATACATATATATATATATATATATATATATATATATATATATATATATATATATATATATATATATATATAGATATATCTATATGTATATATATATATATATATATATATATATATATATATATAGATATATATACATATATCGATAGATATATCTATCTATATATCTATATATATATATATATATATATATATATATATATATATATATATATATATATATATACATACGGATTTACTACATAATCTCAAAATTTTGAGATATCAAATTTCAAAATCGAGACTATATAGCCGAAACCCCTAAATGCCGAAAGATCAGAAGCACGAAATTCAAAATCCCGAACATACAACACACATACATCACACACATACACACAACCCCCCCCCCACAGTCAAACATATCATCATACACTACAGATAAGCAGGGGGAAAGCCCCCCTGCACCCCCCATGTGGGGGGCTGCACCCCACACCCCCCTACTTAAATATACTAACTCCGAGATCACACAGACACATAAGGAAAACTCACACCCACACATTTTACAGTCCCACACACACACACACACACACACATACATCACAGTCACGACACACACTAATGTCCCTAACCAACACACTTACACATAGATACCTGAACTTCCACCTATCCATCAATAAACCACAACACCAGAAACGCTACTTCAATATCTCCGAACATCGAGATTTTGAATTTCGTGCTTCTGGTCTTTTGGGATTTTGGGGTTTCGGCTATATAGTCTTGAGATTTTGGAATTCGATATTCCAAAATTTCGAGATTATGCAGTGATCCCATATATATATATATACATATACACACACATACACATACATATATATGCGGGTCTACTTTACATGGTCGACTTTTCAAAAAGTTGACTTTCATATGGCCGAGACCATATGATCGACTTTTGGAAAGCCAATCATGTAAAATAAACACAAAAACACAACAAACGCTTACCTTAAAACTGTTAGCAGGACCGTAACTTAAATATACCAACTCCAAGATCACACTACAGTGCGGAAGATGGAAATTTTCCCATTCTGCACTGTATGGAGATAGGGTTCCCCATGGTCAGCTTTTCGAAAGTCGCTCACATGGTCGACTTAGACCATGTGAAGGGAACCCATTTATAGATCATATATATATATATATATACATTTTTTTTTTTTTTTTTTTTTTTTTTTTTTTACACTTTCGGCTTTTCCCGGTTAGGGTTCACCACAGCGGATCACCTGTCTGCTCATGATTGGCAGTAGAGTTTTACAGTGTCGAGTTGCCAGCCCAGCGTCCAACCTTCCACGAAAGGAACACACATGCACGCACTCATGCCTAGAGCCAATTTAGAGTGTCCAATCCACCTACAGCAAGTCTTTGGGATGTGGGAGGAAACCCACGCGACCACAGGGAGGACATGCAGACTCCGCATAGAAGGCACCCCAGCCGAGGATCAAACCAGCGAACCTCTGCTGTGAGACAACAACGCTAACCGCTGCACCACCGTGGCCGCCCTATATATATATATATATATATATATATATATATATATATATATACACATATATAATATACACAAACACGTGTTTGTGTACTGCATAAAAATAGAAAAAAAGTAAATAACCACAATTCTATTACTGCATCTATATGCATCACATTTTAAAATATGTAAAGTTTAATAAAGTTAAAAAGAGAGAGAGAGAAAGACAGTGGTACTAAAGAACTCACTCTGGTAACACAGACAATGTTCTGCGCTGTAGAATTCATTTTTTGTTTTATTTGATTTTGCTCATTTAGTGTTTGACCCAGACAAGGATTACAGGACCTTTAAAGGCATGCAATATGGGAAGAAAACTAAGCTCTAAGTCTGTGTTCCTCCCCAGAAAATGAGGTGCCTATGAATGTATTGGTGGGAAAGGAGAAAATAAGCCTACTGGGAATTCTACTTTTTAGGCTTTGCTTATAGTCCAAAGGTACAAGAATGTGGAAAAAGTAGTACAGTGACTGTTAAATATTAGATTAAATCCCTTCTGAAGAACTCAAGGTGAATTAGCACCGACAAGGAGTACTTCCATCAGCAGGTACTCAGCTGGCTAATCAGTTACTCACCCTAAGTGCATACAACTGAAGCGTGCTGTATGCAGAAATCGGATGTGCTTTCCATTTTTTTTTTATACAAGGTAGCCATAGTGCATGCAAAGTTTCCATTTTCAGTTCAGTACTGTTATTTCTATTATGGCATAACTATCTAAAGTTGTTGTTGTATCTTTCTGCTTTTCCCGGTTAGGGGTTGCCACAGCGGAACTCCGGTCCCCCAATGATTAGCAATAGATTTTTACGTGCCGAGTTGCCATCCCTGACACACAACTTTCAACGAAGGTATGCCCACTCACGCATGTCTCCACACAGAAGACGCTCTAGCTGAGAATCGAACAGGACAATGTCTTACTGTGAGACAACAACGCTACCCTATCTAAAGCATTGAGGTTTAATATGTTAAAAGTATTCAATGCCTCCAAGTCTATGGCAAGTGCTCTCTACGAGACTAGACAGAACTTCGATGAAATCACTAGGACATTAAAGCTTTGGCACTTGAAAAGATTTTCAACATTAAACATAGCCTATACCTCATCAGATACAGCAAAAATAGAGCTTGTATCCCAGGTTCTACACAAATGATTACACAAAGAACCTGCAAGTTGACTTTAATATGAAATGCCTATCAAACATTTAGGGGCTGGGCAAGTAAAATGAATGAATGTATTTTTGCACAATGTGAATATCTTTTATATATTTGTTTTGAAATGTGTTGCATTTATTTCTGTGAAAGACTTTTTCTTGTAATCAAGTGTTTTAAGCATCATAAGTGAATAAAATAGTGACACCTAAACTCAGTCCCTGCAGGCCACTGTGTGAGAAAGCCTTACAGAAACTAGAAAAATGCATGGGGTACATTACAGGATTGCTTTGCTCTACTGCTACAAGTGCATTACAATGACTTCTACTGGCACAATAACAAGGTGAGTGGGATGTTTGAGATTTTATCTGAAGGAGGGTAGTAAGAGAAAATTTAATTCTGCAACACATTCCAAGTACATTTATTTATATCTGTCCTTTTAAACACCTCTCAAAAATCACGCCCTTGGGTATTACTACAAACACCATTAATGTGAAGTGGCTATCCTCCTGTGGTCACCCACTTTCACTCCTTAATTTGAGTAATTCCACACATACAGACTTTCTGGGAGATGACTGCAGGCGGCTTCCCCCTCAAAGGCCTCTAGGATGATATTTTTATTATAGGTGTCCAAGGAAGGGCTAAGGAAATATGGGACTATATGTTTAAACATTTCTTTTTGGCTAAAGGTTTGCAGCCAGAGGAGGACAACAGCATCATCTCTGGTGGCATGGAAGCTTGCTGCTGATGGGATAGAGTACAGTAGAGAGTCTATTATCCAAATATCAGTTATCCAAACAGTCCGTTATCAGAACCGGTCCTTCCATAGCTTTCAGGTAAGAAAAATAAAGTCTGAATATGAAAACATTATACGTATTCAGCTGTGCATGTTTTTAAGCTTGTAGCTAGCTCATGTGTGAAAAATATTCTTTATTGTCCACTGGACTTGCTGAATGGTTGAAAAATGAATTCCTGTGTGGTGCAAAAAACAAAATTTTAGACTTTTTTTTATCCAGTTCATTTATGTGTTTGATTATCCGAACTTCCCTAGGTCCCAATTAGTTCAGACAATTGACTCTACTGTATAAAAATACTGCCACAAAATTTGAAACTCCTCTTACAACTCTGAGCAGCCTATTCCACACACTGGCTGGAGTCGCATGAAAGAATTTAGCTTTTAAACTGTGATTATGTTCCTCTGCTTGTAATAACAGATCTTTGCTCATAGTGTTTGCACCATATTAAGAAATACTTAATAGTAAAACTATACACTACGTGAATAAAGAACCTTAGCTAGACAACAGCTTTACTACAAATGTGTTGAACAAGGGCAATAAAAGTTAAACAAGGGACACTCATCCAGTGATCTGCAAGACCTGGAATTATCATTTTTTTTACTATTATATATATATATATATATATATATATATATATATATATGGACAATCTGCCAAAGAGAACACTACACCTCCTGACATTACACAACATGCTTCCACAGAACCAACTTAACTAAACCAATATGAAGTCTGTTTTGATCCTAAAAGCTCAACATTGGTAGTCTCACTTCAGTATTGTCTACATGTTTACTGCAGACAGCTGAATTAGTTATTGATGTGGACAAGAAAATGGCTGAATACACAAGGGTCCAGTTCTATCCTAGTGGTAGTGCCAAAGACATACTTCCACAGTTGGATAAGGTGCTGCCTAGCCTCAATAATAAACTTCACTTGTTTAGCCAGTTTATTTCCCAATTTATAATGAACAGATGTATGTTACTTTTCGTCTCATCTGGTTTTATAGTTACCCTATGGGGGGTTTTGAAAGACTCTGCCAGGTCTACAGCATCTACTGACATAAGTTGGTTACACAAGAATGCCCTACCATGTCACCATGCTGTTTCAAAATCAGTCTTTGGAAATTAAACTAGACTTGTACTAGTCTCAAAATGATCCTTTAAAAGATTTTACTGATTACACTACTGAGGCTTACAGGTAGGATCACTAGGACTGCTTCTCTTAAAAATACAATAATACAAAGACTCTCCTGCTAATATATGGTACACAAATCTGGGACAAGCTCCAAAAATGTTCAACATTTGCAAACCCCCATCTGCCTCTGCTTTATTTGATTTTTATATTAAATGGCAAATTCTTTCACCATTTCTTCTATATCTCTAGTGTACTCGAAGGCATAAGCATTCTCTTGCTAACAAAGCGATATAATTCAAGTTTCCCATTTTAGTAATTTCCTTGCCCTTATATTCCTATAGAAATAGAACATTAAATTATGCAAAAAATAAAGCATCAATGATTATTTTTAAGACAACAAGCAGGGCTCTTTCATGTTTGATTAACTCTGGCAAACAGCTTTAGTTAACTCTTTCATGAGGAAAGTTCTGTATGTTTGCTTTCACAATCTCTCTACTAAGATCAGCACAGTCCAAACTTGAATCCTGTTCTAAAATCTATAGAAGTATAGGAACCTGACACAAACACAAACACAGACAACATACTGGCAATATACAAGGACAATGGACTTTATAGCACTACTTTGATTCTGTAGCATGACAAATTCACATTTTGACTACCAATAACCTGCTGACTTCACACTACTTTTTACCAATCAACCACACCACTATTAAGTATGTTCACACCTGAACTAAAGTATGTTCACCCCTGAACTAAATCATTCTGGGGAGAGCAATGAGGATTTCTGGTGCAGTTACATCTCAGTTTGCATTTATAAACTTCCTATCCATCTACCGGACACAGAGGCTTCCCTTGCAGCTACTTGGAACTGCAATCCTTTCTGTGCGTAGTACGTATGAAGGGGTACTCAATTCAGGGTACTAATTTATTACAAATCCTTTTTACTCCATTTTTTTAATTTATTAAAAATCCTTTTTACTCCATTTTTTCAGTCTCTCTTGCTTACATTGAGGGTACCCCAGTCATTAACAGACCTATAAATGGCAGCATACTAGTGTTAAAGTAACAAACTTTTTAAAGTACTACATTATTGACGTTTAACAATGCTGCACATTGGTTACTGTAATATCACTTGCTCAGCAACTATGAAAAACGCAGTTCAGAAATTAATTAGTTACACATGCTTTGCTGGGCAATGTGAAAAGTGCTTACTTGAGTGACATCCCAGGAAACCAGCAACATTCTACATGCAACAGTCAGCAAAGAACTACAAAAACACCAGACTGTAGTATGTCTAGGAGACACCTACAATCCCACTTGGCCACCTGCAATGCCTAACAAAAACTTACAGAATTTGACTAGCAAACCGGAGTCAACTTCTATGCTTAACACTATTAAATGTTACAAAACTCATTTCATTCCAACTACAGTTACTTTTATTAGGTTTGACTTACTGATCCTCAATGTTCATTTCATTTCAGGTATACTGTGTGGCAAGTTGAGACTGGGGCAAAGACTACTGTTTTGCGATTCCTGTTTCATTTTACCTTGCTTTATATTTTGACCATTTTTTGGAGATGGATATTCATCTGCCTAAAGCAATATCAAGTGTCTGTACAACTGCTCCAAAATTATGATTAAAATGTGAAGGACAGCAATGTTAAGTTAGTCAGGTAGAAGGTGAAAAGGCAATCCACAGCTACACAACTTTCACTTTGACCACCTAATGTACCAAAATGATAAGAAAACTGCTTTGAAATGAGCTTTGGTTACTACTTCGCGTTGCTACTTTGTGTACCCAGTTTTTGTCAAGAAGTTTAGTTGTAGTCACATGACAACGTAATGGAGGAAAACTGTTTCACAACATTTGCAGGACTGGCACAAATGCTACAATACGAAAGCAGGCATGTAAAGCTTTTCAGATACATAAATAAGAAGTATCGGCTTCTGTTAAACCTAAGTAGCACCCAAAGGTAACTTTCCAGATGTAGTTCAATGTTCTGTATCAATGTTTAGCTAGCTGTGAAAAATCTCACTAGGTTTCTTAGAATACAGCACCTTTTCTAAATGCATACTGTGCAAGACCACATTGCTATTGTACACTGTACTGACTGTAGTGCTTGGACATTATGCATACACCAACAGCGAAGCCTTGCACACTGTGCATCAACTAATAGTTAAGTTTTGTTCACCTTGTACTCCATACATCCACCAATAGTGAGGCCCTACTCTCCCTATTTACTGTGCATCCTCCAGCAAGGAGGCCTTGCTCACCATCTATACTATGACATTACCAGTATTGAAACCTTGCTCACTCTAAACACTATACATCCACTAACACTGAAGTCTTGGTAACTTTGCATACTATGCATCCACTAACAGAGGTCCTACACAGCTATCAAAACCCACTGCAGCCACAAATTATCTCTATCTTGGATGGCACACTTCCAATTAACAAAGGAGCAATATATCATTACTTTTAAACAAAATCATAGCCCATTTTATCTAGATCAAAAACAGAAAGTTAAGCAAAAACTGATGTGTGCAGAAATGCATTCTGTGATATGTGAAACAGAGGACAGTTGACATGGGGCTTTGAAACTGGCTTAGGACAAACAGGGTCACCCATTTCAACATCTGTTGCCAAAACAATTACCTGCCTTGACAAACCGAAAGAAAACATAACATTCTATTTACAAGACAAGGGCAGCAGTTACAGCGGAAAAATAAACGAACTGCTACCAACAACAAATGTGTGATTTGCCCACAATTTTGACGCATAGCGTTTAAGACAAAGCAAAAATACCTTTTTGTTAGCAAATTTGAGTTAAGCACACAATGTGTGATGAAAGACAGAGGGCAGCTTTAATCACTTGCAAAGACCACAAATTTGACAAGGTCAGTGGGATTCCTGAAGTACAGAGCTAAGCAAAGTCAGGATTTATTTTGCAGAATTCAGATACAGAAAAAATTGGCAATTAAGTACTGTGCGAGTGACCTATACAGCTAATTTAAAATCTAGTGCAAAGCATAACACAACACCAATGTGCGTTTTAAATATGAATTCACACAATTTATGTTAAATTCTGAGGTTTCTTTACAGAATGAGAAACAAACTCAGCATGCTACCATTCACGGTATACAACTACAAATTTACTAACATTTTTTGACAGGCTACATGATGCCCCATTGAGGGTCATTTTTCAATCATGTCCTTGGATCAAGATGTGAAACTCAGCATCGGTATACTTTTTCTTTTTAAACAGAGTACATTAACAGTATACCACTATAATTTATTTTAATAATTTTTAACAGGCTACTTGCACTGTTTCAATGACGTCCCTTTTTCCTGTAATGTATGTCTATTACATACATTACCACATGCAGATTATAAACACACACACACACACACACACACACACACACACACACGACTTCAGAGAAACTAATCAACCAGCATATTTCGAAAGGAAAGAAATGGCTGTAGAAAACAAACAGAGGCATAACAGGTAAATTTCACAATTACAGCAGCTTATCCTTAAAAGAGTTTTGCCATGTTCTAAGTAAGTAATAACAGATGACGTGGTGTGGTATATTGAAGATTTATCCACAGTTGGTGAGGTTTAATCTCGAGGGCAATGCCTGAGTGATTAAATAAAGCCAACCGTGGGTAAATTTCAATATACCACAACCACGGAGTCAGTTACTGCTATTATACAATGACATTATTTAAGAAAAAAATACTTTTCTTAAATAATGTCTTTGTATATAATGGCGCATTACTGTTCTTCTGCTGGTTGTGGTACACTGCTTCCTTGTTTTGATGTACTTCGCATACATACAGTATATCAATGCTTTGAAATGGAAGCAACAGAGAAAAGAAAGTCTCCGTTAGCCCATTTTTTCTTTTTTTATTTGTTAAAACAAAAAATGTTTTGGGCACTTTATACCAACAGAAAAAAGTACGGGCAACTGGACCTTTTTCCGTTGGTATACTGTGGGATTTACAACGGGCACGCTGGCCAATCAGCATGCACATTTTGGAATATTAATGGGGGGGTCACTGTATAATACTGCATAACTCTTCTCTTCATTTAGTTAGTAGCTTTTGCTTTTTGAGCATCTCAGGTATACAATGTCCATTTGAATACACGTTAGTAACAATACACAGAATGCATACACTGGGTGCTGCACTCAAGTGTGACTCATCCTGTGAATGAGACGCTAAACTGAGGCCCCACCTGCCTGAGTTGATGGTAGCTTTGGTGGATGTAAAAGATCCCATAGCACCTACCGTAGAGGAAGTTCCCTGATGCCCTGGCCAAATTTCCACTAGTAGTTTAAATACCACCTCAGATCTCCCCTGAAAAAGAAAGAGGCTACAAGCCTAGTGGGACTGACATGGTTAACAGCAGATAAATAAAATAAAAAAATGTAGACAGTGTTTTATGAGGGATATGAAGGCTTTTAGTTTTCCAATTCCTGTCTGGCTAAAGGAATGGAGTTTCACAGTTTTGTAACATAGGCTGAGTGCAAGTCATCCATTAATGGCAAGTACCATTTTTTCACCTAAGCAGAGAAGACAGTTTGGAGAAAAGACCTGTATGGTATTGTTAAGTGAGGCTTACCTTTTTTTTTTTTTTTTTTTAATGAAGAGTGGGAATTGGTACATTCTTTTTAACCTGGTCATTATGGAGAAGGACTCCAGAGTTAGCTTCTGAAGTTGATGTACGGTATCTGCTGAACATACAAGTGTAGAATCATCAGCATATTGAACTACATGTTGGCATGTTTGGCACATATGCGGAGATAATTAAAGACAATGTTAAAATAATAGGAGACCAACTACTGACCTTTGGGGTACTCCCAGTGCATACAGGAAGAGTTCAGTTTCCATTTTACTGTGATTGCTGTGCGAAAAGTAGCTGTGAAACCAGTGTAGAGAAGTGTTACCTATGCAAATACCGAAGAGTCTTCATGGTAATTTCTGATGGGACATAGTACTGAGTGACTTGGAGAGGTCTAGGAAAAAAAAAAGACAGCAGCCCATCCTACCATTGTTTCTGTTGCACGGACATTGTTAATTAAACAAAGTAGTGCAGTGGTAGTGCTGGGAGAAGGATGGAAACTATTCTGATTTGGGGAATGGATGTTATTTTGATTGAGGTAATTAAGAAGTTGAAAGTGAATGCAACTTTCGAGAACTTTGGATAACTGAGACAATATTGCTGCTGGTCTGAAGTTAGACATATCCCTAGATTGTCCTCCCCATGAAAGAGTAGGGCAAAGGATTTTTACCAGAGGCTAGATGTGTAACTTTCACAGACAGATCAGTTGATTAGTATAGAAATAGGGTAGGCTAGCCTAGGGCTTCTGCTGTTATTTTGATGTGCTGTGCAACCAGATTATCTGCTACCTGAGTAGACTGTTTTTCCCAACTGCCTTGGCCTTCCCATTTATCCCCTATGGGCTGATAATTCCAAGAAAGATTATGTTCTCCATGCAAAAATGATAAACTGCAAACTATAAAAACTAACTCAAGTGTTACATGCCATCTCATACAGTTAACTTTTTTGATGCATCACAGTATGAATATTCTGAATAAAAAAACGTCCTTCAGGACTTACAAGATGACATGTCATTGCTGAAAGTAAACAGACTGCAGATTCCCATTTATGTACAAATCCAAAGATACTACAGCCTGTAATAATGCAGCACAATGTATAATAAACAGCCATCTCCACTTGTGTATTTGTCAACTAGGGATTTATACTAACTAGCTAAGTGGGCCTACTTATCAGGCAACCTTTTTCAGAAGGCTGAAGTCAAATGCACTACAGTGAAGCATGGTTCACTGTTAATCTGTTTGTCATGCAAATCATCATAAAAAATATGAATAGACTCACATTCTCCTGGACACTATGAAAAAGAAAAAGCTGCAGAATCCAGCAGTAGCAGACAGTAATCTTATACATTTACATTTTCTTTGTTTGAGGAACAGTAAAGACTGCTTTTACTTCTGAGAATTACTTCCACCTACTGGAACCAGATGAAGAGAACTTTTTTCACCAGATCTGAGGATGTTTTTCAAGTCAAATGATATTCTTTGAATCTTCAGCATAAGTTAGGTTGATAGCCACTGTTCCAGTCACACCTCTCAACTGCCCATATTTTCGCTTCAGTTCTGGTCTGTCCCCTGTAGCACTTGTACTTTTTTGGCAAAGCATTATTGGAATCATTGAACATGAACAAATGACACACATTTGAGTTTCAGACTTCATAGCTCTCAGAAAATGCATGCTAATGCAATACCTGTTATTCTAGCAACTTACATTTCTAATTTAATAGCAATATTTTTAAAAAGATGTAATTTTGGGCCTTTGTCCCCCTCCTTATTTTTGGGTCTATCCAGATTTCTTACACTTAAGAGGTTGAGAGTTATGTGTCAGTATACAAGCAGCAGCAGAACAGTGGACATCCGAATAACTTTTTACATGAGATGTAAATCAGTATGTTCTGTACTGGGTAGCAAAAAATGGGTTCCATTCCAAAATTAGATGATAAAGATGAAGGAGGTGTCAACTTTCACTTGGCTGAAATCAAAAGACAGATAACTGGGACCCAGAGTGCATCCTAAACAGATCCTGCACAGCCTTGTGATAAACATTCTCCTTTTCTCCTGAGTAAGTGTGACAGTGCTTGGGAGGGCATTAAGCTGTTTTTTTTGAGGGGAGTAACTGGCCTGTTGATAACAAATCACTACACTTTTTTCTGGCCAAATCAGGTGTCATTTTCAATACCAACTGTCTAAGTAGGATGCCAAACAGCCCTCTCACAACTTCTCTCAAAGAGTGCAACACAAAACTGCACATCTTACTTAGTAATTCTTGTAAAGTAATGTATTGTCACCTCACCTCTCACGCAACATTTAATAAAAGGAAAGGTGATGCAAACTACTTACTAATTAGCCCTTTTGAAATTACAAGTGAAGTGATCGAGGTTGTTTTTCTTTCGTCTTTTTCCAGTTAGGGGTCGCCACAGCGGAACTCCGTTCTGCTAATAACTGGCAGTAGATTTTTACGGTGCCGAGGTGCCAGCTCGATGCCCAGCCTTCAACGATGGCACTCCCATTCAATGTATGTCTTTTGAATGCCACTCGACCGCGGGGAGGACATGCAGACTCCACACAGAAGGCGCTCCAGCCGAGAATCGAACGGGAGAACCTCTTGCTGTGAGGCGACAATGCTACCGCTGCACCACCGGGGCTTCGTAGTGTGCATGTAAACACACACACACACACACACACACACACACACACACACACACACACACACACACACACACACACACACACACACCACATTCAGATAAGCTCAAGGGACGGAAGCATCCCTTTTCGTGGGTAACCCAAGAGCAAAATCTGGTTACCTGACTTGCTCAGCGTCACACACTTGGAAAATGGAGGTGGAAGGAATCAAACTCCCTAAACTAGACACAGGAAGCAGCCTATTAAACACCTCAGAGCCTGACAGGCAGTAATTTGGTATAAATTACAAAAGTACTGCATTAATAAATCAGTCTTTTCTCTAGCCAAGGATAAATTAACAGAATGGACACCTTACATCATTTAACCAATGTCCTTCTTTGGTTTTACATCCTAAAGTTTAGTAGTTACAATCTGAAAATATAAACTTTAGCTATTGCAAAATCATCAGTCTTTTCTTTAATCACTTAGCAGACATTTGTTAATTTCTCTTTTTTTCTTTATTTTATGATGCTCTTATCCCCAAACTACTTACTAGGGGCACATGACTACATTTCTTTAGTACACACTTTCCACCTGTTTCCCTGCAAAAAATAAATAAAACGCACAAAAGAAAATAGGTTACAATTGTCATCTTTATTTTTCTGCATTTTAAATGGTTATTCAGTTTTATAGCAACTTAACACTAGGTTTCATCAGCACGCTGTTTAAAATGACAAACACTTCACCCATTTATCTGATCCAAAACAATTTTATTCCATATTTGTATTAAACTATTCCAAAAATCCAACTCTTCTTTCTCATGTTTTGAAGTTAATTTCCCCAAGTATCATTCCCCCTTCTCTGAAGTACAGCATTATCAAGGTACAAAGTAACAGGGATGTGGATGTAACATTAATAGTTGGAATTTGAATCAATGAAAACAAAGGCAAAAAGTGTTAGGACTCATAATTCAGGTCTTGCACTTTAATGTGCCAATAAGACAGACCTTGGCAAGTTACATTATATTTTATGCATACCAATGCCCTCTTAATATACTGTGGTTACTTCGGAAGTGTGCTCATTATGCCTTGCTTTACCTATGAACTTTCTTGGTCATCTTGCATTTGGTGATATCCACAGAAAAGACTACTATCTTTGGACCAGGTTGAGTGGACTGGCATTGGGGACTGCAAAGGTTAAACATCAAAGGAGATTTGGAAAGAGGCTGGGCGTGATTAAACCAAATAAGGACATGTTAAGGAAGACTGCATAAAGGTTCTATGTAGGGAGCCCCTGCCTAAAGAACACCACTTCTCAGATACTGCACTTATGAAGTGGGGACTGGGATGTTGCAACTTGGTTTGCTGAAGCCAGTTACACCGCCAGCTGAAAATTAGACAACTGACAACCAGGTACGTGTAAGGCTGACATAAGGTAAGCTGATATCTGTTGAAATGGCCGTCTCTCAGTAGGCCAACAATAATAACTAGTGGAGGATAAGCCGATTAGAATTGACAGACATGCTGCTATTGGGGAGGCTAGCACTGGGGTGAAAATACTGGATAAGCAGACAATTTAGGAACTGATATTTCATTCATGATAGTAGAAGACAGACCAATAAAACTGCTGCTTTTTAGTCCAATACTGATGAAGCAGACACCAAGTGGCCAAGTCTGGAAGGAACCTGAATCAGTGCTCTGGAAAACATTTTCGCTTTGATTCTTTTAATGGTTGCCCCTAATAAATTAAAGGCTATAAAACTGAAGCAGTGGAGTGCTGAAAGATAAAACCTACAATGGAGAAGAATTATGTAGAAAAGACACGTGCCACTGAAACAAAGACATCACCACAGTGGAATAGTAGATTTGTGTACACTTACCATAAATGTAGATGTTAAGAGTGTATTCACTGCTGCAGTAATCACATTTGGGTTATTTGCCTGCAGGTAGCCCTCAGCCAGCCTGAATACCAGAGTCTTCGGATTTCTGCATCGGATGCTGTCGCTTCTTCCATGACGTCAGATCGTCAGGGGTATAAAACATGCAGCCAACACCATTACATCAGTTTTTCTTGCCCCAGATGTCAGGTGCTCCCACAATAGGAAGCAATTATATGGTATGGAACACCCCCAGCAAAAAGCAAATACACATGATATAATATATGAAAACATGGAGGAAAGGTAACAGTCAAGAGAATTCGGGGGCTGGAGGGAGGGTAACCAAGATTGCAACATTGAACACACTCCAACATCTACATTTATGGTAAATGTACACAACTGTACTATGTTCTTCATGTTTCACTGTTGCAGTCATCACATTTGGGTTGATTCCCAAAGCTAAGGAAGGGTGGAGGTAGTTAAAGAGCATTAGGGCTAGCAATGTGGCAAATCTAGCTCTGGATTTAGAAGAGATAGGCAGGTGGTAATGCTTGGTGAAAGTATGTACAGAGCTCCAGGTTGCTGCTTCCAGGATGTCCCTGGCAGGGACTCCTCTGAGAAATGCAGTAGAGGCAGATGCAGCCCTGGTGGAATGTGTTCTTATCCTCTATGGAGTAGGTTTTCCATGTGTAACAGAAATGGATGCAATGTGCTATCCATTTGGAAATGGTTTGCTTTAAAATGGTCTTCCCCTCTGCCCTGCAGCAAAGCTAACTAGCAGCTGGTCGGATTTTCTGAGAGGCTTAGTCCTGTCCAAATAGAATCTAAGCTGTGTACGTCCAGAGAATGCAGTATCATTTCCCCTTTATTCAGAGGATTAGGGAACAAAGTAGGCAAATGAATGGACTGGTTTAGAACCACACTAGACACCACCTTGGGCATAAAGGGTGCATTAGTCCTGAGGGAAACCCTGTCCGCATGGAAGATAATAAAGGGTTCCACTGCCATGATGGCCTGCAGTTCAGACACTCTTCTTGCTGAAGTGATGGCTAGAAGTACAGCTGTTTTCCAAGAAAGGAATTTCAACTCTGCTGTAGCAGCTGGTTCAAAGGGGGGAAAAGTGAGTTTTTCCAATACAAAGTTAAGGTCCCAGGCTGGAGTGGGAGCCTTCCGGGGGGGGGGGTCTTAAATTTCTGGCCCCTCTAAGGAATTGTTTTAGCAGGGGATGAGAGAAGAGGGTTGGCTCAGTATTACAATATGCGGATATGGCAGAGGCAGTAATCTTAATTGAAGAGAAAGATAAGCCCTTGTGGAGCATTTCTGTTAAATAATCTAGAATATAAGGTAAGCTGGGCACCGTTGTGCCCATCCCCTGAGATTGAATCCTGAATAGGATTTTCTAGTACTAGGCCTCATTGCCTCAAGAATGACCTCCAGTACCTGTTTACTGAGGGTTGCTGGAGGTGAGGTCAGGGAATTAGCCAGGCTGCAAGGTTCAGGGTTTGAAGCGGAAGGTGCAGAATCTGGCCCGCCTGCTGGGACAGCAGGGAAGGGGGATCTGAGGCAGGTGCCAAGGTTGTAGAACTGTCAGACTGTGCAAAAGGGGGCACCAGTGCTGACGTGGCCAGTCTGGTGCAATCAGTATTGTCCTTGGCTTGTCCTATTTGATCTTTAGTAGAACCTTCAAGAGGGCAGGCAGGGGAGGAAAGGCATAAACTGAGAGGCTTTCCCAAGTAAAAGGACAAGGCATCCACTTTCCAAGCTTGACTGTGGGGAGTTCTGGTGCAGAATTTGTTCAACTGGTAGTTTTGAGGGAGGCAAACAGGTCTACCTCTGGTGTCTCCCCATTTGTTCAAGAGCTTGAATATTTTGGGTTCAAGTCTCCATTCATGTGGATCCATGAGATTTCTGCTCAAGTAGTCTGCCAGTGAATTTAGTTTGCCTGGCAGGAACTGAGCTTGTAGGTTCACTTGGTAGCTCAAGGCTGTGTTCCACAGAGCCAAGGCTAGTCTGCAGAGAGGGTACGAGTGGGTTCCTCCCTGCTTGTTTATGTACCACATAACTGTGGTGTTGTCTATCATTACCAGTAGTTGTCCTGGAAGAATAAGGTCTGTGAAGGCTGTCAGAGCATTCTGTACAGCTAACATTTCTTTTTGATTGATATGCAGGTGCATCTGTTTTGGGTTCCATTTGCCCTGAATGCACTGTCCTGCCATGTGAGCCCCTCATGCATCGTCTGATATGTCTGTTGTTAGGGTTTGGGCAGCAGGGAGTAGAGTGAAAGGAAGTCCCTTGTTGTGGTAGCAGGCTTCTGCCCATCAAAGGAACTCTGCCCTTAGACAAGGAATAATAAGAATCATTGTTTCCAGGTCCTGGGAATACTGACACCATAGACTTTTTGGATACCACTGAAGTTTCCTCATATGCAGTCTTGCATATGGAATTAACAGAATGCAAGAGGCCATGAATCCCAGGGCTTGCAGTATTTTCCTT
Organism: Protopterus annectens; assembly: GCF_019279795.1. NCBI lineage: Eukaryota > Metazoa > Chordata > Ceratodontiformes > Protopteridae > Protopterus > Protopterus annectens. The sequence continues at coordinate 415,893,896 of NC_056731.1, forward strand.
GCAGATAGCTGGGTTTTTGTGGCCAGTAGTTTGAAGTAGGTTGCCAAATGAACTTGTTTCTCTGGAGTGAGGAATGCCATCTGGGAAGTTGTGTTCAAGCTTGCTCCGATGAATACAATCTGTTGGCAGGGTAACAGGTGTGATTTCTTCTCATTGCTGGTGTACCCCAGTGAAGTTAGAAGTCTCTTTACAAATGCCGGGTGTTGTAATAGCAAGTGCTGACTCTCTGCCTGAATCAGGCAATCGTCCAAGTATGGGTAAATCTGAATATTTCTCTGCCTGTAAAATGCAATGGGAGGAGCTAGGCACTTTATGAACGCCCTGGGCACAGTAGATAAGCCAAAGGGAAGTGCAGAGAATTGATAGTGCATGGCGCCTGCCCTGAAGCATAGGGATTTTCTGCAGGATTCCCTTATTGGGATGTACAGGTAAGCTTCTTTTAAGTCTAGAGTTGCCAGCCAGGCATCCTTGGCTAGCATAAGAAAAAGCTGCTGAAGAGTTAGCATTTTGAATTTTGGAACCACCAGAAAGGTATTGAGAATAGAAAGGTCCAGGACAGGACGCCAGGAGTTTTTTTTTCTGGGAACCAGGAACAGCCTTGAATAAAAACTTTGTCCCCTTTGTTCTGCTGGGACACGCTGAATAGCCCTGATACTGAGGAGAGAGAGAGAGAGCACTTGTTTTTGGGCCTCCGTCCACAGGTTTGGGGGGAGGTCTGGCCATTCACTTGGGGTTGGGAGTGAGTGAAAGTGGAATCTGTATCCTAGGGAAACTATGTTTAAAATCCATTTGTCTTGGGTAATGAGTTCCCAGTTTTTTGCATGCAGGGTGAGCTTACCTCCTAAGGGAGCAAGCAGTTGAGCAAGGCTTGGTAGAGTTAAGGATGACAAGTCATTGTGCCATTTTTCCACAGGGGTGGCTTACTACTCCCTGCTTTGTAAGTGCCCCCCCCCCCCCCCCACTGCTTAGATCTGTGCTGAGACCGAAGTCTTGGTGGTCTGCTGCTCCTGGGTTTGGACTGAGAAGGCCTGGAAGGGACTGGAAAGGACCAGTTCTTTAAAGGCCAATGTCTACTGAATTTAGGTGGCTGTACTTGTAAGAAATCTTTAACAGTTTGCATAGATTTAGCTTTTTCCTCCATCCTTTTGAGGACTTCTTTTGCTTTGTTGCCAAAAATGTGCTCTTGGCGTAAGGGTGCATCCAGTAATTTAGCTTTAACATGATCTGCCAAGTTTTGCTCCTTAAGCCAAGCATGCCTTCTAAGTACAGACCCAATGACAGCAGCCTTGCAAGATGCTTCTAAAGCATCAAAACCACATTGTGAAGTATGCTTACCTACTTGGTCAGCAGAATGCATTAACTTGTAAATCTGTGTGTTCAGCACGGTCAGACATCAACATCATTTTCTGTTTAATTAATCCCATAATATGCTGCTGATACTTTAACATATGAAACTGGCAATTTAAAGCCCCAATGGCCAATGTAGCAGAAGTATATACCTTCTTACCCCATCTGTCTAAAGCCCTAGAATTCCTATCAGAAGGGGTAGAATTTTTGGCAGTAGTAGCCTTAATGCCTTTTGGTCCTTGGGAAATGGTCTCTGGATCTGCAATAGGATTCTTGAAAAGGAATTTGTGAAAGTCAGGTACTCTGTAGTACCTATCAGGTTTCCTGGGAGCTGGAGGCAAAATGTCTGAGGTAAGGCTGGATTCCAAGAAAATATCATCTACAATTTCCAGAACAGGAGGGACAGCTAGAGGCATGTGTTGAGGCAGGTTTAAAAATTCCCTAAGTCTCTTTTTGGACTGAGAATAGTCCTGGCTTTCCCAGGGGAAATGATCCCTAAGGGTATGCAAGGTTTCACCAAAAGAAAAATCTTCTGGAGGGGAAGCAGAGGTAATGGAATCCTCTACATCAGAATCCTCATAAGTAGATAAGGGTAAATCCTGGTAGTCAGAAAGAACAGACATTCTAATCATTTGTTTTTGAGACATATGGACCTGAGAATGCGCTTTGGTCATCGGTTCTCTAGGCTTAGTACGAGCTTTAGGCCCGAGGAATTCGGTATTCTTAGCTTGAAACAAAGTTGTCTGTTTGATATGAAAACTGGTATGCCTGAATACACCCTCAGAAGCTGGTGCCTGCACAGCAGCACTGGACCCATCCAAGGTAGAGACATCTGCATGTTCCATAGTCGAAGAAGCATCTCGCGGCATACCGGACTCCGAATGGGTCTCAGTAGAGGCCTGCGAATCTGTAGTAGTGAGTATCAGGGGCTGTGAAAGCGCCTCACTGAACACCGGCGGACTGGCGACTAGCTTATCGACTATCGATCTTCCGAAAAAACTTAAGGATAAAGACAGCGACTAGCTTATCGGAAGTGTCGTCGGCAGTTTTGGACCTATGCGGTCTGTCCTTCCAAAAAAAACATAAGGATAAAGACAGAGACTGACCGCATAGGTCCAAAACGGTCGACGACACTTCCGATAAGCTAGTCGCTGTCTTTATCCTTAAGTTTTTTCGGAAGATCGATAGTTGGATGGCTTAACGAAGCCATTTTGGAGTATAAAGATCGAGAACGAAAGTATTTAGCTATAAAAATAGCCAGACGATGAATAGTTCAGGCATTGAACAAGGCAAAACAGACAGCGAGAGACATCGTGGTCTGGGCCTAAACAGGTGATGCAGTAAGAATGAAAATCTCTATGAGGTATTTGCTTTCCACAGGCAAGACAAGTGTTAATTTCTTCTGACATCGGTTAGAGCAAGAAAAAAGGATCCCCAATGGGGTACTTATCTTTTTGAAGATTTCAGGTCTGAAACTCGAAAATGAAAATTTCAGGAGTCGGCAGACCAGCACTTGCTAACTGCTTCTGCTTCGGGCACCGGGCACCACACGGCAAGAAAGACTGATGTAATGGCATCGGCTGCATGTTTTATACCCCTGACGACCTGATGTCATGGAAGAAGCAACAGCATTCAACACAGAAATCCGAAGACTCTGGTATTCAGGCCGGCTGAAGGCTACCTGCAGGCAGATAACCCAAATGTCAGGACTGCAACAGTGAAACACAAAGAACATCCATAATGAGTGTTGACAATCTTGTTTTATTCACTGGTTTGTGTTCCATCAGCACCCTAAACTTTTCCAAATCCAAGACAGTTAAAATAAGCACTGTTCGAATGATTATGGGATCTGCTAAACTTCTTTCTACATTTGGATGGTTTGTGCCTAAAGTGAGGTTCAACTGAAAGTAGCAAGATGAAGAGACAGAAGTAGATCTAAGGTGTGGGTTTCTTTGCACACATCCTCCAGATGGAAGATTCTATGGCATCCGTTTCTTTCTTTCTTTCTAATGTGCCAGGTGATAGAACTGAACATAACGCAAATTCTACCAGTAGCAGTCTCAACCAGGGTAGGCAACTGGCAGACCTGTCCATCACAGTGCATGTATAAATGTGTTTTATACCTACATATACACATACTATACATTATATCACACAGAGTGCGTCAATGCTGCAGCAATCACCAAGATGAGTATCAGACAGTGCACAAACTATCAAGTTTAGAGTACGGACAAAGGTCATAAAATTTGCTACATTCCCACAAGATTGATGTCATTGTCTGTGAAACATGGTTAAAGAACAATGACTGGAAACCAATTCTGACAGGGTATAAAATGTTTTTACTGTAACAGACATTCTAACAAAAAATCAGGTGGAGGTGTTATGATAGAGATTAAAGATAGCTATTAGACCTGTCATCATTACATGTTCAATGATAACACCAATACTACAGACTGTGTAACCGTGACAAGAAAGACAACCCTGGAACATATAACAATTGTTGGAGTGTATAGATCACCAAAGTCAAGTGCAGATGACCTAGAGGAACTCATACATTTCTTACATGAAAACACAGGAGGGAAGAATAATATTAGCTGGGGACTTGAATTTACCAGAAACAGACTGGAATAATATTGCTTCAACAATGTTAGTAAAGAAATTATTCAAGAGTATATTTCAAGAACAACAAATGCTTCAGATTGTAAAAAAACTACCAGGGGACGGAATATAATAGATATTGCTTGTGTTCCCAGACAAATTACTGTAACTTTAAGTTTTACCATCACTGATGTGCAGTGATCATGGGGTTATTAAGGTTAATTTCTTGCTAGATAATTCTGCCAAACTGAAATCCAAGCCAATGCACAAAAGGTTAATTACAGATTATATGGAAGCAAAACAGTTACTATATAAATCTAACTGGAGTGAGGTATTCAGTGGAAAAGCTGCAGATGGAATGTGGAAAGTTTTAAAACAGAAATTGAGTGCAAAAAGTAAAAAAAATGTTTAACACCAGGATCTAGGCACGCAACATCAGGGGGTATATTTCCATAACAACAAGATACCTGATTAAGGTTTAAGACAAAAAATATAAGAAATGGAAGCGAGGTTGAACTACAACTTTGAAAACTGAAATAAACAAGCTAGACAAACAGATTAAGCATAGTGTTAGACAAGATCAAGAAAAATTTGAAGAAAATTTATATAAAGATATTGAGCATAATAGGAACCCTTTTTATAGATACACAAGTGGAAGGAGCAATGATGCACAAATTGATGTGTGTGCAGATTCTAAAATTTATTCTCAGACACAGATTATTGACATATTTACAAAATCTTATGCAAAACAGTTTGGATCCACAAAGGGGGTAGTAAGTTGTTCTAGTGACATCCAGGTAACCCCATATACTGGAATCAAATTAGATTATATTGAAAACGAACTGTGTAAACTGGATCCAAATAAAGCGGAGGGAGTCAATGGAATAATTAACAATGACCTGAGAACACTTCTGCAAGAACTTACACTACCAATATATCTATTATTCATTAGGTCATATAAATATGGGGAGATCCCTCAAGATTGGAGACATGCACTTATTAAACCTGTCTTTAAGGGAAAGGGAAGTAGGACAAACCCATAATCATGCAGACCCTTAAATCTACTTTCATGTTGTGGAAAAATAATGGAGAAGGTAATACTGGATAAGTTATTGTCAGAACTGGATAGGTTGGGACTTGAAACCATACATCAGCATGCATATGTGGTTTATTACCACCTGTAACATGATGTTCTATAACAATATAATAACAGCTATGAATGAAAAATTGTGCTGTGATGTGATTTACATAGATTTAACTTCAGCATTTGACAGGGTCATACACAAAACACTGATAAATAAATTAGTACAACTAGGTATTGTTGTACTGTTGATAAGATGGATAGCTGCATGGCTTACAAATAGGACATGGCAAGTATCACACACCAACTGGACAAGTGAAATTCTTGGTTACACGTGTCCCACAGGGCTCTGTCCTAGGCCCTTACTTGTTTAAATTGCATCTCTCAGACCTTACTTTTTCATCTGAGGTGTTCTACAGTCTATATGCGGACGACCTGAAATCGGGTAAACTGATTACAAGTGTTACAGATAAGGCATGTCTGCAAAATAATTTGACTAAATTGACCATTTGGGCACAGGAGAAAATGTTGATAAATAAATCAGAAACTAAGCATATGAGATTTGGGAGACAAACTGAAAGGTGAATATTTAATACAGCACACAGTGATTGAAATTGTAGACTCATTTAAGGACCTGGGTATATAGGTAGATTCAGCTATGGAGTTTTTCTAATCATATCAACCAAATGGCTAATGATAGTTATAGAACTATAGGTTGTATAAAAAGATTTATAAAGTCTAGGAAATCAAACATAATGAAGTCATTGTTTGTTAGTTACATTAGACCTAAACCTAAGTATGGAATAACAATATGGAAACCCTATAGGAAAACAAGCATGAGTGAATTGGAAAGAGTACAGCAGAAATATACCAAGGGCATCCATGGATGTGAAAATCTAAGTTATTATGAAAGGCTAAAATATCAACTTGTACAGTGTCTCTTACAGATATTTAAGAGGAGATCTTATTCAGGTATGTAGGGCATTTAGAGACAACTACCTCTGGGAATGTTTGGGGTTAACAGAAAGTACTAGGGAATCATCAGACAACCCATGTAGAAGATTCCATAGGAATGAGAAATGTGCTAATTGGTTCTCTGACAGAGTAGCTGATGCTTGGAACAGACTACCAAATTAATTAAAGCAAGTACTAGCTTAGATATTTTTAAGAACAGCCTGGACATTTATTATGGGAACAAGTGTTTTGGTATATTAGTAACAAACTGACAGCCGACAAAACAGAAAAGTAAATCTGCTTTTAAATGCACAAAATAGGCACAGAATAAGCCTTCACGAACTAAGCGCTTTCACCATTACCCAATGGCTTCATCAGAGTCAATGATAGGCTCGATAGTACAACTTAATATATTGTGACATCACCACGCACAAACCACTTTAAAACATCAATAAACCAATTGTTCAATACAGAAAATATATGTGTATATATATATATATATATATATATATATATATATATATATATATAAATTTAAAACATAATTATTATAAAAATACAATAATATAAAACATTCCATTATATAACCCCTACCTGTACTATAACTTGGAAAAATACAAAAATATATACAATAAATAAGTAAATAATGTGCACTGAATACCATTCCTCACCCAAGTAATACATCCCACTTAAGATATGTATCTACATTCTAATAAATATTGCAAATTGACAATAAATGAATGAAACAATACATATAAAGATTTATTATATTATATTATTGTATTTTTATAATAATTATGTTTTAAATTTATTTTGTGCATTAAAAGCAGATTTACTTTTCAGTTTTTTCGGCTGTCAGTTTGTTAATAGTTTTTATCCTTTTGGACATCTTGTTGGTTCGTGTTTTGGTATACTGGCAAGCTAGAAAGGCATTAATGCCCGTGCTTGAAACATTTGTATGTATATGCATGCATGTATAATTACTATAAGAGGAGCTTACACATGCTATGACACAAATATAAGCTCAACAATTTTCATGCATTTTTTATTACATAAAGTGGTATAAGCTGGCACCCATCTGTGCCCACAAACATTACAGGGCTACAGACCGCATGTAAAACATTAGAATTCTTGTCATTAAGCCTGAAATAATGCGTCTTACCAAAAATAATTAACCTTGCACACTACTCGCGACATAGCTAGCACTGAAAAGTCAGAATTTCCCAGTGACTGACATTATTATGTTAAAACAAAAAGCTAGTCTCTAGTACCAGCTCCATGTGTTGTTCTGAAAATCCTTATGCAAACTGTTAACATGTCTGCACTTGTGCCATTCACAGGATTTCAACTTGGATTCAGCACAAAAACTTCTAAGGCAACAAGTTTCTTTCGAAAGAATAACAGCAAAAAGACACTGCCTGACTAATGACGCAAAACAGAGCTCTGAAAAGCCTCCAGAACAGCAGATAAAAGGGACATATGAAGTCCATATGATTTACAGCAAAGTCCAATTTCATACATCTTGCACTAAGCCACCTAACCAGGATGGTGTAAATTATACACAAAATGCACCATAACATCATTCTGCTTCCTTTCTGGGCAGCCTGTTTTCCCGTGGTGATACGGGATTATGTGAGGGGTGAATGGGGAATTACCTAGCATAGATAGCTACTGTACAAGGCAAGCATGGAACTCTGTCTGCTTCCCTTCAGTAACTCACTTAACACCTACACAGTCTAGCCTAAGTTCATAGGTGCGTACTAGGCTAATGGCCCTGGAGCCTTTACAAGCCTAGCCCATAGACGTGCCCTGGCATTGTGCCGCCCGACGTTAGTTCTCAGTGCCTCTGTCAAGTACAGCCATTGGAGTGATCCCCGGGGTGAACTTTCTATTACCCATCCACTCATTAAGATTCCTTGTCAAGAGGGATAGCAAGGTGCTCTGCTCGTCATGTACGGGAAGTCTATTCCAGAGCATGGACAGTATCTGGGTTATGAACCTGTCCCTCCAGCATGTTCTGTTGAGTGTGGTAATGAGGTTGAGGTCTCTGGAGCGTGTGGTGGAGAGGGATTGGGATTTCTTTAGATGTAGCATTTCTAACAGAGCTGGGTCAGACATGGCTTTATAAGTCAAGCAGAGATAGCCTCTAAGTAGGCGCTATGAGACACTGCATTGCTGGAGTCTTTTGAATCTGTCCGTTTAGGACATGTGTTTAATGCCTAGGATTCTCTTTGTGAGGTACATCTGTGGCCTCTCCAGCTATTGCAGGTGTCTAGTGAGGTACATGCCAAATGGGGCATTATACTCGATGATTGGTCTAATAAGAGAAGAATAGAGAGAGATGATGACCTCTTTCCTCCTGGATGCAAAACCCTTGGTAATGAGATGTGCCACATAGGAGACTCTGACCACAGCGGCAATGTGGTGGTCGAAGGAGAGGTTGCTGTCAACCTGCGCCCCCAGATCTCTTATAATGCCTTCAGTGTTCAGTAGGCTCCCATCGATGTGGTAATTGAGTTTTTACCAAAGGGGATGATGACGCATTTTTTGGCGTTAAGCTTAAGGCCATGGTTTCGACACCAGTCATTGGTCTCAGTGAGGCCTTTCTGTAGGATGTCTGGATCACTTGGGGAGTTACTTAAGGACTCCCAGCTTGCAGTCGTCTGTGAACTTGGTCAGTCAGGGTCCCTTTGTGTTGGCGTGGACTTCTGAGAAGTAGATGCCGAACAGGAGAGGACCCAGGGCCGATCCCTGTGCGACTCCACTCGTGACTAGTCAGCAGTCGGACTTGGAGTTTGCTATCTGTGAGACAATTTGCAACCCACCTAATGATATAGGGGTTGATGCCTAGTTTGGCAAGTTTATTAATAATTCCCGAGTGAGGAATGGTATCAAAGGCCTTGACCAGATCGAGGTAGGCTGTATGCACTGCCTTACCTTCATCTACAGCCCTGGTGACTGACTCAAAAGAAGTCAACCAGGTTGAGCAGGCATAATTTCCCTTTCTCAAAGCTAAACTGCATGGAGTCCAGAGTTTGAAGATTTCCTATATCTTTGTTAATCAGGTCCATAGCTTTACATATCAGACTCATCAGGCTAATGGGACGATAATTCCCAGGGTCTGTAGTCGCTCCCCCTTTATGGAGAGGGATGAATGCAGCAGTGTGCCATTCGGTAAGGACAAAGCCAGAGGTGAGGCTGTGACTGAACAGGGCACACAGATGTGGTGAAAGTTCGCTTTGTAGTTCATGTAGAACACAGCCAGGAATATTATTGGGTCCCATGGAAGCTGTATTCCTGACCTTGGACAATGCAGCTTTAACCTGTGCTGCAGTAATGCTGGATGCCTGGCATTCTTCCGGTATTGTGACTGGCTCTTTGGGGAAGGGGGGGGGTAAAAGTTGGCACTGACTCTGTCGGCCAGCATGTTGGCAATATCTGTTGGCTCAGTATAAAAGAGGTACCATTGTGCAGTAACTCCCAGCAAATCTGGGTATTGCCGTGGAGGTTCTTGATACAACTATAGAAGGCTTTGTGACTGAAGGCAGAATCGCAGCAGACACTAAAAACATAGCTGGCTTTAGAGGAATTGATGAGGGATCTCAACTTTTCATTGAGGCTAATAAGGGAGTTTTTCCAGTCTTGGGACTTTACCTTTTTCTGCAACAGTTTCTTCCTTCTGTTGTAAAGTTTATTAATGACTGGGGACCACCAGATTGGTTTCCTTTCTTTGGAGGAGAGGGACAGCATCTTGGTTCTGTTGGGGACAGCATCTTGGTTCTTTTGGGCATGACATGCATTTATATACATGTTCGTACAGTGCATTGGTATATGATTTGGCAGTCATGCAGCTATTTTCCATTGGCTTGGGTGCCGTGAAGTTAGCCACGTCTGTTTTTAGGAGCACAAAGTCAGCTTTGGAGAAATTTTTCAAGGTGGTTACCTTTGCAGGGGGTGTGGATTTTCATGGTGATTAGTTTATGGTTAGAGCTGACCAGGGAGGGAATGACTATTGGTGCGGAGCAACGGTCGTCCATGTTAGTAATAACCAGGTCAAGGACGTTGCTTCCTCTAGTGGGGTCAAAATGTGCTGGTCCAGGCATTGGAATTGATGAATTCCAGGAAGCGCTGGGCCACTGTATTTGTGCTAGAGTAGTTTTCCCAGTTGATGGAGGGGTAATTAAGTCTCCTAGTATGAGAGTGTTGGGCTGGACGTGGATAGATTCCAGGGTGCTTAGCAATGTGGAGTGAGAGTCGGGGGATATGGTCGGGGACCTATAGCAGGCTATGACCTGGATCGCCGTCTTACCCAATGTTATAGTTGTACCTTAAGTATCTCAGATGCATTATGCTGGGCTACTAGTCTGGAGGTGTGCATATCCTATGTTCTCCATTTTGAGGCGTTTCAAGCGAGTGAATCTTGAGATTTAGACTTCTAGCGTTGAGCAGCATGACCCTCAGATTGCATTTATTTATAGCTGTTACGGTGGTAATTTGGTCTTTGGAACACTGCCTATAAAAGGCACTATAGGGGTGGCAAGAGCCTTAGCCAGTACCCGGAACCCCAGGGGTGACAAATGCAGGCTATCTCTAGCAGAGCATCTTGGTCTGTCAATCATGTTATCCCAAGCAGACAGATACTGGATCCCCTTAGAATGACACCAGAAACTTAACCAATTATTGAAGTCAATCATTATTTGTTTGTACTGCGGTATACTTCCCCAGTATAACCTATAAATCTTAACAGAGAGAAACAGTAGTGAATGAAACAATAGCAGTGCCATATAGATATCAAAAGCACCCCCCCCCCAAAAAAAAAGCTTCAGAAATACTGGCAGGCAATGGCCAAATACAATTATGAAAAAAATCTGATCTCAAGGAGAAAAATACTGGAATGGAGAGGGTCTGTAAGCAAGCAAAGTACTTGCCCTCGGTAATCAGTAGTGGATAGATTTAGTAGTCTGTTTGAAAGTGCATCAAGGCTACCACCAGTAATACAACTGAACTAGTAAGAACAGTATGGTCTATAATTATTTCGCTTTCATTTACAACTTATCCAAACCAAGCAAGCACATAAATTTAAGATGTCTAAAACTGGCACTTGGCCAAATGGGCAAGCAAACAGTGCGAAGATCAGGAGAACAGTCTCATACAATTCTAATTTTAAGGCTGCAAAGAAGAATCTAAGAAAGCAAAAATCACACAAATCCTACAGACATCATATTCTCAAAGCAGCTTATAACAGGAGTTTTCAAATACTACAAATTCCAAAAGGCATGATTCAGTTCAGGCATTAAGCTCTATGCCCGACTTCTGACATAAGATTTTATTTTACATATTTTTTTTGTTCACCAGGATAGGTAAAATAACCCTGGTAAAATTCCCCTTTTAAGCAGCAGCTCAGGGAAATAGTAGTATGCACAACAATACAATGAGATGAAAACTACTAATACAATAATGCAATAAAACGCTACCAAGAAACATACATACATATATAC
>NC_056731.1:415907873-416112873 GCF_019279795.1 Protopterus annectens
CTTGGGTAGAATCCCAAAGCTAAGGATGGGAGGTGGAGTCAAACAGGGTTAGAGGAGGCTAGAAGGCCCTGCAGAACTGCAGTGGCGAAGCCAGCTCTAGTCTAAGAGTAAAGTGGTAAGTGGTAGTGTTTGGTGAAGGTGTGTACTGAACTCCAAGTTGCAGCTTCCAAAATATCCTTGGTTGGCACCCCCCTGAGGAAGGCTGTAGATGTTGCTGCTGCCCTGGTAGAGTGGGGCCTTATGGTAGCAGGAACTGGTTTCCATGATGGGTATAGCAAAAACGAATGCAATGTCCTATCCATTTGGAAATGGTCTGTTTGATATAGCCTTCCCTTGTGAAGCTGCAGCATAGGATACAAAGAGCTGGTCAGATTTTCTGAAAACCTTAGTTTTATCCAAGTAGTAACGCAGTTGCCTGTGAATGTCCAAAGAGTGCAGGAGTCTTTCTCCTTTGTTCTGTGGATTTGGAAAGAAGGTGGGTAAGTGGATGGTTTGATTTAGAGCCACACTGGATACCACCTTAGGTATAAAGGAGGGATTAGGTTGTAGAGAAACTCTGTCTTGATGGAAAATGAGGAAAGGCTCTACTGCCATTAGTGCCTGAAGCTCCGAGACCCTTCTGGCTGAAGTTATTGCTAGCAGCAGGGCAGTCTTCCATGATATAAACTTTAGATCTGCAGAGAAAGCTGGTTCAAAAGGAGGTAGCGTAAGTTTTTCCAGAACGAAGTTGAGGTCCCAGGTTGGTGTAGGTGCTCTCCTGGGGGGCCTAATGTTTTTGGCCCCTCTGAGAAACTGCCTTAGAAGCGGATGTGAAAATAAGGGAGGATCTGTGTTGTAGTGGGCTGAAATAGCTGAGGCTTAGATTTTAACAGATGAAAAGGAAAGTCCTTTGTGCAACATCTCAGTTAAATACTGTAGAATCTGAGGTATGTGAGGTTGAAGGGTATTCTGGCCTTTAGCTTGGTTCCAGGCGCAAAACCTTTTCCATTTGTCCGAGTAGGCCTTCCTGGTGCTGGGCCTCCTAGCTTCCAGAATAACATCCATAACTGCTTGAGGAAGAGGAGCTGGCTGGTTGCTTAGGTGATTTGCCATGCAGCCAAATTTAAGGTTTTGAGCTAGCTGTGTAGAATCTGATTGTCTTGCTGTGTGAGCAAAGGAGCAATTTGTGGTAAAATCCAAGGTGGGCCCTGGGCCATATTCCTTAGTAGTGGGTACCAGTGCTGGCGTGGCCAGTCTGGGGCTATGAGTATCATTCTGGGTCTCTCCTTCCTGACTTTCAGTAGCACCTTTGTGAGAAGGGGCAATGGAGGGAAGGCATATACTGTCAGGTTTTTCCAACTGAATGAGAGTGCGTCCACTTTCCAAGCTTGATGGTGGAGCGTCCTTGTACAAAATTTTGTTAGCTGATAGTTTTGGGGGCTGGCCAAACAGGTCTATGTCTGGGTGGCCCCATTTTTGAGTTATCATTGCAAATACTTGTGGATCCAGTTTCCACTCGTGGGGATCCATGATGTTTCTGCTGAGGTAGTCTGCCAATGTGTTCTTTTTTTCCTGGCAGGAATTGAGCTTGTAGCTGAACTTGGTAAGCCAGTGCTGTGTTCCACAAGGTCATTGCTTGCCTGCATAGAGGGTAGGAGTGTGTACCCCCTTGTTTGTTTATGTACCACATTACTGTGGTGCTGTCCGTCCTTATTTTACGCTGTCCTGGATGCGAGAGGTTCTTGAAGGCTGTCAGGGCATTCTGTACAGCTAGCATTTCTTTTTGATTGATGTGCAGATTCCTTTGATCTGCAGCCCATATGCCTTGAACGCACTGTCCTGCCATGTGTGCCCCCCAGGCATAGTCCGATGCATCTGTTGTCATAGTTTGCCTGGCTGGGGGCAAAGTGAAAGGCTGACCCTTGTTGAGGTGACATGCCTGTGACCACCAAAGAAACTCTTGTTGAAGGCAGGGAATGAGAGATATCATTGTGTCCAAGCTGTGGCTGTGTTGAGACTATATGCTTTTTAGGTACCACTGTAATTTCCTCATATGCAGCTTTGCAAATGGTATTAGTAGTATGCAAGATGCCATGAAGCCCAAGGCCTGCAGAATTTTTCTTGCAGGGAGTTGGGTCTTTGTTGCCATTGTTTTGAAATATTGAATCAGTTGTAGTTGTTTGTCTGGCATCAGATAAGCCTTCTGAGCCGTTGTATTCAAGCTGGCACCCAGGAATGTCATATTTTGAGAGGGTACTAGTTTTGATTTCTTTTCGTTTACTGTGTACCCTTGGCAACTTAGAAGATGTTTTACAAAAGCCAGATGTTGTAAGAGGATGTCCTTGCTTTCTGCTTGGATGAGGCAGTCGTCCAGGTATGGGTATATTTGAATTCCTCTTTGTCTGCAGTATGCAATTACTGGTGCCAGGCATTTTGTGAAAAACCTGGGCGCAGTGGATAAGCCAAAGGGCAGTGTAGAGAATTGGTAATGGGTAGAACTTGCAATGAAACCTTCTGCAATTTTGGCTGATAGGGACGTGCAGGTATGCCTCCTTGAGGTCCAACGTTACTAGCCATGCTTTCTTGCCCAACATGGGAAGAAGCTGCTGTAGTGTTAGCATCTTGAATTTGGGTACTTGTTAAAAGGTGTTTAGAATTGAAAGGTCCAGAATTGGTCTCCAGGCATTGTCCTTTCTGGGGACTAGAAAGAGTCTTGAGTAAAATCCTTGGCCTTGCTCCCGTGTAGGTACCAGTTGAATGGCTCTCATGTCCATGAGAGCTGTAATTTGCTTTTGTGCCTCTGCCCATTTATTTTGTGGCAAGTTTGGCATTCCTCTTTTCATTGGCAAGGTGTGGAAATGGAATCTGTATCCTTGTGAAATTATGTCTAGGACCCATTTGTCCTTTGTGACGATGCGCCAGTTGTCTGAAAAAGTGCTAATTTGCCTCCCAAAGGAGCTGCCAAGAGAGTTTTGCTTGGCCATAGGAGGTTTAAGTCCTTGTGTTTGCCTTCTAGTAGTTTGGGGCCGGTCTTCTCCTCCCTTCTGTGTTGCAGTGCCCCATTGTCGAGGTTTGTAGTGGGTTTGTGGTTGTCCTCTGCCTCTTGGGCGTCTGTATTTACCCCTCTGAGGTCTGTCAGTAGCTGGAAAGGACCAATTTTTTGTTGGCCAATTTCTGCTGAAGCGAGGGGACGGAACCTGTAAGAAATCTTTGACCGTCTGCATAGATTTTGCCTTATCCTCCATTTTCTTTAAGACGTCTTCTGCTTTAATTCCAAATAGGACATCCTGCTGTAAGGGAGCATCTAGAAGCTTTGCTTTAACATGATCAGGCAGAGTTTTTTCCTTTAACCAAGCATGCCTACGTATAACAGACCCAGTAACAGCTGCTCTACAGGAAGCTTCCAAGGAATCAAATCCACATTATAAAGTATGTTTGCCCACCTGTTCAGCTGCATGCAACAGATCCTGCATTTCCTTCAATTCAGACTGTTGAGGGTGTGCACTCATTTTTTGTCTTATTTGAAACATTAGAAATTGCTGGTATTTTAGCATGTGAAATTGACAATTTAGTGCTCTCATAGTTAGAGTGGCTAAGGTGTAAACCTTTTTCCCCCCACCTGTCTAGTGCTCTGGAGTCCCTTTCAGAGGGTACAGGATTTTTTGCCATAGAAGCCTTTGCCCCTTTGGGACCCTGGGAGATAGTCTGTCGGTCAGCAACAGGGCTTTTATAAAGGAATTTGTGGGAGTCAGGCACTCTATAATATCTGTCTGGTTTGGCTGGAGCAGCAACAGGGCTTTTATAAAGGAATTTGTGGGAGTCAGGCACTCTATAATATCTGTCTGATTTGGCTGGAGTAGGAGGCAGAGAATCTGGATTTAAACTAGATTCTAAGTAAACATCATCCACAATGTCTAAAACTGGGGGGATAGCAAGTGGTCTGTGCTGGGGGAGCCTTTTCTTTGAGTCAGAGTAATCCTGATGTTCCCAGTGAAAATGTTCCCTCATAGTGTGTAAAGTTTCCCCAAAGGAGTATTCTTCAGGGGGAGAAGCTGAGGGAATGGAATCCTCAGCATCAGAATCTTCATATGGGGGAAAGGAGTAATCTTGTTCTTCAGAGGAGCCTGAAGAAATAGACACTTGATCCGAGGAGGCATAATCTTCCTCTTGTCTAGGCCTTTTGTCGGGGGGGGTTGGGAACCCCTGATTAAGGAGATCAAATCTTCAGCCATTTTAAGCATCTGTTTCTTAGGCATGGGGCCTTGAACTGGAGACTGAAGTGCAGTCTTTTTTGGTTTAAGAGGAGTCTTAAGCTTAGGATACATTTTTATGGTGAGCGTCATCAGTCTGAAGACACCTTCAGAAACCGAAGGTGTTTCTGCAGCACCGGCTTCGCTTTCTGCAATGTCGTCGGTAGGACCTAAAGGAAATGGCTGTGTCGGCCTAGAACTCTCTGCCAAAGGATCCAAAGCGGTCTCGGGTTCCAATTCTGCGGTAGCCAGGGGCTGCATAGGCACCTCACTGAAAACCGGCGAACCGGAGACCGGCCCAGCCGAGGCCTCGGAGTCTGGCTTGGGTCTAAGCTGCCTGTCCTTATCTATGCATTTTTTGTGCACGCCGGTAGTCGGTTGCTCCGACAGCATGGTGTAATTAAATTTTCTACCGAAGTAGTGTCGTGCGAAATCAAAGTGTCATTTTATAGTACGCTTATTGAACCTAGCACAAAAGCGACAACCAGTGACGTCGTGGTCTGGGCCTAGGCAAGGTATACAATAAGAATAAAAATCCTTATGAGGTATTTGCTTCCCACAAGAAATACAATTGTTAACTTTTTCTGACATCTGTCTGTGGCAAGAAAAGTTTCCCCAACGGGGTACTTAGCTTTATTGAAGACTTCGGATCTGAAATTCGACTTCAAAAATCTCAGGAGTCGGCCGACCGGCACTTGCGAATTGCTTCTGCTTCGGGCACCGCGCGACAAAAAAGACTGAAAAAAATGGCGTTGGATGCATCATATATACCCCTGGCGCACTGACGTCAGGGAAGAAGCAACAGCAACCGATGCCAGACCGAGACTTTGGAATTCAGGCCGACTGTGGGACCACCTGACGATAGGATAACCCTAGTGTGATGACTGCAGCAGGGTAACACGATGAACATCTACCATTTCAACTTCCTTACCAAGAGGCGCAAGTACAACTGCACCCTCCTTAAAAAGCTTTATTAGTGTCCTAATAAAGCACCAAGACACTGCATTTCAGAGACCATGCTGTACACAAATCATCAAAACAAGCAAGAACCACACATTTTAAATAAGCCTTGATCATAGGAATTGAAACAATGGTATGCTAAGCACAGCCATCACCTTACCACAGGTTTCTACATCTGTATTTGTTCAACAGAGAGGGGGAGACAGAAATGCAAGTCATTAGCATCTAGTGGACGGCCTGGCATCTGCATCACCCTACCCTACACATGTACACGACAGTGGAGCCAATAAAGAATGTTCACTGGAGTCTTATGCCCAGCAATTCCAGACACTCAAAATAAACAGATACATCATTAGGTCCCAGTACAGATAGTATAAAGGCAAAGGAAACAAGGAAAACAAAGGAAAGAGATTGTGTATCTGGAATCAAACCATCAGTGTAAACCAAAGAAAAAATGTTGACAGTGGTAACATCGAACATAATGACAGGGGGGCTTTAATCTTCAAACAGTGAAACTGAGAAATGCCTGTGTCTAGGGTTAGAAAGTACAGGAAATAATTTCAGTAGCGTGAGGAACCCAACCAAAAAGGGATTGTGCACTTTATTCCAACTAATCCACATTAGGTGAGAGATCCCATCTGTGGCCAGTGGGGGAGGGGTGGGCTAACAAGTGGGCAACCTATCGGCCCTAGGGCCCATACAAGCCTAGCCACAAAATGTACCCTGGCTTTCGCCACCCAAGAAATTTATTTTCCTGTGCCCCTGTCGAGCAGAGCCACAGAAGTGATCCCCGGGGTGAATTTCCCATTTCCCATCCAATCATCAAGATTTTTCTTGAAGAGTGCTAATGAAGAGCTCTGTCTGACAGATAGGCAGTCTGTTCCAGAGTATGGGAAGTATCTGGGACAGGAATCTATCCCTCCAGCATGTTCTGTTTATTGTGGTGACAAGGTTTAGGCCCCTAGAGCGTGTAGCTCGGAGGGATTGGGATTTCTTTAAGTGGAGCATGTCCAACAGCTCTGGGTTTGACATAGCTTTGTATGTTAGGCAGAGATCGCCCCTGAGTAGGCGATATGCGATGGAGTAAAGCTGTAGCTTTTTGAGACGGTCTGCATAGGGCATCTGTTTGAGGCCAGTAATCCGCTTTGTGAGGTATTTCTGTGGCCTTCCCAGTTGTTGTAGATGTTTGTGAGGTACATACCAAAAGGGGTGTTGTACTCTATAATGGGTCTAATGAGTGATGAGTAGAGGGGAACAATGACCTCTTTTTTTCTGGATGAGAATCCTTTTGTGATGAGATGAGCCATGTAGAAGGATTTCCTGACCACTGTGGCGATGTGATTATCAAAGGAAAGACTACTGTCCACCTGTGTCCCAAAGTCTCTTATTAAATTTTCGACATTAAGTAGACTATCAGCTATGTGGTAGTTCATGGGTACAGAGTTTTTACCAAAGGGGATGACAATACACTTTTTGCATTGAGCTTCAGACCATGGCTTTGACACCAGGTATCTGTCTCAGTGAGGCCCTTTTGTAGTTTGTCCACTTCGTTAGGAGTTTCGATTATGGCTCCTAGTTTGCAGTCATCTGCAAACTTTGTTAGCCAAAGACCTTCTGTGTTGGCCTGCACTTCAGAGAAGTAGATACCAAACAGGAGAGGACCCAAGACTGAACCCTGTGGTACTCCACTTGTCACTGGTCTGATGTCGGATTTGGAATCCGCTACTTTCACAGTGTGGGTTCTGTCCATGAGCCAGTTGGCAACCCATCTTGTGACAGTTCTGTCCAAGAGCCAGTTGGCAACCCATCTTGTGACATGGGGATTTATACCTAGTTTAGGGAGCTTATCTATAATTCCAGAGTGGGAGATGGTGTCGAAAGCCTTGGCGAGATCGAGATAAGCTGTGTGAACCATTTTACCCTCATCTATGGCTTTGGTGACTGCTTCAAAGAGGTCAATCAGGTTTAGGAGACATGATCTGCTTTTTACAAATCCAAACTGTGTAGGGTCCAGAGTTTGAAGGTTACCAATGTCTTTGTTTAGGAGTTCCACAATCACGTTCCATAGCCTTGCAGACCAGGCTCGTCAGGCTAATGGGGCGGTAGTTCCTGGGGTCCGTCGTGGCTCTCCCTTTGTGGAGTGGGATAACAGTCGCAGTGCGCCATTCAGTGGGTACAAAGCCTGAGGTGAGGCAATGATTGAACAGGATACTTAGGTAGAGTGTCAGTTCGTTCTGTAGTTCGTGTAGAACGCAGCCTGGGATATTGTCAGGTCCCATGGATGCTGTGTTCTTGGCTTTGGAGAGTGTTTTTACCTGTACAGCCATGATTATAGGAACTTTACATTCTTCCGGTATAGAGATGGGCCATCTAGGGGGTGAGAGGGGGGCAAAGTTAGCACTGAACCTATCTGCTAGGATGTTGGCAATATCAGTTGGTTCTGTATATTTAGTGCCATTGTGCTGTAACTCAGAGCAGATCTAAGTGTTCCTATTTAGATTCTTGACATAGCTATAGAATGCTTTGTGGTTGTCTTTTGAGTCAGTGGCAATTTTATTTTCATAACTAGCTTTGGAGGATTTTATGAGGGATCTGAGCTTCTTACTGAGGTTGACCAGGGAGTTCCTCCAGTCATGGGATTTTACTCTTTTTTGCAACAGTTTCTTTCTTCTGTTGTAGAGTTCGTTTATGGCAGGAGACCACCAGATTGGCTTCCTTTTTTTGGAGGATAACATCTTGGTTCTGTTAGGGATAGCATGATCCATGCACTCATGTAAGTGCTTATAAAGTGCATTTCTGTAGGATTCGGCAGTCATACCTCTATTGTCCGTCTGCATGGGTGTCATGAAGTTTGCCACTTCTGTCTTAAGAAGTGTGAAGCTGGCTTTGGAAAAGTTTTTTAAGATGGTTTCCTTGATGGGGTGGCATGTGGATGTCTAGGCCGATTAGCTTGTGGTCGGATCTGACCAATGAGGAACTGACCTCTGGTGAGGAACACCGGTTTCCCATGTTGGTAATGACCAGGTCTAGGATATTGCCGCCCCTGGTGGGGGTGTGAATAAGCTGATCCAAGGTGTTGAAATTTATGAATTCTAGAAAACGTTGAGCAAAAGAGTTGGTACATGAGTAGTTTTCCCAGTTGATGGTGGGGTAGTTGAAATTGCCCATTATTAGGGTGTTGGGTTGCACCCTAACACTTTCCAGTGTATCAAGAAATGAGGAGTGTGAATCCTGGGGCATGGTGGGGGGTCTGTAGCAAGCTACAATTTGGATTGCAGTCTTGCCCAGAGTTAGTTGCATTTGGATAATCTCGGATGCATTATGCTGTGCAACTAGCCTGGAGGTGTGAATATCCTTAATGAATATGGACACGCCTCTGCCTTTAGTGCTTCTTTCTGGGTTAGGTGGCCGAAAGGTGTGGTATGAATTGAAGCCTGGTAATGCAGGGGTGCTCTCTCAAGCTTTGAACCAGGTCTCTGTCACTGCACAGATGTCAATGTTCTCCATTTTAAGGAGTGCCTCGAGTGAGTGCATTTTGAGGTTTAGACTTCTAGTATTGAGTAGCATTACCCTCAGATTTTGCTTGCTTGTATCTGTTACAGTGGTGAATTTGTCATTTGAACCTTGCCTAAAAAAGGCACTATAGGGGTGGCAAGAGCCTTAGCCAGTATCCGGAATCCTAAGGGCGACAGGTGCAGGCCATTTCTGGCAAAGCATTGTGGACTGTCGATCATGTCATCCATGTCATCCCAGGCAGACAAATACTGGATCCCCTTAGAATGACACCAGAAGCTTAGCCAATTGTTGAAGTCAATCATTTTGTCCTTGTACTGTGGTATCATTCTGGGTGATGGCAGGATGCTACTCAGGGTTAGGGTCATACCTGCCTGGGATACAAGATCAGAGAGCTCCTCCCTGTCTCTTTTCATGTAGTCCAGGGAGGTACGTCTCAGGTCATTCACACCACCATGGACAAAGACAGTGTCATATTTGTACTTATTGTGGAGTGACCTGAGTGAATGCGTTATGTGGCAGATCCTGGCACCTGACAGGCAGCTGACAGTAACTTTCTCCTTGTTTAGTCTAGTGAGTGGAACATCAGTGTTCCCGACTATAGAGTCACCTATGACAAGAGTGTTGGGTACGTTGTTATGCCTTATATGAAGAATGGCAAAAGACACTTTCAGACATAATTACTAGGCAATCGATGACAAGATCTTTAAAATCCCAGTCACTACAGATTGTTTCACAACTATGTCCATAACAGAATGATGGACCTGTTTCACAACTAGGTCCATAACAGAATGATGGACGTGATCCATACCCCATTTGTCTAAAGAACCAGGACTTTGTTTTCCTTGCCACAGAATGGGATCTTACTTCTCCCATAGGGTCCCCACCTCTGGATTGTCTCACTAACAGGTCCTGTTTAAATTGAGATCCAGATTTGGGTCACTACAGTGGTTTGCAGTTTTTTACTAGACAAAGTCAAACAGCACAGGGTAATTTACCTGCTTGTATGAAGCCTCACAATAAGCAAAAAATTTGACAGGGATCAAAATGGTCCGAGTGAATTAAGAAGTATCTGCTTAATCACAAGCGGAGGGCGGTTATCATAAAAGAATTAAGAAGTATCTGCTTAATCACAAGCGGAGGGCGGTTATCATAAAAGAACTGTCATAAGAAAAATATTATTAAGCACTGGAGTAACATATCTGTAATCAGTCCTGTTTAGTACATATCTCACAGTACAATACTTTTAGGAAGTAACATCTGTCAGTAACGAGGATTTCTGGATAGAACTGCATCAGCTCACCACTGTCGGCAAATGGAATTTAAGGTATGATGCTCTTTTGTTGGTTAAATATATATTACTACAAGAAAAAGGGGATCTAGATACTTTGCAAATTTACAGGCCAAGTGGAAGGACTGGCAGTAAAGGTAAGCCTTGTTAAGGATGACAGACAGAATGCAGTCATCCAAATTAGATTCAAGATGAATACAGACGGCACAGTGGTGCAGTGGTAGCTTTGTCGCCTCACAGCAAGAGGTTTTTGTGTGGAGTCTGCATGTCCTTCCTGCGTTCGTGTGGGTTTTCTCCGGTTACTCCGGTTTCCTCCCACGTTACAAAGACATGCGCCTGGAGTGTTTCTCCCCAGGCCTCCACTGAAAATTGGCTTTGTTCTAAGTCAGACTTTCCCCAGGTTTAAACGATTATATATATCTATTAAACCCCTGTTATACACTAATTCATAAATAATTTTTATGATATTTTAACAGTTACTTCAACAATTTATATCAATTATCATAATCATATCAATTGATCAACATATCCCTATATAAAATTAGTATAGTTTTGATTTTCATCGTAGATTTCACCAAATTTTCATTATTATGATATATGTAATTTTATAACATTTTATAACATTAGTGTAAAAATATTATTATATATATTTTTTACAGTTTTTATAGTATTTATACATTTTATATGGTACATATTCACACAACCATTGTAATAAATTTATTCATCCATTCAGCATACTATATTGCACGCAGACACACACTTACTTTTATCATAGTAATTGTTATCTTCGTACACAAAATATATTAAATATTTAACAAATATTATTGTTGTCATTCTAGTTTTATATCAAGCCTTTATGATACATATGACAGGTTATGACAGACAATAGATAGTCATATTGACATGTGGTTATCTATAGGAAGTATAGGTCACACGATCTAGTATTATTATCAGTAGTAACAACATTTTTGGTTGAACGTTTTATGTTTTGCACCAGCGATAGTTATGTAGAGACTGGAATTTTATCCTAGCACTCCAATTTTACCTTAAGCGCATATTGTTGAATTGTAGCTGCATCGCTTTAAATTTTTTGAACATGTTTTGGCACCAAAAAAGGCATTTAAGCATCTAATTTTAATTGTTTTGTGAGTTCTGATGAATCCCCGTGCAGTGGGTGAAAGCGCTCAACTTTGTTTGTTACTTTACAACAATAAATCTAGTGTTTTATATCTTTTTGGTCGTTCGTTTTGGCTGCAAAATTGATTACCGCTTTACAGTGTGGACACTTATTGGTGTATTCGCAGAGTACTTTTTTACTTTTAGGAAGTAACATCTGTCAGTAACGATGATTTCTGGATAGAACTGCATCAGCTCACCACTGTCGGCAAATGGAATTTAAAGTATGATGCTCTTTTGTTGGTTGAATATATATTACTACAAGAAAAAGGGGATCTAGATACTTTGCAAATTTACAGGCCAAGTGGAAGGACTGGCAGTAAAGGTAAGCCTTGTTAAGGATGACAGACAGAATGCAGTCATCCAAATTAGATTCAAGATGAATACGGACGGCACAGTGGTGCAGCGGTAGCTTTGTCACCTCACAGCAAGAGGTTTTCCAGTTTGATTCTCAGCTGGAGTGCCTTCTGTGTGGAGTCTGCATGTCCTTCCTGTGTTTGTGTGGGTTTTCTCCGGGTACTCCGGTTTCCTTCCACATTACAAAGACATGCGCCTGGAGTGTTTCTCCCCAAGCCTCCACTGAAAATTGGCTTTGTTCCAAGTCAGACTTTCCCGGTAAACAAATGTTAACTAAAAATAAAACAAAAAAAAAAAAAAAAAAAACGCAACTCAAAAACTACTGCACAAAAGGGAAGGTAGGATGCAAAATACATATTTAGTACTCTATAAGAGAGGGGTACAAATATTGGAATGGTCTAAAATTGCTTGGGGCAGAAAAGGGAATGCAAGACAAGGGTATGGATGAGGGGCATATAGGCTGCTAGTTTCAAATCTCTTGGACTGTCGTACTAGATCACACAGTCTTCTGATGGCACTTTTACAACTTGTACATTTTGCGAAGTAGCTGACAAGATCATAAGATTTTATTTGCAGTGAACTTTTAACTATATCTCAGCAAGTAGGATCAATGAATGTACAGTTGAACTAACAGCTTTCTAGGCAGTGCATGTTCCTTACAAAAGGACATTTTTCAAGTTGAGGGAGCTGTAAATTTTCTCGGCAGATGCTTACTGCCTTCATATTTCTGAGACCATGACATGTCTAATGCATCTGATGCCTTGTTCTTTGCCATTGCAACTGCTCTTTTAGCTTTGTTAGCCCATAAGTACTCCCTCTTTAACTTATCTGTTTTTTCTACCTACCACTTCTTCATGCACTCATTTCTTTTGTTAACTTCCAGGATTTCACAGCCCACAATCAGGTTTCCTCAAGTACCTAGCTAGACCACACATATGTTCTATCGTCATCGCACCTGATGTTTTGAGATGCTGCCATTCTTTGACTCCACCTAATTCCCTTTTTTCCTGAGATGCTAAGACTTCTAGTGTACTTTGTACAATTACTGCTATACTGAGTCGGACAGATTTTGTGAGAGAAGATCTGAGACAGGCACACATGCAAGTCAAAGAACCTACGATTACGATTACAGCATTCAACAGACAGAAGTGAGGACAATCGATGAGACACCTCGACTCCATGTTAAATATGGGAAAAAGGAGGCATGATGATGAAAACATATCCACCACATGCATTATGGGAACAAGTGGGATAAGTTCATTTCACTCACCCTGCAGGACACAGAAATAAGTTTGCTCTTACCACCAGCAAGAATTAGAAGTTGTCAGTAGGAGAATACATTTTTAAACCGAAATGTCTGACCAATATTATGGCATACTGCAAAGGTTTGGGTGAACTGGCAATATCCCTTCATAACCATTTACAACTACTAGTACAAATGTAATCATCAAAACTGCTGCCCCAGCACTCTGCCTGAGATTATACCATAATATTCAGGGGCAAAGAATGCATCCTTGAATTCACTCAAGACAAAAAATGGGGATGGGATACATGCAGGACTACATTTACTATATCAACAAATAAAATATTTTCCAGCATAAAATGTACCACAAAGGAAAAGTAGCAAACTACATGGCGTGAACCTAGGGTTAAACAAAACCCCATCCTGTTTTACAGCCAGTGTTTCTCAAATGTTCAACACAGAGAGAACTCCAGTCTCCAACAAGTAATAACAGATTAAAATAAATGAGCTTTAATGCAAGTATGTCCTTCCCACACACACACAAACACACACTAGCCTAGTAACCTAGTATGAACCTAGGATTCAAAGAAACAATCTATGCAAATATACATGATTATAAATCATAACAGATTATTACCTTCACCAGTACAAGAAAGAATAGGGCATAGAACATCAACTGGAGTGTCATGTACATAGAGAGCTTTGATCACTTCTAACGTACAGAGTCCATGGCCCAACAGTAACGGGTATTACGTGCAAGTAATGTTATATAAGTGGAGAAGGGTAGCTTGCAGTGTCAGGTGACTGTACTAGCTTTTGGTACATGGAAATTATTTTCATTACCACCACTATTGTGTTTACTACTTAGCATCACTTCAGCTCAACCATAACTGCATATACATGCATATGCATTTCATGTCCACATATCTCAAGGCTCCTCATGGACAGTCTTACTGTAAAACTTGAACCTCTATATATCAGTACCCAAGCAGCTGCTACCCAAACACAGCATAATGGTGAAAGCTTTAGAAAATATAAATTCCTATATTCCCAACTAAGAACCTCTCTGGTGGCCTTTTCTCTACCTAATGTTTGTAGTGCAAAGGTCAGGAATAGAAATTTTGTCTGCCTTTTTCTTACTGGTAACTGGTAGGTACTCGTGTTCTCTCCAAACAGCTTGCCGAAATAAGTATCCATATGCAGAAAAATAGATACACTTCAAAACAGGCACCCCCCCCCCCCAAAAAAAATATATTTACATGACAGAGTACCACAGACATGACTTGTCACGGATTGCTGGAAAGTAGAAAGCAGGTGGCTTCCCACCTAACTGTAAGGCAGGCTACGGGATTAAACAATTATCCCACTCACCATAGCAATAGCATAGCTCAGAACCCTGGCACTTAAATCCTATACACTGTGTAGTCCTTCAGCAAAGCATCTCCAAGTGTTCAGCTGACAAAGCTACTTATTTTTAGGCATTTCAATGAGAGAATTGAACATGCACAAACTAACGTGATGACCAGTATAGTCAAAGAGGCACACCTCATGCTAGGGAAGGAGTGGACATATACCAACATACTGACCAGTACAGTCAAAGAGGCACGCATCATGCTAGGGAAGGGGTGAACATGTACCAACATGCTGACTAGTATACTCAGAGGTGCTGCACTGTAAGCTGGGAAGAGGTGAAACTTCTTTGGAGAGACAACCAGTAATGCAAATTTCAAAAACATGCAGCATTCCATCTGACCAGGACAGCAGACACAGAGTGATGCATAAAGCCACACACAGAATTTCAGAGCTTTAAACATTGTTGCACTACTGAATGATTTAAACGAGCAATCTGCAAATATATATATTTTTTAAAATAGATAATGCTGGGTAGCAGACATGAACGTTTAAATCAAAGTCTTAACAGAATAGTAGACTCCCTCTTATCTGGCCTCCCCTTTAACCGGACATCAAATTTCTGCCATAGTCCTAACAAAAGACTACAGAGAAGAACACTTCCACCTCCTCTGGGCTACATATTGACAGACATTTTTGAGTTATAGACTTCATATTCAGGAGAAAAATGCATACGAACACAAATCCTTTTATTCTAGCTGATTTATAACTTATAAATATTATTTTGTGTGCTTTTACATTCGTTTATCCAGCCTAAGGTCCAGTCCCAGGGAGACTGGAAAGAGGAAGTCTACTGTAGTAGATTTCTTGACAGCAGTTTTGCATTTGATTGCTCATAGACTGAAAACTAGTGATGAAAATTCACTGAGAATTTTACATAGTCACAGAGACCTTCTGGATCTTGACACTGCCCATACACAAAAATCAGCTCAAACACATACTGGCTCTTCAGATCTGCATCCACTCACCACTTCAAAAATATATTTCAGTTTTCACAGTGAAAAAACACCTGAAGCAAAAGTAGTACCAGCCTGCTTGAAGCATGTGATGCAATGCAGGGCAATTAAAGTTAGGATCACCTGACGTCTGCTCAAATGCCTCACTTTCTTTATAAAGCAAAACATTCAATTAATAGCTTTCCGAAACTAGGCTAGCAACATACCAGATGAAATAACAGAAAACAACTCTCTACTCAGTGCAGCCTGGCTAACAATACAGAATACCTCTTTCCCACAGTGCAACATTATTAAATCAGTTGGTGTATGACAGCAGGCTACAAACTGTCCCTAGTGTGTGGCTTTATCAATCAACAATGCCCAAAGGGAATTAATAATAGCCCCTTCCCGCCCTCCATTAGTAGCATTCCCCACCCCAGTGGAAGCCTGCTAGATTACAGGTAATTCTTTCTTGCAGCTATTCATGTAGCCTTGTCTGAGCGACTTCTTAGTTCTCCTAGCTGACACGAGTGAATCACACTAAGCAAACAGTCTCCACCCAAGTCACCTACTTCTTTTGTCAGCAATTACCTATTCATGAGGAAATGCCTTACTAATCTGCAAAGCAGCTAAAACTACAACACTAACCAACATCTCAGATTGGACAGGAAAGCATGTTGACTGTTGCCAATGGCAACTGAAGTCATTTTCTTCTTCCTCACTTTCAGAATGTTCTGATACAGTTTTCTGTCTTGCTGTTAAACGATCCTGACATGAAAATGGTTTAGCTTATATGGGTTCAAGTCCCCTGCCTCACATGAATGAAAGAAAGGACACAATTATCGCCCCATTCCAAGATGCACAAGACATGAACTAAGTCATGCACTGCCTGCTGCCCACTACAGTGGCTTTAGCCCATGGTTAAAAATAGCAGCAAGTATTCAGATAAACATGTCAACCTGCAAAACAAAAGCAGTCACCTGAATGATTCACAAAACATCCTGCTCTAAATTTCTTTAGCGTTTAGCCAGAATCTTCATTTATACAGAGGCCAGGTACTGGGAACTGTTAGGTAAAATTAAAACTGTAATCATACTGTTCCTTAACCGTGCCAACAAAATCAATCAGTGGCTGCCCAATCTCTTAACCCACTCCCACCCACCTTAAGATTCTACAGTGTGACAAGATGAGTCACAAACTATTAGAGATTGCATTCCTGTACGAAAATACAATCCTACTACCCAAATTTATCATGCTTACAAAACAAAAAAAAAAATTCTATTGGGTCTCATCACACAGACCACTGACTAACCAAACTCACCTCCCCCAAACATGCAGAAGTCAAATCGAAATGGAATGGAAAAGGGGAAAAAAGAGAGAGAGAGAGCCTGTAAACAGATGCTCTACTTTAAAAACAGACATACAAATGAAAAGTACATATAGTATATGCCTTTTACACTTTTAAAATTATCGAACTGCTCCTTTAGTAGCAAATTCTAGGCCAGATAAGACAGCTGTACAGGCTAGCAAAGCACGTTTGAAACATTTTCAGTTTCTTAAACATTTATTTAAGAGCTCCTTACCAGTCATATGGCTGTTCCACTGGCTTTGTGATAAAGGCTTGCTCCATGTTCTTTCTACATTATATATATATATATATATATATATATATATATATATATATATATATATATTCCTGGTGTTAGTATATATATTAAGGGGAGGCGCAGCCCCCCACATTGGGGGGGTGGGGGCATAGCCCCCACCTAGTTGGCTTTTACCAAATAACGTAAAACAAAACCAGACACCATAAAACCAAAGTAAGTGGGAGGTTTCACCCCCCCCCAATGTGGGGGGCTGTGCCCCCAATTATATATACCAACACCAGGATCACACTACAGTGGGGAAAATGACATATACATTTGATTTGCCTTATTGTACTACCTTGTCAGTGAAATGAGTTTTAGGTGGTTTGGTTTAGGTGAAGTGATACTTCACCTAAAACTTTTTTCACCAAGACCAAAATCACCTAAAACTCTTCACTGACAAGTAGTACAATAAGGCAAGTCAATGGTATATGTCTTTTTCCCCACTGTAGTGTGATCCTGATGTTAGTATATATATAATTGGGGGGGGCACAGCCACCCACAATGGGGGGGGTGAAGCCCCCCCACTTACTTTGGTTTTATGGTATCTGGTTTTTGTTTTACATTTGGTAAAAGCCAACTTGCCCCCCACATGCCAATGTGGGGGGCTGTGCCCCCAAATCCCCCTTAATATACATACTAACACCAAGTGTGTGTATATTATATATATATATATATATATATATATATATATATATATATATATGCATATATATATATATATATAAAATACTTTTTTTTGTGTGTATGTATGTATATATATATATATATATATATATATATATATATATATATATATATATATATATATATATATATACATATATATATATATATATATATACACATATACATATACATACATATACACACACACACACGTGTGTATGTATATAAATATATATATATATTTTTTTTGTGTATATATATATATATATATATATATATACATATACATATACATATACATATATATATATATATATATATACACACACACACACACACACACACACACACACACACACACACACACACACACATACATACATACAGACACACACACTCAAGCTGCAGATTTTTTTTTTCTGTGATACACATCAATGCTCCTGATCAGTTCCAAGAAAAACAGCACCAAGTTTTATAGTGGCACTGAAAAATCAGACAGAGATCTTTTGCTTTTCTGTAAGGGATAGGCGCAGATGTCACTGAAAGGTGCTATATTTTAGGCCCCAATTTAGCAAATCTTCATTATTAAAATATCAAAAAAGAGGAAAGTATGACAAAACTAATGCCATCTATCCACACTTAACATTGAAGCAGCAGCATCATTCTACAAAATATCTATCTGATCTTGATCTTGGCAAGTCATCCCATGGAAAGCTAGCCTGGAAGGTGAAATCAACTGCTAGAAGGTAGCTTTCACTTGGGTACATAAAGGTCTCACAGCAGAATCTTAACCCACAGAACCAAGGAGAGTACTTGATGTAAATACTACGTGGGCAACAGGAACAAATACATAACAGAACGTTCTTATGTACATTATGACTGCATCACCATTGTTTTGTTTCTCTTTTCCATTCTCCATTTGCCTCTCTTACTCTTTTCACTTAAAATGCAGCAGTGCTCCAACAACAGAATTCCTCTTAACAAGTGCTGTCATAATGCCTTTGATGGTGGGAGATCACAAGACTATGGTTTCTAGTTCCACACCAGGTGCTTTTGTTTGGCAGTTCGTGTACAAGGTTAAGTGTAGGAGCTGTTAAATTGTATCTTGTGGTCCACGGTTTGATTTGCTCAGCCTTTGTTGGCCTACTGGCTGCTTTGGAATAACTGCGAAACTGGGTTAGGCTCCTCAATGGTCTCCTGAATCAAAACTTAGCAACTACTTATGAACCTATGAAGGAGGTACTGACTTGGTGTTACTGGACCACAAGAAGTGATGGAAAATAAAGGTCAGTCAAAAAGGGACTTAAGTGGGAGACATCATCACTAATGCTGTTTGGCCCACCTTACTCCAGTCAAACCCTCCTACTGCCTTAATATTCCAAATATCACTGCTCACTTATCTGCTAATCTACTGCTGGGACCTACTCCTTACATAAAATGTTCTCTGTAAGATGACGACATCCCCCTTCCAAGAAACTGTTACGTGACTGAAACTTGCAGCTTTCAGTCCATACAGAGAAAGCAACCGTAAAGTGACAGATAAAAAGGCGTTTCCTCATGTGTGTTAGCCAGGAATATTTTTTTCTCCTCAGGTACGGATAAACGGATGCTATACAAGAGGCACTGTACTCCCACATCCTTTACAGACTTCTCTGCAGTGGCTGATGTCCCACACACTTGTTGCCGGATGGCAATGTAGTATGTAACTTTGAGCACTGACTACGCTCCATATCATCCACGTTAAAACTTCTAGATTTGGAGGAGCTAGCCATAGAGAGATGCAAAACAGTGGCTACAGCTGGTTCATCTCTCCATGATGAAATGTGTTGGTAGAGTCCAAACATCACCTTCAGCAAGAAGTCAGTTGAACATCAAGTACTCTGGGGAGTGTAGCAAAAAAGTGTGCACTACCATATAAGAATCATAATGGAATACTGAGCTATGCTACATGACAAAGAGCATCTCAACTCAGTCATCAGAAATTCATAATCATGGGAGGCTCTTCCTCACATCCCAAATCTCTTAATAAGTTACCTCAGGAGCTCCTCAAACATAAAAAAAAGGGAAAATTAGTTAGGAAAACGAAAAACACATTCAGTCGCACTCCAAATGACCCACCTTTGCAGATTACATTAAATCCAATTGCTGACAATTCCACAGTGGATGTAAAAATGTTGACAATACAAGTCTTTGCTCAAGTTACACAATGCTCTCAAGTTACATGATGCTCTAAAATTCAGCAAAGAGTAATATGAAAAACTGTAGCATTCCCCAATATAAGTGAAGCTTTATCACCCTAAACGGAATGTTGCAGCCTAACTACTGGGAAAGACACCTTGTGCTGCCTTCCAGCAACAAAGATTTTTTTCATTTCATAACTTCTTTCAGAATACTGCAGCAGTGCTCAACTGTTACCCTCCTATACAGAGGGCATGCCCACAATTCATGGTCTTACAGCCCCTGGAATTAAATGCTAGTTTCCATGTTTTTGACCACATCTCTAGGATATGCACCATCTTGTTGAACCTGTTTTTTTTGTTTTTTTTTCTGCCAAGTCCCAACACAAAGTAAGACAAACCCATCAATCGTGCATTGCATTCTTTTAAGAGTTCCACTGCAAATACCATCCTCTGCTTCTCAGCTAACAGACACAGTACTGTTGCCACAGCTAAGGTGCTTGGTTAAGTACAGACCATGAGATACACTCATGTAGTTCAGTGAACAACCAGCAACAATAAGTCAAAGGTCATTAACAGTATCTCAAGCAGAAAATGCAGCTTACTGTTGTCTGCAATTACACAAAAAGTATCAACTAGGAAATCAAGAGTACACAGAATGAATTTGTCAGAGTACCACTCTATTATAAACTGCAAACAGGCACATATGTAAGCCAGTTTTGTTACTTGCAGTAAACTGCAACAGTAGACTGCAAGGAAAACACAATGCAGAGACAAAAAAACACAACGGTGAGTCAATTTTACAAAACAGTGATGTACAACAGAATCACAATCTTGTGAAAAGAAACATACTAAATAACAATTTTATTCCAGTAACAGACCACGAACAGAAAAGTAAATTATAGACTGAAACTTGAATGATACCCCCCATGTTACAAGATGGTTCACAAAAAAAAGTCTGAAGTGAGTAGAAAATAATTGTGCTCAGAATACCTTTAAAAGTGTACACAGCAGGCAATAATGACCACACCTCTCAACCTCTTAGCACAAAGCCAAACATAATAGGGGGACAAAGCCCCAAAAATAGGGGCATGTTTTAAATATTGCTTTTATACACTGGAATAAAAGGTCTTCCTGTGTTATCATGCATTTTTGAAGGACATGAAGTCCAAAACTCAAATGCCTGTCATTTAGAGAATTCAGCGCTCACTGATTTGCCACAAAAACCCAAAAACCCACAAATATTTTGCGGAATGGACCAAAAATAGGAGTCAAAATCTAAACATTCTGCGAAAACCTAGACAGTTGAAAATGACATTAGCAAGCCTCAAGGCCAGTTTGTAAACAATTGTGTAATAGTTAAGAGACAATCACTTGGAGGACTGGAGGAAGGGTATTACTCATTCCACATTCTTCCCCAGGAAAGAGTGCAGCCATCAAAAAGCATGACAAAAGCAACCAACTCACATGTTACTTTGCTACAAGAACGTAAAAATACCAGTAGAAACAACATGAGCCAAAACCCCACACAAACTACATAGCCTTCACGAGGGAGAACAGTACCTCAAAATTTCAAGGATGCATCAGAATTCTGGAAATCTGTGGTTTGCAAACTCAGTGACACTTCTGAAGTCCTCACCTCTGTGCTTAAGTGATATACATTTCACTGCAGCACTTTTGAAAATTGCTAGTCATATTTCATTTAATTCAATGTTAGTTTTTATTTAACCTTCTGTGTAATACATGTAACAGAAACAAATGTGATGTCAAAAACAATGGCACTATTCAAACTCCTCTCCTACTCACTAAGAGAACCACTCAAAGTAGAAATAAGTGACTGTTTCAAGTTTTAGAATAGTAATTAGTTTTCACTGTATATACATGTACATTTTATATATATATATATATATATATATATATATATATATACACACACACTATATATATATATATATATATATATATATATATATATATATATATATATATATAAATAATTCACTGGGTAAAGCATACTGCAGATTATTTTAACTTTATATTTTATTACCCAGCTGCAGCGTGTTTGCAATGGGAGCCCAGGGAGAAAAAAAATTAAGCAACATTTCCACATGCACTAATATATAATACACATGTTAATACAGAACCACTGCTGTGAGGTTAGAATTGATAGTAACTGCTTTAAGGTTTGTGCAAGGAGGAACATAGAGCACTGCTTGTATAGCAGTTTTCAGTCAACCTTATTTGAAGAACTTGACAACTGCACTACATGTGCAAACAGGGCAGACAGACAGTGTGGTTATACAGAGGAGACCAAATGCACTTGTCATACAGAAGTATTAGGACACAACAGCACATCATAAAAAATTATCACAGTCCTGGGGTACTATGATCAGTGTACCTGTGATGCCACTCAAACAGTTGTTTAACTGGGTGAATGGGCTAGTACAAGACCAGTTGCAATGAAAAGCAAAAGTTAGTGGATACAATTACTAAAACAAAGTATTTTATCTTAAACGCTGTTACGGCATCTAACGTCCTTGACTGTTCAGATGGAAGACTGCTCCATATGTTACCAACTTGCTTAAAGACGACTGCATCACCATATTTGTTATAACCTATAGGGCAGTCTAGAAGCTAAGCCCATGGATGAGTAAACTCACTTTGCTGGGTGGACACATAAGAAAAACAAGCTACTAAAGAACTCCAGTTTGATACTTAGTTTGGACCCTTTCTGAAGCTTGGAGAAATGCACTTTGGGTATAGAACAAGCCTGGCAGTCATTTACATTTTTCCTTATTTTAGAAAAAGAGCTAAAGCACAAAACTGAACTGATATATTTTGATATATAGAACTGGGCAGACCTACTGTTACAAAGTTTCCAAGAATAATCCCCATGTACCTGAAGAAGCTTCACTAAAGGCAGAAATAAGAGAGCAAAGTCAGGAGCGCAAAAAAAGGCAAAAGCACAGGTCCAAAGAAGAGAAGCTCAATTTATCCAAGATGTGCAGTGGTAAATGTCACAAGACAGTTCAGTAGCAGGACCTGAACAGTGTGACATACAAGGAAAGACAAAATGGCACTTGACCAGAGGAAGGAAAATGGTAAGATTTCTTAAATGAAAAAATGAGTAGCGACATGTTCCAAACCAGGGTCATAGTCGGGCTTAGGCATAGGCCAACTAGGCGGCCACCTAAGGCAACGTTTTAGCAGGAATAAGATTACAAGATCAACTGGAGAGCTCAATCTGCAACTTTTGAAGAATGCGGACAAAACAGTTGCAAATCATTAATACAGATATACTTGGGGCAGTGTCACAATATTACTAAACGCCAGGTTGAACAAAAGAACTGTAAAGTGGCTATATAACAGACTGCAAAAAAGATGATGAGAAATGTATGCAGGAGTAACACAGAAGAAATTTCAAGAAGACAAAATAAAAAGTGGACAAGAAAAGGTTCAGGGACAACATGGCCAAGCAAGAACAGAGCCGATTAGTTTCAAGACATACCCATGAAGAAAGACAGTTCCAATACAAAAGAAGAAACAGGAGGCAAGATAACTCCAGTAGAAAGAAAACCTAAACTGTTCTATCTGTAAATATTAAACTGTATGAAATTATGGAAATAGGGTACTTTTACACTGATGCAAAACGGAAAAAAGGATCTTTCTTACCTGTAAGCAAAATGTAAAGTATGTGAACAGATATCAAAGAATGCAGGCAGAAATCATGACAAAGCATAACAACACAGTCCTTTGGAACAGGATATGGGTTATGCGGCAGAAAAACATATCAGGCGCACTTATAAGGGCACCCAAAAAGCATGGAAGAATGTATACACATGCAACATGGAACACAGAGTGGAGCGTTTAAAGGAATGAAAGTACTAGGACCCAAAGAACAGCTCTGTGGACAGATCATCTACCAAACTCATGTGGGCAACAAAATATTGAATGCAAGCTTGAATAACTATGGTAGGGCAAACTGTTAGTGTACCACATTTTTAAGAACTTTCCTCAGTTTGAAACTTAAACAGTTAATGTTCCCTGCTGCTGCACACTGAACGGATCTGTCATTTCCAGTGCTAAGAATTTTAACTCCTACTGTGGTAAATAATACTGATTCATCTTAAATCAAAATGTGTACAAGTGCAAAGTAACACATTTTAACTATCCTGTAAAGTGTCCTAGTTGAAATGTTAATATGGAACAAATGAGAAAAATACTATGAAAGGCTGAGTTCCAAATTATGGAGATGGTTGAGAGCTACGTGGAAAGGTTAGACATTTACAGATTAAGACCATCTTTATATTCTTAAAAAAGGCATTGGTGTAATGAATAATCACATAAGATCTCACAGCAGACATCAGTAAAAGTATAAAAATGCAGGGATGGTACATATAAAATTGAAATGGCTGCTTTAAAGAAAAGTTGTGGCAAGATCATAAGGTTCTGCTGCCATTTTACAATTCAATAATGGAATGGTTGGTTACTCCCAAAAAACACCTCTCTATAATGAAACCTGAAATTGCATGAAGTATAACAGATCTGCTTGTTTAACTTATAAAAAGTATTAAATTACTGTTCTACCTTAAGTCATTTATAATACGGGGAGTTTTCTCTTCTAGTTCTTTCTGAAAATGCATCTTGCCAAGAAGGACTAATTCAATACAGAAGCAGCAGGTGTAAAAAAAATGGAAGGGTGGTTCAAAAAGTGAATGTACTGAATATGAGGTAAGAGAGAACAGAATGGAAGGACTTTCGCGGATAACAAAAATGAGTAATGCATACACAGGAAACCTGTGAATTTGATATATAACAAAGCAAATAGACAGCAAAAATGCATATCACAACATGATACACACAGTACAATGTACACATCAGTGAATCTAATGTTAAATAATGCACACAGTATCATACATACAGAAAACACTACTGTAGTATACAAGACTATTTACAGAAAAAAATAAATAAGGAAGATGGCAGACTTAAATGTCTTTGAATTATACTTCCCATATGGGTTGAAGGTTGACTGTGTGGCCACCCCCATCCTACAATGGGTCTACCTACCCCTCCTAATCAACCCTGGACGTGTTCGGACTGACAATAATCAGGGTGACCTGGGACCATGTGTCATCCTTGCTATCATGATGGGTTGTAATGACCTACTCTCATCCCCCTCCCAGAGTTCATCTTGTTACATTCAAGGGCTACTATGAACCAAGCCTCCACACAGGGAACATCTACACTAATGTCCTCTCACCAGGACGGGTAATGTTTTGCTATTACTGACATCAGACAGTTATGGCAGTGGCATATTTAAAGGGATAGAGAGCATGCAGATTTGGAAAAGAAGTCTGTGAGGGTCATACTGGAGCCAGCTAGATTGGAAGTAGAGATAGCCAGGATGGGAGGAGCATTCAAGTACACTATAAAAGGAGGCAATATTCTCCTCCAACAACCTATTCTTAAATGCATTTGGAATACATTAACTTAATCACGGAATACGAAATAAGATTTCCCTGAAAGTTGAAATCCAACAAGATTTTCAAAAACTTGGTGCACTTTACAGCAGAAAGATGCAATGCACACCAAAGAATGGAAAACCTATATAGTCCAGACAGTAATTTATAGCCCTTTCTTTATCCAAACAGCAACCTGCATAGCATAACAGCCATTGTCTAGCACCCTCTCACTGATTTCAATTCCATAAACTAACTGCCCCTTTGCCTCGATCACCTCTGCCTTTCCCACTGCATACAATGCAGAATGCCTCCTCTCCTCCAAACACCACTGTATAAACCAACCAACACAAATTGTCACCTCCATTTATCCCTTTATACACATTCTACCTAATGCTCCCGCACACTATTTCATTAATCTGAAATGCTGCTCTAGAAATTTCTTGCTTACAAACTATATGTTTCCTTCATTTTTTGGAATGAAAAACAGTGTTACATCTTTTTTGTTGTACTTCCAGTGTTTCTTCTTATTTAAGCAACGATTTCACTTTACAATGATTTTGTTTACTTTTCATCAAGCATTCTGACATGTATATCTGAATGGTGTGTATCTAGAAATGGGCTGAGCTTGAAATAGCACCTGCTAGCTCAGTGCTTGACCCCAACAAACAAGTACATACATGTATATACACATATTTTAAATAGCTTCATAATGGAATCTTCCTACTTAAACAAATCCATAGGTACATTTAACAGCTGATGTTGCTCCTTTGCTGCGCCTCTGTAATGCTATAAATTTTGTGGGCTAAACAAGCCTAGTTAACCAGATAAATGTCTGCAAGACTCAGCTGGTCATTCAGACTAAAAAACCACTAACCATCACCTAGATCTATTTTACCTGCTATCTTGACATCATCCCTCCAGACAGCTAAGATAGTCACTACTTAAAATGAAGCAGCCAAAGCAAAACTCAAAAAACAAGGTAAAGTCTATTATTAAACAGTAGGTAAAAGAGCATGGAATCTCTCTCTAGATTTCATTCTATTTAATTATCAGCTGTAGTGGAGATGGTGAATTTACAATCTACCCTGTAAAAGCAGGATGTTTGCCTTTCTGCTTTTTAATTTATCTTGCCTGTCCATGTCATCTAAAGCTAACACCTTCAGAATTATGTTATGTGGGGTATCCAATAGGATTTTGTATACACTTGTAAAGTATTCTGGGTAAACAAAATCCAGTTGTCTTCAGCTATGAAGATATTTGTTGTATTTCCTGCACTACAACATCTAGTTGACAATATATGTTTACAGGTAATACAGCTCTCCTGTGCCTTCACTTAGTGCAGAATATAGTATGCTGTGTACTGTTACTGATGTGTAGGTGTCTGAATAGCACAGGTCCATGGTCTATGTAGTTCCATCCATCATTCCTCCCATGATGTGGGGCACAGGTTGGAGCTCTTCTAATATTGGACAGGCCTTTATTAATGAAATTAGTACAAAAACACTATTTCTATACCAGAAAGTCTATAGTGTGACACTATGTATACCATCTCAGTGAAGTTATTAATTCACCTTTCTATGAAAACATGTCATGTTCTCTAAATGGCTGCAAAATACATTAACTTGATAAATGCAGCTTCAGTACTACAGCATAAGCAAGTTCATTTTCAAAGTATGGCGTTCCACTTGCTAAACACAGTAGACAATGTGCATTTCCAGTAGGAGATTTTTGTAACAGTGACCTATATACTGATTTTAGTGTAAAAAGATGTTATGATAGGACTTTTCTGGTTCAAGCAATAATTCAAGTCACCACTGTTAGCAAAGTAAAAAACCAAAGCAGCACACTTTTTTTGCATTGGAGACGTGTATAGTAATGGGAATGTATGCATCTCCAGTGGCTTACTAGAATTGCTTTGGAAAGTGCAGCAAAATACCTTAAGCTACTTAGTTTATGAATTCAAGAATAAAACAAAATTAGCCTGACAGGGTGGGAGGCTGGCATAATGGTTAAGGTGTTTATCTTACAAACATAAGGTGCAGGGTTTGATTCTCACATGGGGTAATTGGCTAGGCTGAAAATGGTCCACAAGGGCAGTTAGCCTAGTACTAATCTATGAACCTACAAGTCTCTTAGCAATCATCTTCCAAGACAAAGGAATAAACTTCTGAGATCAGGCATACTAACTCTCCTTGTACTGAAGCATTACCCTTGCCAAGGATATGGAGTTACCTAGTAGTAGTATAGGGAGAGCTAGTATCGCACATACTCTACTACACCTTTAATCACATATCCTACCCCAGCTTCCCACACTCAGAGCTGCCATTATATGTACACCACAAGACGGTGCTGCAGTGACTGCAGCGACTCCTAATGTATAAAAATTACTACTCAAGATGCTTTGCCTTACGAGTTCTGTACTATTAACAGTTTACAAAAATACTGTGAGATGAGTTGCTAAAGAAATCTTTTTTCACTTTCTTTTTTCCTTTGATTCACATATAATTTGTTCAGATCTGTTTGTTTAACTTAAACACGTATTAAATTAGTTCTCTACCTTCTTAAATCTGATATGAGAGTTTTCTCCTCTAGTTCTTTCTGAAAATGCATATTGCCAATAAGGGCTAATTCAATCAGCATGTTAACAATCTGTGTTTGAAAATACACCTTCTTAACTGTCTGTCGCACACAAAACTGTGAAAACTTAGTACTTTTTCTCTGCCTCTGTAACATTAAACACAGGAGAAGTGACTGCAATACAAAAAATAAGGACTATTCAATACAGTAACAATTTACTCAAGCGAATAAGTAATTACAGTCTTTACAGCAAAAAGCATGATACTAGAAGTTAAAGGTGCCTCTTCTGATATAACCACCTTTTTCCCCAAACACTGCAAAACATTTAAAGATAAGGCTACCACAATAAAAAAAAATACATAAAAAGTTGATCTAAATTCATTTCAGATTGACAGAGAAATTATCAAACAGGCAGAAATGGTTTCCTTCATTGTAACAGCTGTAAAATGTCTGTAAAAAACATTTTCTACGAGGCAACTCTGCTGGGGCAGATAAGCAAGATGCTCCAGCTAGACACATGCCCCCTTCTGCTTTTATAATCAAAGGCAATGAAACGACATGCAGGAAACTTTGTGAGGAAATTCCACACAGCTGAATTATCAGCTGACTTCCATTAAAGAAGATCTATGCATGGATGAAATAAATGTATTTATGGAGAAATGAGGACACCCGAGATTCAGTTTTAGAATACTATGATACTCCTCCAATCATCATATTGTTATATGTGCAAGACAAGGTCTGTCTATATTGTAGCACCTAACATTTTATAACTACACAACATATATACATACAAATATATAAAATGAAATACATTTATGTGCATATCAATATAATACAATATATGAACACATGTAAATACATGCGTCTGTATATATACGTATGTATGAACAATTTATGAACACATTCACTTATGCGTGTATTTATTAACACATTCACTTATGCGTGCTAACATACACACACTTTGTCCTGAATGTTTATTAACCTGTAAACAAAAAAAAAAAATAAAACTCCGCTAATTCAAGAGGGAAAACTTCCAAAATGTTTCCAAACAAAAAAAAAAAATACTCTTCTTGCACATTTGTGGAAGACCATTACTTTCAAGTCAGCAACACAGCACATTTTAAACATACATTTACCTTTTGCCCTTTTTTTCAGGCAATGCGTCCAACCAGTTAGACTAGTCAGTCACATCTTTGCATCCATGGAAATGCTGCAGCTGTCAGTAACAAACTACACATCAACTCTGTTAATCTTTATCCATTTCAAACAGATTCTCATTTTAGGTCATATCAACAGTGGCAGAGTGAGCACATGTCAAACTGCAATCTTTCTGAAGAGGTGAATACTAAAATGTAGGCTTGTAACAACATCTCTTGTACAACTACAAAACCTACAAGCCCTACTACAACTCACATAAACAAGCCATTTTTTTAACAAACACCTGAAAATAATTAATGCCTTCGCTTTACAACAGAAAATGTACCCTTATCTGTGACATTTTGTAAATGATACAAATACAAATTTATTTCTGGAAAAATGAGGAGACACCTGGGATTCGACTTAATGTGGACTAATTCCAAGTAAAAATAAACAAAATAAAATGGGAAATACTTGAAAGAAGTAAGGTTCATATGTGCTTATCCCAAAAGCAGGCAGCATCATGCTGTGGTCAGTACAGACAAGTGGGCAAGTTATGCAGTAATGTTTTATCAAGTTGCTCTGTCTGCAAGCTTGCTTTACTACCATGACGAGGGTCACAGAGCCAACGTCAACAGAACAGATGCTCTCAGGTTTGGGAAGCATCCTTCATACAGTTTTATACAGAGTAATAAATAATGCTGATCTTACTGCAATACAATAATATTTGTGTGGCTCTGTCAGCTCTGATTTGCATTGTGCGAATTGGCACTGCAAAGAGGGCAGCTCCCCTGAGACACACAGCTACCCCAGAGAAAATTAAGTGGATTTGGGCTCCAACCCACAAAAAGGAAGAACATCACAAATGGAAAACAATTTCAATTTAAATCAATGTACAATTTGCTTCAATGTGACCTTTGTGAATTTTCTTTTGTCAGTATTACTTTGTTTTTGGTTCTTATTGTGCTAGTTTACGTTTCCTTGTACTGGCACAATCAATAATGCTCTTAACCTCAAATAGTGACCTCAAGGTCAGATGCTGTATGATTAGCTGATTTTGAAACTCTAATGACTGGCATTATTTATTAAATGCAATCCTTGATGCTTTACAAGAAAATCAAAGGACAGGGCAAAAATATAAGGCAAAATTCAGGGACATTCAAGAGGTATGTCACAAACTGCAACAGTGGCTATCAAAGAAATACCACATACTGCAAAAGTTTCACTCTGCTGTGAAACAATGCTTTGTTTTTATGTCAACTATGTTCCCAAGATATTTGAATGAACATTCTTTCACATTATCTTCCTGTATGCACAACATTCTGCCACGTGACAGAAAAAAAGAACAACAAAGTAAACTGACATGAAAGCATTTTAAACCAAATCCATGTAAACTAAGTAATTAAACAAAGCAATGAATACTTAGCATTTTTATCCAAATCCATGTCTGATTAAAAAGTTTACATACCTAACAAAACACAGCAATGAATACTTGTAAACTTTCAGATCGAAATCTCTAAAGACAAAAAAAGTGTGTGCACGTGTGTGTGTGTGTGTGTGGGGGGGGGGGGGGGTACTTCCTGGCATATGACTTTTCTAAAGTTTGCTGTAACTCCCTAACTGGTACATGATGGACTCCCCGCTGTCTAAAAAATTAGCACCAAAGGAAAAGAAAAAAAGAGACAGAACTCACTAAGCACTCTTCAATTGGGTATCACAATCTGTTGGCAGAAGCATGTTTGATTAGCTTTTGAAAAGGACATAATAAAAAGCAAAAACAAACAAGACAATGGCACAAGAACAAAGGCAACTGTGCGACTTGATCTGTATGATCCTACTACTCCAAAGTCAGCCTGCCATTCATTCACTTACATCCTGCTGACTGGTCAAGCCCACTGGAATGAAACTGCATCATTTTAAAAAGAACAAATTTGGGAATGCCTTTGCAGAAAGAGCAAAATGGTAGAGTGCAAGTGAAAAAAATACAAAAATCTGTTAGGGCAATGCTTGCAACACTTCTAGGAAATGAAAGGCCAAGTTCTAACTCAATAAATTTGCTGTGCCCAACATATAAGCAATTTAGAGTTGTTGGTTGCAGAGGGACGGTGTACACCATAGCTTTCATCATCTTATTTCAAGAATAAGTGAAAAAAAAAAGACCCTCACATCATCAGTACACAATAAATATGACAAGTAATCACGCAACTGACAAAATAAGAAAAGGCATACACACATGTCATTCTGAATGTCTGATCGTACTTATTAATAATTGCAGTTCTCAGTGTTTTGTCAAAAAAGGACAGGGAAAAACTCTTACGGAAAGTCGGGACTGTTCATGAAAATTAAGGACAGCTGACAAGCACACAGCACATTTCCCCACAAATAATGACAAAATTCATACTTAATCAGAATCCATAAGGAAAAAGAGGGGAGGATGAGAATGTACATACATTTTAAAACAGTACGCTTGGGGCACTCATCTCTCAACTTCAGCACAAGAAGTCTAGACAAAGCCAAAAAGAAGGAAGGGACTAAGGACCAAAAATATGGGCAGATTTTAAATATTCCTCTTATAAACCCAGAAAGTTGTTAGAAAATGCATACTAATGCAAAACCTGCTTTAAGAAATATGCTGAATGAATGAACTCTGAAATTAAATGCCTATCATAATTTAGTGGCTTCATTCCTCAACAACTTGGCAGAAACACAAAAATTAGGAAGAGGACAAAAATACTGAAGCAAAAATCTGGAAATTCTATCAAAATCTAGACAGTTGAGAAATATGTCTTTAAGGTATTCTTCTACCAGTACAAACCAATTATCAACCAGAGAAGCTCAACCAACTAAATTTGCTGCCATGATTTCTTCGGGTGAATA
Source organism: Protopterus annectens (assembly GCF_019279795.1). Classification (NCBI taxonomy): domain Eukaryota; kingdom Metazoa; phylum Chordata; order Ceratodontiformes; family Protopteridae; genus Protopterus; species Protopterus annectens. The sequence goes on from NC_056731.1 coordinate 415,939,533, forward strand.
CACATACTCTGTTGTGCTTCAGATGTCTCATTAGCCTGTTTCAAGATCTTAACATTAAAGCACAGCTGTAAATGCAGACTTCAATTTGCAAACTACAACTGTAAACATGTCAACATTCTCCACAACAATGGCAAAATTTAAAGATACCAAACTGTTTACATATCATGAGTTTTAAGACTGACATAAACACAGCCCAACAAATCACTAGTCAACTAAGCAGCACACAGGACACAACAGCTGAAAAAAAGTTACCCATTAAAAAACTGATCAACAGATGCATACTAAGCTGACAGTAGCTGCTCATCTGCAGAAGTACCCTGCAATGCAATATGCAGCTTTGCTTTTAAAGAAATACAACTGGAGAGGGAGGGTACTTTCTATTAAAAACTAGTAATATACACCAAGGCTCACCATGAAAAAAATACTAGTAAAACAACAAGCACTCAAACTCCTTTAAAAGCTGGTAACAACATTACACTGATGTTAGTCAACCTTAATTGATACTTTGAAATTGTCATCATAAAAAATTATTAAATCCAAAACTTATTTCATAATACTGCTTTTATGTGCATTATACCAACTAAGTAGCTTTGCCCTGACAAAATACACCAACAGACGCTAGAATACACACATATTTCAAAACACAGAGCTTCATACCACCTTATGTGTATTGCAAATACAGCACTATAAAATTAATAAAAATGAGGTTTTCAACAACCTCTCTCGATGGTGACATGGACACTTACAAACCTCTAACTGGATACAATTTGACTTTGCCAAAATAAATTGTACTATTTTACAAAGGTAAACATAAACAAAGCCCACTAAAGCATTACGAGTGCGAAACCTGCCATTATGTTTAGGGACGCACAAATATGACAATGCCCAAAAACATCAGCATGACTAAATTCTGCAATCCATCATCATAGAACATATGGAAAGATGTAGTTAGGACAGCATTAACTTTGCTGTCAACTACCGCTCAGATGAAAATCTAGCACAAAAACTATTATCCTGTAGGGGACTTGCATGCACATTTACAACAGAATTTTTTTTTCTCACCAACATGGAACCTCAGGCTAACAGAAGGCAAATAGGCAGGTCATCCCTTCTCCAGTTATGATCTCTATCAAAATCACACCCTACAAATACGCACACGCTGTTGTAAACATTTATAACCACTGTGGCTACTCCACACCAAGAATCTATTTATAAATAAGGCACTGCTCCTCTGTCTAAAGAATGTTCTTTTTTTACAGCACAGATGTTCATAAACATGTTAACCACAAGGTATCACGTTTTACACACCATGTTATCTGTTCAAGTTGCCATTGTTTCCTATAAAACATTGTATACAGTTATTAATTTCTTAATTATGTACCCATATAACATAATACTGATTCCTTTAAAAGTGTGCCTGGATAGCAAGCAATCCATGCAGAGTATATAAAACATCAGATTAAACATACCACTGTCTAGATCTTCCATGACAGTACTAAATAACCTCCGTCATCCCGGTAAATAGTTCTTCTTGATATGGTCATTACTAACATGGGCGACCATTGCTCTACACCAACAGTCAGCTCCTCCCTGGTTAGATCCGACCACAATCTAATCACCCTGGAAAATCCACATCCCTCCCACCCCCACCCCACCCCCCACCCCCCAGCAAAGGTGACAACCATGAAAAACTTCTCCAAAGTTAACTTTGGGATCCTAAAACAGAGGTGGCTAACTTCACGGCACCCATGCAAATGGAGAATAGTTGCATGACTGCAGAATCATACACCAATGCACTGCACGAACACGTACACAAATGCATGGATCTCACCATACCAAACAGAACCAAGACACTCTCTTCCAAAAATAGGAAGCCAATCTGGTGGTCATCTGCCATAAACAAACTCTAAAACAGAAGGAGGAAACTGATGCGGAATAAGGTGAAGTCCCAAGACTGGAAAAACTCCCTTATCTGCCTCAACAAAAAGTTGAGATCCCTCATCAAATTCTCTAAAGCTAGATATGAAAACAGAATTGCAGCAGATAGTAAAGACAACCACAAGGCCTTCTATAGTTATGTAAAGAATCTCCACGGCAATACCCAGATTTGCTCTGAGCTACTGTACAATGGTACCTCCTATACCGAACCAACAGATATTGCCAGTATACTGGCAGACAGATTTAGTGCCAACTTTACCCCCCCCCCCCCGGGACCAATCACAATACCAGTAGATTGCCAGCCACCCAGTATTACTACACTTCACAGGTTAAAACAGTACTCTCCAAGGCCAAGAATACAGCTTCTATGAGACCTGACAATATCCCTAGTTGTGTTCTATATGAACTACAGAGTGAACTGGCACCTCACCTGTGTGCTCTGTTCAATCACAGCCTCACCTCAGGCTTTGTCCCTGCCAAATGGCGCACTGCTACAGTTATCCCTCTCCACAAAGGAGGAGCGACTATAGACCCTGGGAACTATCGCCCCATTAGCTTGACGAGTCTGATATGCAATGCTATGGAAGGCATCATCATGGACCTAATAAACAAGGACATAGGGAATCTCCAAACTCTGGATCACACACAGTTTGGTTTTGTGAAGGGTAGATCATCCCTGCTCAACTTGGTCGACTTTTTTGAGTCAGTAACCAGGGCTGTGGATGAAGGCAAGGTGGTTCATACAGTCTACCTTGATCTGACCAAGGCTTCTGATACCATTCCCCACTCAGGAATCATAGAAAAACTCACTAAGCTTGGCATCAACCCCTACATCACTAGGGGGGGTTGCAAACTGGCTCACAGATAGCTGACTCCATGTCAGACTGCTGATCAGTCACGAGTGGAGTCCCAAGGAGTTCAGTCCTGGGTCCTCTCCTGTTTGGTATCTACATCTCTGAAGTCCAGCTAACACAAAGGGACTCTGGATGACAAAGTTCGCAGGCGATTACAAGTTGGGAACTATTAACATCCTACAGAATAGCCTCACTGTGACCAATGACTGGTGTCAGAACCATGGCCTTAAGCTCAATGCCAAAAAATGTGTTGTCATCCCCTTTGGGAAAAACCTGGTTTCTGTGAATTACCATATTTATGGTAGTCCACTGCACAAAAGACATTATAAGAGATCTGGGAACACAGATTGACGGCAACCTCTCTTTTAATCACCACATTGCCACTGTGGTCAGAAAGTCCACCTATGTGGCACATCTCATTACTAAGGGTTTTGCATCCAGAAGAAAGAGGTCATTGTCTCCCTCTACTCTCCCTCAGTAGGCCAATCATAGAGTACAATGCCCCATTTGGCATGTACCTCACTAGACACCTGCAACAACCGGAGAGGCCACAAAAGTACCTCACAAAGGGGATCCTAGGCCTTAAAACACTTGTTCTATATGGACAGACTCAAAAAAACTCCAACTATTTTTTGTCTCATATCACCTACTTAGAGGCGATCTCTGCTTGACTTACAAAGCCATGTCTGACTCAGCTCTGGCAGAAATGCTAAATCTAAAGAAATCCCAATCCCTCTGCACCACACATTCCAGAGACCTCAACCTCATTACCACAATTAACAGAACATGCTGGAGGGACAGGTTAATAACCCAGAGACTGCCCATGCTATGGAACAGACTTCCCGTACATGTCAAGCAGAGCACCTCGCTGACCCACTTCAATAGAAATCTTGATGAGTGGATGGGAAATCACCCTGGGAATAACACCAGTGGCTCTACTCGACAAAGGCACTGGGAACGAAGGTTGTGGCACTATGCCAGGGCAATCCTATGGCTAGGCTTGTAAAGGCGCCAGGGCCATTAGCCTAGTACACACCTATGGGTAACTCTTCCTAGTTTAGTTCATTTTTCTACTGTGACTGTTGTTGTGTCTTTCGGCTTTTCCCGGTTAGGGGTCGCCACAGAGGAACTCCGGTCCACTAATGATTGGTAGTTTATTTTTACGTGCCAAGTTACCAGCCCTGATGCACAACCTTCAACGAAGGTGCGCCCATTCACGCATGTCTCCACGCAGAAGACGCTCTAGCTGAGAATCAAACCGTACAGTGTCTTACTGTGAGGCGACAACGCTAACGCAGCACCACCACCGCGGGTTTTATTTTTCTACTGTGACTGTGATATACTGAAACTGTACCTACACTGGAATGTGAGAAATAATCACAATTAGAACCACTTAAAAAGCTTCTCATTAATTAAGTGATCTTAAAGAAGAAAAAAAATCAACCAAATAATTCAGCTCTTGTAATTAATATAAATCCAAAATAACATACAATAGTCATATGACCCTTCTGAGAACTGACCCAACCAATCTTAAGGTCTAATTTTTTCATCAAAAAAAATCCTGTTTTGTAAACCCTGCAGCAACCACTTCAGGGAAGGTAGTCCAATAATATAGCAGGGTTACCACCTGTCCCGCTTTGCGAGGGACAGTCCCTCTTTGGGCAGTTGTGTCCTGCAAAAAAAATGTAAAAATGGCAAATGTCCTGAGATTTTAGAACAAAATTATTTCTTATATTTTATGTAATAGTTGTATAAAGCAGTTATTCTGTATCTGAAACACCTAAATGTTATAAGAAACAGAATAAGCAACTAAAATGCTACACGAATAAGCTTTTATTTAGGCAAAAAAGTGACGTTATGTCCTCTGTACTGGCTGTGTGTATGTTTCGACCTGCAAAATCTGACGTTTCTACCAAAAATGTCCCACTTTGGGCATTTGAAAAGGTGGCAACCCTATAATATAGCCCCCATCTTCCAAAATGCATTTCCTTTGTCCTACATTGGGCCAAATTCTGTACATAAGTTGCCTCCTTTTCTACTGTCCATTTTCTGAAAAACGGTACATTGGAAACCAAATCCTCAAATGTGAACATGAACCACAAGAACTTATAAATATAGTTCTCCTACCACACAAATTGAAACAACTTTCCAAATTAGTCTAAGAACACTGATGTAAATAGTTGCAAAAAGTTAAAGCTCAAACAAGCGAAACTCATATTATTGGCAAAACAAATTATCATCCTAAAGGTCATAGTCCGTGATTCAGAACTTTAACAAACCACGCAAATGCATCGCTTAGAATGCGTTTAATGCGCAGAAAAAAAGTCAAGCATCCTACACTACAGTGCAGTTAAACAACTCCCATCAGCAACTCTCAAAGTTGTTGGCTTAGATGCCGTTTCTAGATTGTGGGCCTCAAGTAAAACAGTCACTAATTGATAAGCACACCCAACTGCCAACCGTGTTTTGTGCAACTAGAGTGTATACTGTGCTGTGGTGCTTTCTGCTGCTGGCTTGGAGGCAGTGTAGAATTTCGTAATGGAATGTGAACTGCTCATCCGGATCTGGGCTTTCGTTGTATCTGTAGCAGCTAACCAGTAAGAAACAAGGGAGGGGGAAATCTGCTGACCAAGGAGAAGCATTTCTCTCCTCCTCTTTTATAACCATCACCGATGTTAGTGTACTACACATGACAATAACAGCAAAATACACAGCACTTGCCTTAAAGAGTAAAACACAACACTGTCATATTTTAGATCTGGTACACAGATGGTGGCTGGTTATGACAAGAAGGAAACAAAGTGTTCCAAGATTAAAAAAAACTCGTACCTGCAACAACGAGGAAACAAATGCACAGAGATCAGCAAAATCCTGGCACTGCGTGAATTCATGTGTGTTTTACACCTGAGTATTCAAAAAAACGGAGATACTTAACGCACGCAAAAGTTAAAGACTTTTGCGTGAAAATACATCTGTCCCCCGAACAAACTTAGAAGCCCAGAAACGAAGGCACGGGAGCAGTCCTAAAGGGAGACAGTGCTAATAACGAAGTCCAATTCGGTGACTCCCTAGCAACGGTGAAGATCACGTCTCCTAAGCGACCGGACGAGTTCACATCGATCGAGCAACACTGGTGAAACTTTTGTACAATCTCTCCCCTTTAAAAGTGCAACAACATGAGAATGACAGCAATCTGGGAAGGTCGGAAGTATTCGCTGTCCCAAAAGGTGTGTGATGCTCTTCCTAAATCAACTTAAACAAACTTATATGACACAAACTAAATCATCACCACCCGCGGTGAAGGCCACCTAACAGGGCTAAACACAACACATACGCACAAAGACAAATCTTACTTGTCTAAAGTCCAAGGAATCCAGGGCACCTACTTTCGACTATCTTCCTCATCCGCAGGTCTCCTGTCCTTACTCGTGACGCTTTCGGTCAAATATTTACCCTTCTCAACTACCCCTTCCCGCTGCTGTTCCCTACAAGCGTGAGGAAGGTAGATGAAAACGTCCTAAAATAAAAAAAAAAATCCATGCATGCGGAGACGCTACATCTCTCTCAATTTTTAATTAGTCTTCACCTTGTCTAAAACACAAACCGACTGAAGCTTTGACAAAGGTCAACTCTAAAAAGGGCAATCTCCCCTCCTACTCCCCCCTCCCCGTTGGTATCAAAGTGCATTAAAGATATGGATGCTGCCTGAGGCACGGCGTAACACCACCCGTAGCCCTATACTCGCAGCAACAAGTACATCCTTCTAAAGTTTCGGTCCCATACGGTCCAGCCTTGTCTAGCTTTCTTGTTTTATTTCTATCGAAGTTGTTTGCTGCAGGCCACCATCACGCATTTGTACTCAGTTAAAAATAAACTCGCATCAGATGAGCTGGCCGAATTCCTGAGCTCAGACGGGTTTATAGGATGAGCATCAGGTCCAGGCAACGCTAAGGGGGGGAGGGAGGGAGAGATGGAGACCCAGGCAACAGCTGAGGAGGAGTACAGAATTCACTGACAACATCCTTCAAAACAAATACATCTTGTTAAGGCATCACATAACTTTTTAAAACTCACCGCAAACTCTTGTGTCAGGCTCAAACAAGACAGCAGAAAGGAAGTGGCACGCTGAGTGGCCTGGCGAGGAGGAGACTCCAGTGGCTCGTAGTGGAGCTGAGAGGGAGGCAAGCAGCGGAGCGGCTCATCGCAAAGTTACTTACGTTTAACTTCGGTGGGGCTGGGCTGCTTACAGCCAGACATGCTGATGATGATGGTGAATGATGGACTTAAAAAAGAAGCTGTAAAGTCGTTCCGGGAAGAATCAAAATGGCGTTTTCACTGGATGTGCAAAGTTCATCAGTGTTTCGTTTTACACCTCTTCTTCCTTGATGGAGAAGATGGACCTAAGGAGTTTTCAAACGCCCTAGTGCGAGTGTCGTTTTCCGATCTCTAGCCTCTCCCCCTCCCTCGGTCGGGGCAGCCCTCTCTCTCCTCTCTGAACCTGATAAGTAGACACATCACGTGTTGCTCCTGCTAGGCTCCTGGGGACGTGTTACGGAGGCTACTGTTACTAACAGCATCTCTACAGGGAGGGGTCTTCTAAAGCTAAACTTTTTACATTAATTATCCCAGCTGCTTCTCTGTGGATCTCTCTCCTCCGGTCCTGTCAGGCGCAGGGAATGGGCACACTGATGGCAGTAACTGATTGTAGGGTAAAGGTTGTGTTTCGGAGGTGGGCTATCGCACAGGTTGCTGCTGACGACATTAGTAGTATTTCTCCACAGGAATTTGTAGCGTGATACTGTCTGGCCCCACGTTGCTGCCATTATATGGTACCATCACAGTTGCCGCCTCCATTACTAGCGATGCACAACAGGACCAACAAGGAAGTTGCGCTGCTAGATTTACAACTTCTTAGAAGTTACTGCAAGTTAGCTACTCCATGTCGAGAGGCGTTGCTTATTCTAGAGCCATGGGTACCAGCGGATCACGGCCTTACATCCGTGAATAATGACTTAGTCGGTTGTGTAAGAGTACGACAGTGCAGACTTTTTTTTGCTCACTGGGAATTTTGTAAGCAGTAGGCATGCAAAACCAAAACTTAAGACTCAAAAATTACTTATCTTAGCAGTAGCTAGCTGTGGGTATTTGTGAAAGCTATGTCGTGCACCTCCACACTGGTGGTAGGGTACCCAAATGTACACTATACCCTTTAAGCAGCTGGAGGTTTGCGAAACCATCTAATCGTTAGGCATAATCGTGTGTAATGATGAAAGGGAGCGGGAACTCGGGTGTTACTGAATCTGAAACATCCTCCCCCTTTCCCCTTACAGACTTCTCCCGGGCGTATTAAAATACAATCCCTCTTAACTTAATATAGTGACTTTTTATATATTTTTAAACCAGAACTAACTAGTCTGTTATACGGAGAAAATATTCTTTGGAAACTTGGTATTGTTCACCTTTATCCTGAACTATATACATTACCTGTCCACTTATTTTTTTTTGACTGAGCAATTTAATTGGACAGCTCTTGGCCATCCTTAAAAAAAGTAGGCGTTTTGCAAATTTTAAGCTAAAAAATTAGATGTGTTCATTGGCACGTAATTTTAAATAAAACGAATTCAGTGCCTGGGATTAAAACGTTTGTATGTAGCATCACAGAGGCTGGAAAGAAAGCAGCAGATTGTGCACTGCAGACTGTGTTGAAGTGATACAAGAACCCACAACAGGTAATGTTCAGGATGGTAGTAACCAGGTGTACCAACCACAGGAACAGTCAGCAGAATGGATTTTTGCCTCTTAGTTCGATTTACAAACCATTATATTTCTAGTTTGGTGTATTACAAGATACTTACTTCATAGTGCTGAAGGCTACAGCTACCTTATACCTAAATAAACTTGTATGCGTCATACATATTTTTGTCAAAAGTATTTATTTCTAGAATTGTCAAAATCAATTTCACTTCTAATGTGATTTGTCAGCAGTATGAGAATACATTTCCTGGTTTGCCCAAAAGTGTATTTTTTAATTCGGTGGGGCGATGAAAGTGTGCAGAAAGTACAGATTTCTTGTTTTGGCGTTGGTAATGTAAATGTATTTTTACCTATTATTTGCTTAATTATGATTTTTTTTAGAATTTTCCGTTGAATTTCAGCTGTATTAGATATGGTGGATGGAACTGTACCCCTCAATCATTTAGCTCTAGAATTAGAAACAAAGCCAGACTAATGCTGGATAAAGGCCCAAAAATCAAGCCACAAGTTTTAGATATTATTTTTGTATACTTTAGTTAGGACAACCAATTTTGTATTGACATGCATTTTTTGAAGGATGTAAAGTCTGAAACTCAAATAGCTGTCATTTAGTGCATGCAGTCCTTAACAATTTGCCAGAAAAAACACAGATTTTTACAAGGAACAGACCAAAGGTATGGCATTCTGCAAAATCAGTGAGAATTGAAAGGTATTGCTGGAGCAGCTTTAAAGAATCACACCAGCCCATCTTAAAATATTTCTATTGTACCATAAATGCATTTTCATTTTATAGGCTGCCATTAGATCCTGGAATGAAAATCACTTAAATCAGGACATAGCAGTTTCATTGAGATTTTAAGATGTAGCCAGTATTCCAAAGCTGTCCTGGTATTTGTATAAATGGTACATATTATGCATGTTGGGGGGGGGGGGGGTTACAGAACACAATATAACAATTCACTCACTGCAGCATACCTCATCACTGTGCCATCTTCTTGGTATTACTGTTCTGCTTAAACTTTTCTTCTGGCAACAGCGGACCACAAATTGGTGCCAAAAATAATGCAACAGTTAGTAAAAGTAAATTCTCAGTAGAAAATATATGTTCTCCATAAATAATGAATATTATAACTTAGTTTTAACTCATTTGTTAAGATCGGGACATTAATATATTCCTGATCATCAGTGGACATTCTAAGTAAATTCATTTTAGATTACAGTTTTATGCCATTTAAATGTATTGCATACCACAGTTTCTGTCTGTTTTCTGTTTTACATTTCTGGCTGAGCTGCTAGCATTTCATTTTCAGTAGATACTCCAATGCAGTACTGCAGTTCTGCAGTAGCGCAATATCACTAATGCTCTGTATTTGCTAGTAGGATCCACCTGTTCATACTATGAGAGGATGCTTAAGAATGTGGGAAGAATCTGATTCTGAATTACATTGCATCGAAGCACAAGACACAGTTCCATGACTTCTAATGCAAACCAGATATCGCTCCTCATGGTGAACTATGTATAGGTCTACATTTTTTCTAATTACTTATTTATTTTCACCACTCACTCCAATTCTAATAATGCTACATGGCAGTGATATGTGCAAAATACTCACTATATGATTGACAAAATTGCATATACTTTTAGAATACACAGTAATATTTCCATCACCACCATCTTTAAATAATCGTGGAATATCTGTGAAAGGATGAAACCATTATCTTTGTGTGTCTTCCACTCTTCTATGATAAATTTGGGTGAATTCTTGCCTTATGAATTTCAATTATTACATTCTTGATTCATTGTTTGTTGGTAGCATCCTACAATTTGATACCACATCATGTAATTATTTTATTGTAATTAGAGGGCATTTCTCCAGGAAGATATATTCCTCAATAGACCTTCCTAGTTGATGAAAGATCAGCTAAATAAATGAATATACAATCTAGCTTGCAATCAAATATCATTTGCAAAGTGTAAATTTAAGGTGAGAATTATAGTCTGGTTATAAACCAACCAAGTAACAGCTTTCTTTAATTTGAAAGCAAAATTTTAAAGGGTACATTTCAAAAATGTTGGATATGGTTAATTGGCATTGTATCAACTCATCGGATATTTGCCTTTTCCATCAGTAGTACTGGAGGTCAAGATTTATTAATTACGTCTTTGTTAACTGGGTAAGTAAATTTGATCTTGGGAGCCTTTCCAGCAATCACTCGGGTTAAAAACACTGAATTTGACCGCTTTGAAAATTATAGTCCTGCATATTAGAATTGAAGATGAACAGCTGACTCAAGTTCTTCTGTATGTCACAAATAAAGTACTGTCAGTAACAGCAGACCTTTTCTACAAAAAGTATTTTTACACAAGAGTGTTAGGTCTGGTGTTTAAGTTTAGTTCCAAGATGCCTGTAATCAATCCTATGAATGTGACATCATCATCAGAATCAGATGACATAATAGCAATGTTTCAAATGCAGGCATGTAGCAGCATGAGGAAAAGTAGGCAGACTTTTTAACTCATAGGGTTGGATCTCCTATCTTTTAAATATTTTAATGTAATGTTAATACTCAACCACAATTTGTGTCTAAATGCCACACTAGGCATTGAAGAAGGAATAGTGAATCAGTTAAAACAATCAGATTTCCATGTACTTTTTATTTGATTCTGAAGTAAGTATTTTATGCATCAAGGTAGAGGTTTAACTGACTGTTCTTTTTGTCAGTAGTTTACTACTGAAGACATTGCCAAGTTCATGCTTATGTTTAAGCGTTATATCCAATACACAGATTATATTCAAACTGCCTTACAATACTGACAACATATTGGGCTAAAATTCATTCTTTCCTCACAGCATATTTATTTTACTGATTGAAACTTGTGCTTTTCACATGTGCCCTCTTGAGTTTTACTAAGCTGTAAAATTGCAAAGTTCACTCATATTCTGTCATGCACAAAATCACAATTGGAACCCTTAATTCAGAACACAGCATGTTTGACTGGCCTTAGTTGGTTCTTGAATGCAGCATTGTATTGTAAAATGTCATGAAAATAATACAATTTTCATCTTTTCTGCACAGCTACACCCATATAACACTGTAACACAAGTGAAAGGAAATGAAATAACTTAACTGATTGAGTAGCCTATATCCTAGATACCCATTTTCTGCCTTGAGATGACATCTTAATGGGAAAATTTTTGAACAAAAGGAAGAGGACCATAAAGCAGAAACAGAGCTAGTGGAGCTCTAGCTGAAATATGTGTCAGTCACAAGTATGAGTGGCATATTCATTTAAAAGCCACAACTTGCAACACAATTTCTTCTTAAAGTTGTTGTCTGAGTACAAGTAAATTATCTATCTTATTCATGCATAATTTCTCTTAGGGAATTCTGCAATGGACTGCAGGCCTGTCCAGCACTAGTACTCTGCCTTATGCCCATTAGTCGCTGGGATGGATTAGACTTTGACTCCCATGCAGCCCTGAATATGATGACATAGGAACTGAAAAAATAATTGAATGTTGCATCATTACTCTATCAAGAAGGGCTCCTGATTTCTAGCATCTACAAGGAAACTAACTTCAGGGGATGAGCTACAACACATCTGTAGTGAGATATAGTAAGATGCTATTAAAGGTGTTTTATTTGATCATTGTTTTCCATTTGCCTTTTCCACTACTAACACACGTGACCATGCTCATGTTTTCACCATCTAATCTTAACATTGTACTGTCAATTGTCAATAAAGATAAGGGTAATTTTAGTAAGTTACTGCAGTTTTAAGGCATATTTTTCTTTGTATGTATGTATGCCTGGTACATGCTCCTGTGATCAAATGGTCAATAAAACTGTATGTTCACTCAACTACAGTAATTATTTGACTAAACAAACAAGAATTAATTATTTAGTAAAGCAACAGTTTCAGATAAATAAGTAGAATAATATAGCTTTGTCTGAGTAATTAAAACTTGATACATTTACTAGAAGCAGATTAAAGATGTTTCACACACCTCATTACCACAATTAAGAGAACATGCTGGAGGGACAGGTTCATCTTCCAAAGACTGCCCATACTCTGAAATAAGCTTCCCATTTATGTCAAGCAAAGCACCTCACTGGCCTTCTTCAAGAGAAATCTTGATGAGTGGATGGGTAACAGAAAGTTTACTCCAGGGATCATTCCAGTTGCCATATTGGATAGGGGCACTGTGAACTAACATTGGGTGGCACAGTGCCTGGGCAATTATTTTGGGCTAGGCTTGTAAAGGCTCCAGGTCGATTAGCCTAGTACACACCTATGAACCTATGGATAGATAAATAGTCATGCTATTTCCTTTAAAGCAGTGCTTTAACCATAGCATTTTTATTATATGTTCTTTAAACAACAATAAATTGGATTTTTATATATATTTTATATGAATATTTTGCTGTTTTTCCACACAGAGAAGTATGTTGCCTTGGTGGAAACATAATTTGAGACTTTGTTAATAGTAGTAATGCCTCATACAGATACTGGACCAAATGTAGAGAGGAGCAACTCAATATATTTTTAAACTTATATATACGCTGCACTAATCAGTAGAACATGACCCTGGGAAATCACTGACAGATTATATGATGATAGTATATGAATAAATTATGGAATCTGCAATATATCAAATTAGCTTTTTGTAAGTCAAAGGCATCAGTGTCTGTTTTAAGAGGACAGTCCAGTAAAAAGAGAAATGTTGGCTTATACTAGCTTCTTCATAATGTTTCATAAGAAATACACTGTAGCGTCATAGAAGACTTGGTAATTGGATACCTTTCTTTCCTTATTTTTTATTTGTATTTATTAACCAGGATAGAGCACTGATCTCCAAGGACCTTTTTTAGACAGCGTGGGAACACTGTCTGTTTCAGTGACTTACGCAGAGTTACACAGTTAAGGAAGTAGAGGCTAAGGGAGTCAAAACCTGGACTGGAAGAACTTTGTTAATGGGACTTAGCCTTAATCCTTTGTGCCAATTGCTTTTTTTTTTCTTCAGGAAGTAGTATCTGAATGCAGAATAAAGGTAATGTACTTTACAGACCTAAATGTATAAAATGTTCTGCCACTTAGAATGCACCTCCTAAACAGAAGACAAATAATGTATAGAGAAAACAATTTTTCTAGGATAGAAGAAAATTACTGTTACCTTTTTTCTTCTTGATTATGTGCTTATCCGCTTGAGTATTGCATAGTCTAAACCCAGTAAGCCAGAGTTATGACTATCCTGAAGCTAGAATCCCTGTATCCATTGTCTCCTGCTACTAATTTATTCCATGGCAGGATTCTAATATTCTTTGATTCTGTTCTTGATCTTCTCCCGTTCGATTCTCAGCTGGGACGCCTTCTGTGTGGAGTCTGCATGTCCTCCCTGTGGTCAAATGATGTTTAAAGACATGCAGGTAGTTGCATGCATGAATGGGTGTGCCTTCTTTGAAGGTTTGACGTTGGGCTGGCAACTCGGCACCATAAAAATATCCACTGCCAATCATTAGCAGACCGGAGTTCCACTGTGGCAAACCACAACTGGGAAAAGCCGAAAGACATTAATATTAGTTTTCATCACAGTCTGGGTTTTATGCATAGTAATGTAATCTAACAAACTGTGTTTGCTAGAATAGTGCTGGTGCAAAACTTACTCATTTCCTCAATGGAAGTATTAGGTGCAAAATCCATTTGAGCCATGTATGGTTAGCCTGTAGCATCTGGGTATTCTAGCAGTTTCTGAAATATGGAAAAAAAGAAAAATGACACTTGGCTCAGCAGTCAAACAGTCAGGGAGAAGGCAAGGGAACTGTTGCCATACCATACAATGACAACCTCATTTATTACCAAAGCAGATTCCATATTATCCATTAAGATAATTCATGATCCAAATTAAAGTTAATAAACTTGACCCAAACTAATGTTAATAAGCCAATGACCCTCTCAGTAGCTTGTCTACATATTCTTACAATGACATTGACTTGCTGGCAGAAGTGACCCTTCAATGGCTCATGTCCAGTATACAGAACTAATCTTTAATCAATCATTTTCATTCAATGGATAAATCTAACGACATGAGTAGACAAAACCTTTAGCCATAGGAACACTGCATTGGTTGCTCACAACTGCAGCAACAAGCAACATCAATTTAGTAGTTATCATGTCTGAATTGATCATCTGACCACATTTATTGTGTAACTGATCACATTTATTGTGTAACCATGCAAAAATCTAGAGACAGCAAAGATTTTGATTGTCTAGAAATATGAGGAACTGCGATGGTCAGTTCTTTATCAAGTTGTGCACTCTGTACACTATAGCATACTATACCAGTTCTCACCTGATGGTAATTCTATTTCAGTTCTGTGTTTGTGAATATCTTAAACAGCATGAGTTTGTTTGTGTCTTTTGGCTTTTCCCGTTTAGGGGTCACCACAGCGGAACTCCTGTCCGCTAATGATTGGCAGCAGATTTTTTACGTGCCGAGTTTGCCAGCCCTGATGCACAACCTTCAACGAAGGTATGCCCATTCACGCATGTCTCCACACAGAAGACGCTCTAGGTGAGAATCGAACGGCACAATGTATTGCTGTGAGGGGACAACGCTACCGCAGCACCACCACCGCAGTATCTTAAACAGCATGAGTACCTTACACAAAAGCTATATCAGATTTAAAACTCACCCAAGGTCATGTCCCAGATAAAGGTCATGATATCATGTAGAGAACATCAATGGTCCATCTCGAAGGTATTTCTCACTATCAGAACATACTTAAATGGAATGAAAGATGGAAATGAGCAATTTGTGTAATGCTGAAGTGAATAAAAACTATTAAAATGTATAAATTACATATGAAAATAAGGAAGGAAATGTTAGTATTTTTTCTTTTCTATTACTGCATATGTACCTTTGTCACTTTTGTTAAAAATATGTTTAATAAAGATGTTAAAAACACCTTCTGTGCTAACTGTATATACATTTTAACAAGGTAAATCATTTTTTGTTTAATGTAGGAAAAGGTTGTAATTTTGGACAAAATTCCATTGTTAATTTTCCTTTTCTGAGATTGTTAGTCAGTTTGGAGAAATCTTTTTGTTTGTCTATAACTGAGACCCAGGTAACTAGTTACACTGACTGTTACATTTCTCCACATTATGGCTTCCCTGCCTTCATCCTGAAAATAATATCAGATTAATTATATAAATTCATCTTAATGTTGAAACCAAATCAGCTTCAATTGAAAACCATCTGAATTCATTTTTAGCACCTTTATTAAATTATCTTAAGATGGGCAGCCGCTGTGGTGCAGTGTTTAGGGTTGCAGCTTCACAGCAAGAGGTTCTCTGGTTCAATCCTTGGCTGGGGTGCCTCCTGTGTGGAGTCTGCATGTCCTCCCTGTGGTCATGTGGGTTCCCTCTGGGTGTTCTGGTTTCCTCCCACATCCAAAGTAGGTGGATTGGACACTCTACATTGGCCCTAGGTGTGAGTGTGTGCCTTCTGTGCAAGGTTGGGCACCTTGGCTTGCATCTCAACACCATAAAACTCCACTGCCAATCATGAGTAGACAGGTGATCCATTGTGGTGACCCCTAACCGGGAAAAGCTGGAAGAAGATTAAATTACTATGTATATGTTTTCTTTCGTTAAATCACTTGTCATTTATTTATTTATTGACATTTTATTACTGGGAAAGTCTGACTGAGTAGAAGCCTATTTTCAGTGTTTCAGTGGGAGCCGGGGAGAAAAGCTCCAAATTATTAGAAAACATTTTAAAAACAATAACTTTACAATCTTCAAAAATAAAACAAAAACACCTGCAGTTTAAATAATTATAACAAATTAGTCATAATATAAAAACATTGGTTAAGAATCCATACACTGTGTATAACAATCATTTAATATTTAGAGACATTTTAGACAGTTTGTAGAGAAATTCAAGGTAAATTACATTAATACTAATAGGAATTGCAATATGAAGTGAGAGAAAAAAACAGGCTTATGGTATATTTAGAGAGAAAGTCAGGGAAAAGAATTAGATAGCAGTAAGAAAGTAAGTGAAGAAGGGAGACTGAGGTATAAGGAATAAAAAGGTACTTATTCACATTAGGTATATAGTTTATCCTGGTTTTCGAGCAAGAACAGAGCTAGATTTTAGCTATGAAGTCTTTCAGAGTCGTTTTGAAAGATGGGACAGATCGTTTATACCTGATGGATACAGGTAAGGAGTTCCAGGTCTTGGCAACCTTGTACAAGTACAGACAAGCACAGCAGATTTGCTAGGTTTTCAGATAGACAGGAGTTTTTTGTAATACAATTTCAAAGATCGAATGGGACCATAGTTGTGTAGAATGTTTTTTAGTGCTGAAAAAGCAGTTAGATGCTGGATAATTTTATAGGTTGTAAGAAGTTGTTCTTAAGCCATTAATTCCAGCATTACATGCATTGCTAAATACTTGCCTTCCATTAGACCTCATTCCTCCTCCTGAACATTACTCTTCATGTTTTGTTCCCACAAATTCCATTTATTTCTATGCAATTTGCTCCTTCCTTTTTATAAAGATCCCACTTCCAGTCCTTTTATCTCTTTAACAATAGTCAATACTACAATTACAGTTGGTTTAGATTTTGTTTTTCATTTTGTAGTGATTGCTTTTTTTTGGCAGTCAGTAGCATTACACTTAAATAAGGCCTTACTATGTTCAAGCAATTCAGATCCTATGTCCCAGCTCAAAAGAATAACTTCCTTAGTTACAGCCATTTGATCTCCAATTATTTGTGACAGACTACTCTGTAGGGAAGTTTTAAAATCTGCCAACACATTACATTCCCCCCAAAATGTTCCCAGTTACCTGTCTCATTCCCATCAAACATCCAGCATTTATTTATTTTATTTATTTTACATTTGTTGACTGGGATTGTCCGACTGGGTTAAGTAGCCCTTTTTCAGCAGAGGCCCAGGGAAAAAAGCTCCACAATATTACAATAAGTTTTAAACAGAAATAAAGATAAAATAAGTGTAACAGAAACAGACAACATAAAAGTTTTAACAAACAGCCAAAATAAAAGTTTCAGTATTCTACAGTTATAGTATTTTACAATAGCAGTATTTTAACACATTTTTTACAAACTGTTAAGGAATGTTATCAGTTGTCATTGCCACAGTTTGAGTCAGGACAAAATGAGAAGTAGACAAGAAGAGAGGCAGTTTATTCAGGTTATAGCTATTAGAAATTGCAGTCTAGTTATTGACCATATTAAGAGGCAAATAAATATGGATAAAAATGACATGAAAATAGAGGTGGGGCAGTTGGTGGAGTGTCTATGGAATAATAAGGTGGTTTATGGAGGATAAGTACAGAGAAAGGACCAATGAGATTTCAAGCATTGTCTGGTGGCAGCTTTAAATTGTTTAATATGTTTAAGGACCTGATTTCTAATGGCAGTTTGTTCCATGATATGGTAGGATGGTAGCTATACAGGTTACATCCAATTTTGGTCTTAGATTTGTATATTTGTAGCAAGTCTTGGTCGGAGCTATGTAGTGACCTGGTGGGGTTATATTGTGAGATGAGAGGAGATAGGCTGGGACAGTAAGATTTCTGGTATAGGACTGAGTGAACTATCAGGAGTTGGGAGAGAAGTAGCTGGTGGGGTAGTTTGAGTCAGTTTAAGTGTGAAGAAGAGTGAGTTAAGGGCAGAAAGTAGATTAAGGTATGAGAAGTAGGGGATGTTTAAGGAGGGAGAGTGCAGTGGCAGGACCAGTGACTTTTAAAGTGCTCTTAGTTTGGGTATATATTGTCTTCTAAAAAGAGTTATTTATTGCAGTTTTAAGTATCCGTGTATATGGTTTAAATTGAATAAAATAGGTGGGGGGCTATGCCCACCACACCCCTTCAGTGTGGGAGGCTATTCCCCCCTTACTATATATACTAACTCCAGGATCACATTACAGTGGGGAAAAGGGCATATACCTTTCAGCAAAATGAGTTTCAGTCAAATGAGTTTTCGGTGAAGTGAGCTTTCAGTCAAGTGTGCTCAGTCAAGTGAGTTTCAGTCTAGTGAGTTTTCAGTCAAGGGAAGTAGACCCATATGTATATATATATATGCGTGTGTATGTATATAGATATATATATATATATATATATATATATATATATATATATATATATAAATACACACACACACACACACACACACATATATATATATATATATATGTGTGTGTGTGTGTGTGTGTGTGTGTGTGTGTGTGTGTGTGTATAGTACTAGTACATAGTAGTAGTAGTACACACATTTACACTATTTGCATCTTACTATCCATATCCATATATACAAGACCTTCCAGTTTCTTAGTTTTTGCATTATCTTTTATTGAGTCTCTTCCTACATATCCTATAACAGAAGCCTTTTTAATCCATACTCCTAAATTCTTCATCTTGTCCCTGTAAGCATGGGTATTGCTGAACCAAGTCATGCGTGAGTACATAATTTATGCCTATAGTTGTTTTAGCTTCATCAGTTTTATATTTGGAAGAGGCTTGAGGCAGTTTTGAAGTGTTCCCCAACACTGAGATGTCCTTTTCTAGATTTTATAAAGTAAATAAAATATCAGAAACAACACACCCCTACCTGGTTCCTTTGTTCAAACCCAGCTTATCAGAGAGAAACCTTCTCACTTTAATAATGGCTTCCAATCCTTCTTTTATTCACCTAATTAAGTTTATTATTTTATTAAGTAATGCAAATGCTTCCATTTCCCTACTCATAAAATCCCAGCTTAATCCATCGATTGCTTTCTCTGCATCAAGACCTGCCAACAACAGCAGTATTTTTTTTTAATTCTTCTTTCCCTGGATCATCATTTTTCTATTAATGTTGTCAAATGTTTGCCCCCCCACAAAACCACATTGATAAATTTCTGTCAATTATAACAACACCTTTGCCATTCTTTTAGATAGTATAGGATTAACACATTATAATCATGGTTTAAAATTGAAATTGCTCTATATGAGGTTGGGTCTGTTGAGTGTTTACCCTCTTTCAGTAATACAGCCACCACAGCTTTTCTTTTTCAATATGCTGGTGCTTCCCTCTTTCTACAATCCTACTAAACAAAATCTTCCAAATCCTTATCACTTTCTTCCCCCTAAATTCCAAACTTCCTCAGGAATACCATCTGTTCTTGGAGACTTCCCTGAAGATTGATTCTACATCATCATTTATATATCATCTTCTCCTATTTTAACTATTAGCTGTTGAGACTCATTTTCCTCTAACCTTGGCATAATTAAGTCTTCCATAAATATTTCCATTTATGCTCTTTCCTGTCTTCCACATTACTTTGCTTTATAAAGTTTCATAACATTTCTGAAATATCTCCAGTACCTCTCAGTTTTCTTGCCATAGGCTCCCTAAGTTTGGTGACAGCCCTTTCAACTTTCTGTTGTCTAAGTCATTATGCTAAAAGTCTTTGTGCTTTGGAGTTATCACAAATAGTTGCTTAACAGCAATCTTTCTAAACCCATGCATATTATCCAAATACTCCTTTATTTTCTGTTTAACATTATACAGTTGTTTCTCTTCTTGTTCTGTGAGATTACCATTATTCTGCAATACTTTAACCCTTGTCAGCCCATCCCAAATAATTCCTGTTACTTCTTAACCATAATTCTTTCACTTTTACTCCTGCCATATTTTAAACTCAATTTTCATCTTATCCTACTCACTAGCTATCCCTTCTGAAGAAATTTCTGTCTTTCATAGTAACTCTTGAATAATTTTCACTACCCATTCCTTAAAGTCCTTTCTTTTTAACAGCTAAGCAAGAATTCACCAGTGTCTCATTTTTACTTCATGACTCTGCATTTTGATCTTGTTTTCATGATGCATGATCTGAAATAGTTACTGGATGTCTGTTAAAGCTTTCAATAAAATGCACACATTCCTGTGAAATATAATTTCTATCCAGTCTAGCCCAGTTATTGTACCTCGGGCAATAATGTGTAAATTCTGTCTGAATTCCTACTACTGAATACACATCTTCTAAATGAAATATGTTCATGAATATCTTTAACAATCTATGTTTCTTTGTTATATTTTCCCTTCTATGTCCCCCTTATACATCTTCAGTATTGCAAATCAAGTTCAGTTTACCACTGATAAATATTACCTGTTAAAGGATGATTACTTCTCCCAAGAATATACTTATGCTCCATAATATCAGTTTTTGGTTGAATATAAATACATTGCAGCATAATCCTTCTCCCTTGCCAGTAGTCTTTCACTACCATAAATCTCCCATTACTGTCTTTTTTTCCCTCTTCTATCACTATTGTTGCCCTTCTAGCAATCCCCTTTTCCTTTGTCCCTGATATTCTGCTGGGGTAGTTTTCCCTAACTCCTGGAGAGATGGGATGAGCAGTAGATTAACAGTCCTAAGTGAGTACACTACTATGATTGGTTGGCTTAGCAGAGTTACTTAAGTTAGGTGAAGTGTTCTAATGAGACATTAGCCAGGGGGAATAAAGGAGCACAGTCGATTATTCAAAAAGTGAGTTTTAACAAGTTTCTTGAACTGTGATGGGGATTTGTTGTCAATTATGTGGGCAGGAAGGGAGTTTCAGGTTTTTGCTATACAGTGGCTGTAGACAGACTTACCAGCTTCATTGTTATATTTGATTACTTTGAGGAGGTTTTGTGTGCTAGATCTCAAGGGCCTGGCGGTTGTATAGGGTTGCAAAAGATTTTGTAGGGCTGGGGTGTTTTCAGACTTATGTATTATTTTGTGGGCTAGTGATAGTTGATTGAGTTGAAGTAGTAGCGGTAGTTCTAGCCAACTGAGTTTTTTTAGGCATTCACAGTGATGTGTTCTGATGGTAGAGGTTGTAGTGAATTTGGCTATCTTATTATAACAACTATCTAGTTTGCTTAGGTCAGATTTGCAGAGATTTGTAAGCACAGGAGAGGCATAAAGTAGGGTGGATAGTAGGTGAGTCCTCGCTATTGTAGTTTTGGAGTGGTCGGTGAGGAATTTTTTATTGCAATACAGTAGGCCAAGTTTTCTATGTACTTTTCTATGGGTATAGAAATATGCATATCAAATCTAAGGTGATTATCTATTTCAACCCCTAAGAGTTTGGTATGATCTGTGGGGGTGATTGTGGTCTTGTTAAAGGAGGAGATGAAGAAAAAATCAGTGGAGGTGTGGCTCTGTGGGAGCTAAAGAGTACTAGCTTTGTTTTACTTGGGTTCAGAATGAGCCTTTGGTTTGTAATCCAAGTTTCTGCTAGGGAAAAGCATTCTTGTGTTAGGGAGTGAAGGATGTCCATTGATTTGGCTGCGCATATTATGGTGGCATCATCTGCATATTGCACTATTGAGGCTTTAGGAATACTGTTTGGGAGCTGATTGAAGAGGGTAAAAAGAAGTGTCCCCAGGATGGAGCCTTGGGATACTCCTAGGGAGACTAGTAGGGAGGGGGAGAGTTGGCATTGCCACATAACAACTTGTTTCCTTCCCTTCTAGGTAGTTTTTGAACCCAGAGATGGCAGAGGTGGTAAGGTTTAGAGTTGTTAGTGAAAGAAGGAGTTTATTGTGGTTAACCATATCAAATGCTTTGGACAAGTCAACAAAGGTGGCAGATACAAGGAGTCCATTGTTTCTGTGAGTTTTGACAATGTTGGTGAATTCTGTTTGGTGATGGTGCTATGGAAGGGTCTAAAGCTATGTTGTTGTGTTGCTATTAGATTATTTTCTAGGAGATAGTTCATTAGTTGCTTGTGTATTACCCTCTCTAAAATTTTAGATACAGGGGATAGTATGGCTATAGGGCGGTAGTTATTGAGTTCCAGGGAGGTTCCCTCTTTATGTAGAGGGATGATATGTGCTATTTTCCATAGCTTGGGTACTATACACACAGAGATGGATCTGTTAATTAGGATGGAGACAGGATATGATATGGCTTCTGCAGCCAGGTGGAGATATTCAGCGGGTAATTTATCTGCAGCTAGAGACATTGGTTTGAGCTTGTGGAGTAGTTTTTCAATGGATTTGGTTGGTTCTGGGTGGAAGCTGAAGCTGGGGCAATTGTTAGTTGGGGGTGGGGGTGGATTTGCAGGGGTGGGGATGTTGTCATAGGCTTGGTTGTTTGCAAGGGTCTGGATGGTTTAGGTAAAATATTTATTAAATTGAGTGGGGATGTCTTCTTGGTTGTTATCTATTTTGGGGGTTGAGGTAGTTGTTTTACCTGGTTGTAGAATAGAGTTAATTGCTGCCTAAAATGTTTGTGGGTTGTTCCTGTACTTATCCTGTAACTTTTGGTATTAAGATGCTTTGTCTGTTTTGATGAGTTATTTGGGTTTGTTATGTAGTTCAACGTATATGTGTTTGTTCAATTGGGATTTACTGTTGAGGTAGTTGGGCAAGGCCTTGTTTCTTTTTCTGAGGAGGGATTTTGTGTCTGGGGCTAACCAGGGGGCATATTTAGTTTTAATTCTTGTTGTTCTGGATGGGGCATGATGGTTAAGGGTGTTTACGAAGGTAGTATTGAAATATAGTACAGCTTCATCAAGAGGTAGGTTTTTTAGGGGGGGTCCAGTTGCACATTTTTAGGTAATTTATAAAGTTGGAGCAGTTAAAGTGTTTTTTGTTTCTAATTAGGCATGTAGATATTTGGGTCAGTTGTGGTGATTTTGATCTGAGTAAGAATGTGGCTTGGTGGTCACTCAGGGTGTCTGGTAGACACCCTGCTAGGGATATCAATGATAGGTGGGATACGAGTATCCAATCTACAGTGGATTGGTGTTTGGTTCTCTTGTCTGTTCTTGTGGGGGAAGTGATGAGTTGGATTAGGCCATGTAGGTTAATATGGGAGAGTGGGTTATGACTGGAACAGTTTTGCCAGTCAGTATTAAGGTCTCCTAATACTATGCTTTCCTGGGGGAGGGAGTTAGATATCCATTCTAGGAGTTTTTCTGTAATGGGGATATTGTTGCCTGAAGGGATGTAGCATCCTATGATGCTGATGTGTTTACTATCATTAAGTTTTAGTTTTGTTAGAGTGAGTTCAACTTTATCGAGGTCTGGAGTTGTTATGTCTACTTTCTCAAGGATGAGGTGAGATTTATACACTATAGCAACACCCCCTCCCTTTTTTACCTATTCTATCACTACAAGTTATATTGTAACCTGGTGGAGTGATTTCATTGTTGTAGTTGCCTGGTTTAAGCCAAATCTCTGTTAATATGACTATCTCAGGTTGATAAAAGGAGAGTAGCACATGAAGGTAGTGGACTTTGTTTAGTGTACTTCTGACATTTAAATTTAAAATGAAGAGCGTGGATTTGTCTTGGTGGAGTTGGGTATCATTCAGGTTGAGGGTTGGGGCTCTTAGATTTTGTGGGCTTGGGTTTGGGTGTATATCACCACAGCTAATGAGTTGGGTTCTGAGGTAAAAATAGAGTTTGGGTAGTTTGTTTAGGGTCTTAAAGTTCTTTATAGTTGTTTGGGACTGATAATAGCTATTGTTCTCACTTATTATACATTAATGTTTTTGAAGGTGTATTTTCAGTCTTTGTCTTACATACACACACTAATGTCTGGCAGTCTGATCTTTTACATAGTTGCTTCTTCTCATCTCCATTTGAACCTATGTCACATTTTCAAGACTTTTTTTGGTTTGATGAAAACACTCAAACAAACAAATAAACAAACAAACAAACAAACAAACAAACAAACAATCAAACAAACAAACAAACAGACAAAAATAAACCTAAATACATTTTCAGAACACCCCAGTCCCCTATTAATTTAGAGCAAACACTAAATTATGCACATTTTCAACAAAGTTTAAACTCCAGATATGACCACTTGCCCCAGATCAACAGCTACACACACATAGGCATAACTTCATCTAAAATTAAGGTTACTCATGCTAAAATGTGTGTTCCAACCCCACATTCCCATGTACACTGATCACTGTTTGCTGTTTTCTTATCTCTATTCCCCTCCCAGATTTGAAAAAAAGCAACTTACATGCTCTCAAAAAACATGTTTAACCACAATAAATGTATTGTCTACCTTTAAATAAAACTAAATTATGCACCGCTCTATTAAATTCATTAAAGTATTAAGGCTTCTGGGGAGGCTGCTATCTGTTATTCACCTTTCATATAAGCTTTATTTTTCACTAGCCCACTTGCTATTGTACCTTTACCTTTTGCATTTCCCTCAGAAAGACTGTTCAGAATGCTGAAAATTTTGTCTGTGTACATGACTTGTCTACATGTAAAATTAGTAAGCAATGAAGGAAAACAGCTAATAACTTTTTAGAAGCATGAAGGAATCTTTGTAAATTTATCTCAGGAATGTACAGAATTCCCCCAGCTAACTGCCTTCAGCTGCAGATTTCTTGTCTCTCACTAAGAGCATTTGCTAATGAAGAATAAAAACAAGTTAATATCTTTGCAGATGCAATGCGTTTAAAATTTTCATGGCTTTCATAATTTTGTCTTATTTTCCAAGCCCATTTGATAAAAAAAAAACTTTTTTATAGATTATGTCAAGGACATTAATCTAGACAACACAACCTTATAAAAACAAGAGGACATTATCATCTTAATTATACATATAATGTAATCAATATTATGTTGTCATCTTGGGCTGCTGAGGTGAGGGTGGAGTATAACAATGTACTGATCTCCCATCACCAGACTCTGGTTCAAGTCCAGTGCATTCCTGGTTCTTGTAGTCAAAGCCTGAGTTTTTTTTATGTGTTTCAAGAATTTTCCTTTGCAACACTGGAAAATGTTTCACTGGGAAAGTCTTACTGTGAGATTTATTGTCCGAGAATGAGAAACATATTTCCCTTTTGCTTGCTGGCTCACTTTTTTTGTTTGAACTTATATTTCTTTTATTTTCTCCTTAGCTGGCTGTACATCCTAAATGTCTTTGTTCCTCCAGGAAAAAAAATACTCTGAAGACAACTGGATACATCAGCATGAATCTCACACCTGCTTCTCAACATTCCCTGATTGGTTGGATAAATTTGCTTCTCCTCTGTCTGGTGTACAGTGAATACTCATTTTCCACAAACACTCTGTGATTTATACTACTTTTCCCTTCTTCCATAGTTTTGTCAGTATCACCTGTTTCTGCTGGTATGATTACATTTTTACTAATATAGTAGGTCTTAGCTGCTTTCTTATGGCCACATTTGGAGCATACAATTAATGTGCCATCTAATTAACAAATTCTGCTTTGGAACTTTAATCCAGTTGCTTGTTTGTGCTTTTATAAAATTAATAAAATTTGTTCATCCCAATTTCTCTGGTACAGCAGAAAATATCAGGTTTTCTCTGTGTGTTCTGGCTTCTAACTCTGCTATTTTTTGAAACAGCTCTTCTGAAGAAGCCTCATGCTCAGCCAGCCTTTTCTTTATTTCACATACTATTTTTGCAGTTTTATCAGTTCATCTGAATAGCTAATTAAAGCTTCTTCTTTTTCCCCACTATTTTGTTGTTTGTCTTGATATATTCCTTCAGTGTTTCATTTATTTTAATAACCTCAGAGTACACTTGATTAATTTTTCTTCTAAATCAATGGAAATCATCTCTTGAACCAATGCTGAAACTTGAACTGCATTTTGCTGAATAGCCTCATGATTCTTTCCCAGCCAGTGTTTTCTCTTTACATTTTCTGGCTGTTTTTTCTTTCAGGTTCCCCAAATTTCTTCTTAGCTGGCATCCAGTCAATGTGCTTACTATTCAGTAACTGAATTTTACCCAAGCTTACAATTTTACTGGTCCTTTTTCTTTCAGTTTCTGTTTTCACTTGGGGAGAGTTGAAATAAAGCTGTTGATCATTGTACAGCCATCTTGAAAGATAACTCTTTATTATTGTCCACAACATCCCCTCTGGTTGATAAAATATGCCTGACTTGTATGTAAAATGAAAGGGACTAAAATAACTTCACTGCTTTTTATCTTACTATTCATATCAATAAACAAGAGCTTCCAGTTTTTCAGTTTTTGTATCTTCTTTTGTTTAATCTGTTCCCACATATCCTTAACTACCATAACAGAATCATTTGTAATCTATACACCTCAATACTTAATCTTATCATGTCCCCACAAATA
The DNA here is from genome assembly GCF_019279795.1 of Protopterus annectens. NCBI lineage: Eukaryota > Metazoa > Chordata > Ceratodontiformes > Protopteridae > Protopterus > Protopterus annectens. The sequence goes on from NC_056731.1 coordinate 415,966,226, forward strand.
TGGGTATTGCTGAACCAATTCATGTGTATAGGTACATAATTTACTGCTATAGCCTTTGTTTAATCTTCATTAGTTCTATGTCCAGAAAAGGCTTAAAACTGTCTTAAATTGTTCCACCACACTGAAATGTCCTTTTCTGGATTTCATGAGTGCAAAATAATATTATTTGCAAGTAAAGCCAATTTTTCTTGATTACCATATCATTATCTCCTTGAATTTCTGAATGCCTTATTTTCTTTGCCAGCAGTTCTAAATATAAAGGAAAATACAAAAGGGAAATAGGGCACCTGTGCCTGATTCCTCTGTTGAAACACAGCTTATCAGACAGGAAACCTACCACTGTAATTCTTGTTCGTAATCCTTCATATATCCTTTCAATTAACCCTATTATTGTATCATGGAATGCAAATGATTCCAATACCCTCCTCATAAAATCTCAGCTTACTATTTCAAATGGTTTTTCTGCATCAAAACCCAACAACAACAGCAGTATTTTCTTAGATTCTGCATCCCTCTGGATCATCATTGCTCTATTAATGTTGCCAAATGTTTGCCTCCCTTCCACAAAACCACACTGATCCATATCTATCAATTTTGGCAACATCTTTGCCATTCTCTTAGCTAGTACAGACATAAACACTTTATAATCTTGTTTTTTTATTTGAAATGGGTCCATACGAAGCTAGGTATGATGGGTCTTTACTCTTTTACAGTAATAAAGCCACCACAGCTTTCTTCTAAGATACTGGTGCTTCCCCTCATTTTAAAATGCTACTAAAGAAAACCTTTCAAATCTTTATCACTTTCTTCTCTCCTAACTTCCAAGCTTCCAAAGGAATACCATTTGTTTATGGAGACTTCCCTGTCAATTGATTATACTTTGCTGTTTCAATCTCATCTCCCCCTGTCTTAACTATTAGTTTTTGAGACTCATCTTCCTCTAGCCTTGGCATAATAAAGTCTTCCATGAATACTTCCAGTTCTGCTTTTTGAATTCTACATTCTTCTACATTATATACATCTTCATAAAAATCTTACATATCTCCAATTCTTTTATATGATCTCTGGTTATTTTTTCTTGTCATAGGCTCCCTAAGTTTGTTAACAGCCCATTCTTTCAGTTGCTTTAGTTATGCTAAATTTTTTTGTTCTCTGGAATTGTTATAGCATCAAACTTTTTAAATATATGCATATTATCAAAATTTGCTCAAAGCTGCAGTGAGTTAGGCCTTCTGCCCTTGCTCTGCTTTTTTCCAAAAACCTGCTGTCAGACTACAAAAGATGAGTGCTTATTTGCAACTGTTTTCTGCACTTCTGTTTAACTAAAACAATATTTGCTGCACATCCGTTTAAATTGTGCAACTGTTTTTTTAGGTTAGTGAATTGAATCCTTACCTCTGTTATGGTCTTTGTTTCCTTTTTATTTTCTCTACTTCTCTTCATTTTACTTGTTGCTGCACTTGAAAAACACTAGCATAGAGCTGATTCTAGTACTGTTTGTGACCATTGCAGCTTGTAGTGCATTAATCTTTTGTCTAGAGAGGCCTAGCTGTTGCTTCATGGGAGGGAGTTTCAGTTTGGTCTGATCTGGCTAGAGTTACTGCTACAAGGCTCTGTTTTAATGTGTTTTTGACTGGAAATGTTGAATTTTGGCTTGGCTTCTGTTTCTCTGCCTTAAATAGCTAGAGTTTAAACCAGTTTGTGCTTGTTTGTTCGAAGCTGCAGTGAATTAGGCCTTCTGCCCTTGGTCATCTGTTTTCTAAAAAACTGCTGTGAGACTACAAAAGATAAGTGCTTATTTTCAACTGTTTTCTGCACTTCCGATTAGCTAAAACAATATTTGCTGCACATCTGTTTAAACCGTGCAACTGTTTTTTAGGCTTAGTGAATCAAATCCTAACCTCTTTTCTGATCTTGTATCCCCACCTGCCCAACTGTTGTTGTGTTCTTAAAGCCTGATGGCTTTTGAGTTGGCCACCTCTACTATAAATTTGATATTGGACACGCCTACCAGTCCCATTGCATCAGCTCATTCTATTGAGTACAGTGTGATCAGTTGTGAAGGCCCACCCCTTTAACTTCTTAACCTTGAATTATCTTCTGTCTCCTCACTTTCTACTTAAAAAATATATATGTATATATATATATATATATATATATATATATATATATATATATATATATATATATATATATATATATATACATATATATTGTACCTCTTTCTACTTCATTTTGCTCCTTGTGCTTATGCTTTGGTGTTCAACTGCATTTAGTTTGCCACATTTTAAACTGCTTGCTAGTAGCCTGATTAAATTGATGATAGTATTCTACTGAACTGCTGCTTTATTTGAGCTGTTTTATACTGTTGTGATTGTAAGCTAATTTATCACATTTGCACTGTTTTAAAGCAATTTACTGCTTAACTGCATTTCATTACTGTTTAACTGGATTTCATTGCCATTTACTGGAATTCATTACTGTTTAACTGCATTTTACTGCATTTCATTAGTTTGACTGCATTTTTCATACTGTGAGTTCTGTTTTTGTCTGTAAGGAGTTAATCTGTGCTTTTTTGTGAGTTTTACAGTGTTCTTACCCTTAAATTGAATAGCGTAGTCTGGATACTACATTTGCTGCATACAGAGCTGTTTGTTTTTGCCTTCTGTGTTTCTAGCACCCATCTTGTGTTGGTAGGGGCCTATCTCCTCTACTAGTGAGAGTAGCAGGGCTGCCTGGACCTTTTCTGGCAGAGACTGGTAAAGAAAACATTGATTAGCAGGATTGGCTAGATTTCTGTGTTACTAGAACCTTCTATTTTTTGTGGTATTTAAACCCCATGTTTGAGCTGGTTTGGTCATGTACCACAACTGCACTGTTTTTAACCCATTGCAAGGTACTCCAGCTACAGAGTTTCCCTTAGTAGCACTTGTGCGATCAGCTAGGAGTACTCCACTTAGATTTTCCACCCTTTACCCCCCTAGATGTCTCTGGCCTCTCTCCCTCAGATTCTGACAAATATGGATGGACAATTTCCTACGGTTTCTCCTGTCAGTCTGGTTGATAGGGGCTTCCTGAGACAATGTAGCAACTGCCTCATGTACATGGACAGCCTTCTACTACTACCACCTAGGAACACAATTTGTGAGAGATGCAATTACATTAAGAACCTAGACTCCATGCTCTCTCCCTCACATGCCAGTGTATCTGGCACTTAGAAGGTTGTCAACACAAACACCACACCTCAAACACCACCCACACCTACACAACACATACCCAGATATGCGTAGGTCTTCAACAAAAACATATCAGAATAAAAGAGACCTCTGATTCAAAACACATGCGACCTCCACTGCTCACCACACCACACATCACACATAGTCAACACACCTGTGTCTTTCAGCCACTAAGGCCTAAATATAAACCCAACATTTTAGTCATAGGAGACTTCATTCTGAGACACACAGATGTGTCCCTCACAAGGCTGGATAAGAAGAAAGTCATGGTTAGTTGTTTGTCAGGTGCCAGAATTCACCATATCACCCATGCACTCAACAACAGGTACTGTTATGACTCTGCCATAGTCCATGCTGGTGTGAATGACTTGACATGTACCTCCCTGAACTATATGAAGAGAGACATGATCAAGCTCACTAAATATGTGTCCCAGGAAGGTATATTCCTAGCCTTAAGTAGCATTTTACAGTCACCCAGAATGATGCCTCAATACAAACAGAAAAAATGATTGACTTTAATAATTGCCTTAGTTTGTAGTGTCATTCCAAGGGGATCCAGTACCTGACAGCCTGGGAAGATCTGATCGACAAACCATGATGCTTTGTCAGAGATGGCCTGCATCTGTCTCCCTTGCCCTTCAGGCTTCTGGCAAAGGCTCTTGCCTCCCCCATAGTGCCTTTTTTAGGCAATGGCATGAGGTCAAAACTACCAAGATGAAAATTTCATCAAAATGCAAATTAAAGGTCATGCTGCTAAACTCTAGGAGTCTAAACATGAAACTGCACTCATTGCAAGCATTCTTAATCCTGTAAGATGCTGACATTTGTGCAGTCACAGAAACCTGGTTCAAAGCTGTGGAGAGCACCCCAGCCATACCAGGTTACTCATCCTATCATACATTCATACCACAAACCATTGGCAGCAAAACAAAAGGAGGTGGAGTTGCAATATATATTAAAGACATACACACCTCCAGGCTGGTCAAACATTATCATACACAGGAGATACTCCAGATGCAGTTAACCATTGACATGACCCCTATTCAAATCATAGCTAGCTACAGGTCCCCAACTTTGACTCAAGATGCCCACTCCACCTATCTGGGCCTCTTTGAATCTATCAGGATTCAAGCCTTTATCCTGATCCTGGGTGACTTTAACTATCCAACCATAGACTGGAAGAACTACAGAACTACTCACGTCAGAAAACAAATGCCCAGCGATTCCTTGATTTCATTAAAGGAAATGGCTTGGACCAACTGGTTGACACCCCCACAAGAGGTGGATAATATCTTGGACTTGGTATTAACCAACATGAGTAACCACTGCAGGATCCCTACAGTGTCTTCCTCCCTGGTAAGATCCGACCACAAAGTGGTCACCTTTGAAGCCATCATCTCCCCCAATACCCCTCTCCTAGCTAGCGTCAAACAAAAAAACTTCTCCAAAGCTGATTACAACCTCCTGAGGGAAGGTATAAACAGCTTTACAGGCCCCTCCACCTCATATGTCCAAACCTACACCATAGTACTATACAAGCATTTATATAGCTGCATGGAATCAGGAATACCAGACAGGACAAAAATCATCATCCTTAATGAAGAATAAACCTATGTGGTGGACATATGCAATAAATAATCTCCATGATAAAAGGAAAAAAAAATTGCTGTCCAGGACCAAGAAGGAGCAAGTGCTGAATTGGAAGCAATCTCTACTCAGCCTGAACAAGCAAATAAGAGCGCTAATGAAATTCTCCAAAGCAAACTTTGAGTCCAAACTGGCCACATCTACTAAAGACAATCATAAGACCTTCTTTACATATGTCCACAAGCTCAAGGGAAGCACTCAGATCTGCTCAGAACTCTTGGTCAAGGACACCGCATACACAAACACCATAGATATAGCCAACCTGCTGGCAGACAGGTTCAGTGAAAACATCACCCCTCTGTCCCCCCAACAGTAAATCAGGACATCCCCAGCACCTGCCCTCACAAGTCATCACTGCTCTCTCAAAGGCAAAGAATACAGCAGCCATGGAACCCGATAACATCCTAGGCTGCATCCTACATGAACTCAGGCGGGAGCTTGCAGCACCATTAGGCACCTTATTCAACCAAAGCCCGAGTACTGGCTTCATCCCAGCTGAGTAGAGGACAGCCACTGTCATCCTTTTGCACAAAGGTGGAGCATCCACTGATCCATGAAATTATAGACCCATCAGCCTAACTAGCCTGATCTGCAAGGCCATGGAATGGATTATCATGCACCTCATTAACAAAGACAATGGCAACCTCCAAACACTCGATCCTACACAGTTTGGTTTCATCAAGGGAATGTCATGCCTATTAAATTTGGTCGACTTCTTTGAGACAGTCACCAAAGCTATGGATGAGGGGATGATGGTGCACACTGCCTACCTTGACCTGGCCAAAGCCTTTGATACTATTCCCCACTTAGGTATAATAGATAAGCTCTCTCAACTAGGGATCAATCCGTATGTTACCAGATGGGTAGCAAACTGGATCACTGATAGAACCCACCTAGTCAAAGTAGGGGAAGACACCTCAAGCAGTTGACGAGTAATGAGCAGTGTACCCCAGGGATTGTTCATGGGGCTTCTGTTGTTTGGGATATACTTTTCTGAGGTGCAGGTCAAAACCAGTGGGCTATGGCTGACCAAATTTGCAGGTGACTGCAAGCTGGGTGCTGTCATCAATTCCCCTAGTAATGTGGTCTCACCCAAACAAATGATTGGTGCCAGAAACATGGCCTCAAACTGAATGCCAAAAAATGCATCAACATCCCCTTTGGGGAGAGTAATGTCCCCGCAAATTATCACATTAATAACAATGTCCTAAGCACACAATCAGTAGTGAGGGACTTGGGCACCCAGGTTGATAGTAAACTGACTTTTGACCACCATATTGCCTCCATTGTACGGAAAGCTTTCTACATGGCCCACCTCATTAGTAAGGGTATCTCCTCCATGGACAAGGAGGTCATATCATCCCTGTAGTCTTCCCTTATAAGACCCATTATTAAGTACAGTGCCCCTTTTGGCATGTACCTCACAAAGCACATGCAGCAGCTGGAGAGAGCACAGAGGTTCCTCACTAGGAAAATCCAGGGCCTCAAACATCTATCCTACACAGATAGGCTATAAGGCCCGTCCTTTAACTCAGTCTCATACAGACTCCTCAGAGGTGACCTCTGTCTGGCATACAAAGCAATCTCAGACCCTGCCTTGATGTGACTGCTGCATATCGGCAAGTCAAGCTCCACTCGAGTAACCCACATATGCAACCTCAACTTGGTCTGTGACATCAATAGGACTTGTTGGTGGGACAGATTTGTATCCTTCTGTGGAGTAGACTCCCTCTCCACATCAAGCAGAGTACCTCATTAACCCTTTTTAAGCACAACCTGGATAACTGGATGGGGAACAGAAAAAAACACCCCTGGGATTCCACCTGTGTCCCTGCTGGACAGGGGCATCGGGTGCTGATTTGTCAGAACAAGGGCTAAATTCCTGGCTAGGCTTGTAAGGGCCTCAGGGCCAATAGCCTAGTAACTTCCTATGATCCTACGTACTCCCTTACATTCTCTATAGCACTTCTTCTCTTCTTGTTCCATGAAATTTTCCTTATTCTGTAGTACATTGAACTTTGTCAGCGTCTCTCAGTAATTTATATTACTTCTTAACCATATCTCTTTCTCTTTTATTTCTGCCATATTTTTAATTTCCATTTTCATTTTATCTCACTCACTATCCCTTTTGAATACATTTCTGTCTTCTCTAATAACTCCCAGATAATATCCACTACCTATTTCTCAAATTCTTTTTTTTAACAAGTAAGTAGGAAAGCACTAGTGCCTCATTTTTACTTAATTACTCTGTATTTTTATCTTAGTTTTTATCAGTGCATGATCTGAAATAGTTATTGAATGTGTGTTAAAACTTTAAATCTTGTGAAATATAATTTCTTTCCAGTCTTTCCCATTTATTGTTCTTTGGAGAATAATATGTAAATCCTGTCTGTGTTCCTACTACTGAATTCTTATCTTCTAAGCCAAATATTTTCAAACATTTCTTTGTAAATCTATGCTCTTTTGATATATTTCCCTTCTAGGTCCCATTTTATAATTTCTCCAAGTCTTTTGGGTTTCTAATACCATGATGGGAATGGACCCCATTCCAAGTCAAAGTACAATTAAATTAAATTAGTATTGTTTCGATCTTTGATGTCAGCCAGAAGTGCTCTTCACATACTGGTCCCGCAGTATATCCTCACCATTGCAAATTAAGGTCCAATCGCCTCTTATAAAGCTGTTTATTTTTCCCCAAATTTTTAAGCATCATGATAGTAATTTTTGGTGGAATATAAATACATGCCAGTGTAATCCTCATACTTTGAAAAATAGTGCCTTACTATCACAAATCTACCATTATTGCCTTTCTCCCTCTTCTGTCACTCTTGGAATCCCTCTTGCAATCAGTAGTATTACTTCCCTTTACATTTGTTCATGTTAATCTGCTAAATATCCATCCTGAAATCACTGCTTGTCAAATTCTCATGCTCATTTCTATCCAAATATGCCTGCAACATTACTATTTTTATCCTACATTTCTTTATGTAACTCAGTACTCTTTTTGTACCTGTAAGGCCATTTACATTTATTATGTACAGGGTAGCCATAATTATGAAAAGCTACTGCTCCCATGTATTGTACATTACAGTTCTTTTGAATGTATATTTCTAACTTTTTTCTTACAGGTACACACTATTTATCAGGCTGATCTTTTATACAGTTGTTTCTTCTCATGTCCATTTGATCCTATATCCCATTTTCAAGACTTTTTGGTTTAATGAAAACTCAAAAAAAAAAAAAAAAACATTTTCAGAACCTCCATCCCATGTTAACTTTAGAAGAAATACACAAAACTGTGTACATTTTCAACAAACGAAGTTTAACCCTTCAGATAGGGGCAATTGCCCTAGATTGACTGCTGCATCCATAGGCATTTCCTAATTTAAAATGATGGTTGCCCATGTTAAAGTGAAAGCTACAACCTGGGTTCCCACTTACACTGATTGCTGTCTTTACTTTTTATATTTATTCCTTCCCCAGATATGATAAACAGCATGCATGTTTTCATAAAATGTTAAGTTTTTAGCCCTAAGAAAAACCTGCACTGGCTATCTTTGAATAAATCCAAATTGTACATTTGTTGTTAAATGCATTAAAATAATAAATCTGTTGGTAAGTCTATTATTTCTTATTCACTTCCCACAATGCCAGACTTTATTTTTCACTGAACTGCTTGCCACTGTACCTTTAAATCTGGCATTTCTCTCAGCAATGGGTACTCAGACTGAGAAGAATAATTGCTTGCACCTGCGCACAACTTGTCTCCAATTAAAAGTAGTCAGCAATGAGGGAAAAAAAAACAGTTAACAACTTTGCAGATTCTTGAAGGAATATTTGTACATTTTACTCAGAACACAATGTACAGACTTCTCCTGGCCAACTGTCTTCAGCTGAGGACTTTGTGTCTCCACTATGTGCATTTGTTAATGGGAAACAAAATAAGAAAATAACTTTGCAGATTCAAAATACTTAACATGTTCACACCTGTCATAATTTTGTTTTACTTTCCAAGTCGATTTGCTCAAAACAATGACCAGATAACTACCCATGTAAAAGAAAAGAAATTGTGATCTTAATTCTGCATATAATATAATCAGTGCAGTTTTACTCATAACTCCCACCACAGCCGCCTTACCACAGCAGCCCAAGATCACATTATATTGACTTAAATTTGCTTTTGCCCAGTTTTCCTTATCTCGTTACAATGTAAAACCTATATATCTCATAAATAAGAAAGTACATTTACTTTAATATTTTTAACATACATGCAACATTCACTAAAAAGATGCTCCCACCACATTCAAAATACTCCTGACTGCACATTATACAAAACTGCTTTACAATATAACATACGATTTACATAATGAAATGTTTATACAATTATTACTAAGATCAAAAATGGTTTTACTTACAGTTTTCTCTTTAGTGTCCTTTTAAACATTAATGACACAAAGTGGGGAATCTGCATTAAGATCCATCCACAAAGTCAACAAAATTCCAATCATTCTTAGCCACCTTTTCTTGCAAAAGCCATATTTCACAAATGTGACATGCTTTATAGTCTCCCATTTATTCTCTAAATTCAGTGTTGCAGGTCTTCTTCTATTCATTGCTTTCATCAATCACAGGACAATGGTATAAGTCCAAGGTACTCCTGATTCTTCTAGTTACCTCCTGTTTTTTTTCCTGTCTCTCAAGCATTTTCCTTTGGATGATTGTCTGGGAAATTTGTTTTCAGACAAATTATAAGAGCAGCCGCCTTCTGCTTGCTGTTTCAGTCTTTGTTGGATTAACTTTTTTATTTCTTCCTTAGCCTGCTCTGCATCATAAAAAAATGTTTGATCCACCAGGAAATAATATTCTAGATATTTACAATAATAGCGGCCAAAGAACGCCAGAAACCGCAGTCCAAAACTCACCAAGAGAATAAATAGCTGCCTTCCTGTGTAATACGATGGATAAACAGTCTTCAAAATTGTTTAAAAGAATCCAACAACAGCAAACATTTGGTGAACGACCCACCTCCAGCTGCTTTGCAAAAACAAAGCAGTACGCTGTCACAAACAGGTATACATGGTTTCCAATACTGCCCAACAGTATGTATCCACGGACACAATGTGAAACCAAATTGCATTTATTTAAAATCACAGCAAAATCATAGCATAGATAGGTTAAGCGCTTTCACTCACTCAAAGCGAGCTTCATCAGAACAACCCAAGTACTAGTTCAAAGAGTTTAAATAACTTCTTTGGTGCCAATTTTCTTAAAGTGGCAACACTCTCATTACACAATATCAAACATATCATACATGTCCACAACCCTATTACAATCACAATTTATGTGGTCTTATATGAATAAATAAATAACAATATTTAATGTAATAAAATTACACTATAATTAAAATAATAATAGTTGTATATCTATGTCAAAAATATGGAAATAAGTATAAAATTCCATATGAAATTTGAAATTCAGTATAAAATTCTATCTAAAATTCTATCTAGTGGATGCACTAAAATAACACATGAATCCATAGGAGTAATCAGAACTAATGTATACCAATTATCTATTATATGAAAGTGGTTTGATGGAAATATGGTCGTTCAGACCTGGCGGTGTGCCTGCATCAGTAAGTAATTGCCACCAAACTTCTTTATATGCAAGTACATTTTTATAATCACCTCCCCTAGGGTCCATTTTTAAATTTTCCAAAATGGAAAATTTGAATGTATGTTCTGATCCAAATTTCTCTATATGCTATAAAGAGCATTATTTAAATCCTTAGTCCTAATGCTATAGAGATGTGCATATATCCGTTTTTTAAAATGCCTCTCAGTTTTGCCTATGTAGTATCCTGAACACTCTATGCATTTGGCTAAATAAATGATATAGTTTGAGTTGCAATTGCCCTGTTTAAACCTAATTCTTGTCTTGTTAATATTGTTCAAAATTATACCTTCATCTTCGTTAATAACATAACATTGATTGCAACAACCACATTTTAAAGTGTGCTTAGTACTGTTAACTGTCACAGAATCCCATGAACCTCTTTCCAACAAGCTTTTTAGTTTTTTCCCATTTTATAAACAAAATTTTGTCTTAAACCTAATATGTCCGTGGAATCCTGATCCACCATCAACACATTCCAATATTCTGTTAATATCTCTTTAATTTTGTTTATATGTGGTCCGTATTCAAGGACACAAGCCCTACTGTAAACTTCCAAATTCTTCAAATTTTTCATGTTGTTAACCACATCAACTCCATTCCTATTAAGACCTAATAATGGGGTGAATTTCTTTCCCCATTCACTCATTACATACTCGTTAACATCTCTCATCATATTGTGATCATAGCCTCTTTCCTTAAACAACTCTGTAATGTATCCAAGTTCACTTGACATATCTGTGAATTCAGAAGTCAACCTCACTGCCCTGATATATTGTCCCTTATAGATGTTATACATCATTTTTAAGGGTGATTGCTGGTATATTCTAAGTACGAGTTGCTAAAAGTCTCTTTCCTATGTATCCTAGACTTGAAACCTTTATCTGTATTTTGGACAAGTGTGTCAAAGTAGGCAACACCATCACTACTACTAGTAAATGTAAATTTCAAAAATTGACTACTATGGCTCAAATATTCCATTAAATCATTAAATGTATCTTAATGTTCATCCCATAAAATGTAAATGTCATCTATGAAACAAGAGTAATATTTGATGTTATTTTCATAAAATGCACTATTGAAAATGGTATTCTCCTCCCAATCAAGCATTACCAAGTTTGCAAATATGGAGGCACAAGCCGACCACATAGCAACACCTTTGGTTTGTCTAAACAGCTCACCTTCAAAATAGATGTAATTATGATCAAGAACTATAGACATCAGTTCTAATATCAGACATATCTTGTCCCATGCAAGGTGACTGTGTTTCCTAATACTACTGGTAAATGCTTCTAATCCCTCATCTTTTGGTATACATGAGAATAAATCTACCATGTCAATAGATACAAATAAATAGCCCTGTTTCCATAAGTCCACTGGATAGTTTTTTAAGAATTCCCAAGAATCCTTAACCACATGATTAACTTCTCCATATGAATGCTTGAGCAAGGTATCTACTAATACCCCAAATGGAAAAGTTTTGGACTTACTGCCTGCTATTATAGGCCGAAAAGGTGGATCCTTGGTGTCTTTATGAATTTTGGAAATACCAACAATAGTGGCCATTTTAGGATATTCAACCTTAAGAAAATGGTATGTATCCTCAGTTATTCATCTATCCAATAAAAATTCTTCTATATGCAGATCAATTGGACAGAATTGGAAACCGTGTATACCTGTTTGTAACAGTGTACTGCTTTGTTTTTGCAAAGCAGCTGGAGGTGGGTCATTCACCAAATGTTTGCTGTCGTTGGATTCTTTTAAACAATTTTGAAGACTGTTTATCCATCGTATTACACAGGAAGGCAGCTATTTATTCTCTTGGTGAGTTTCGGACTGCGGTTTCTGGCGTTTTTTTGCCACTATTATTGTAAATATCTGGTATATAGGAACAGTTGTTGCTACTGATTCAGGTGTTGTTCATGTAGCCCGAACTCAACAAGTCTGAAGCGTCATCGCCCATTCAAAAGGAAGCATTTAAGAAACTTCAGTGGGAGGTTTCTTTACTTAGGGGTGATGTGAGTAAGCTTATTTCTATGCTGTCATAATGTGCTGTTAACACTAGTGATACTATTGACCTTAATGGTATTGGCAACTGCAAAGGAGTTATGAACAGTAGCGGTGGTTACATTAACCATTGTAAATCCATAAATTTGGGTCATACAATCAGTAATGACCATATGGGCGAGGAGAGGGCATCTAAAGATGGTTCAATACTGGTTACCTCGTCTACAGAGATTCCTAATGGATGGAGACAAGAGCAAACAAACTTTGGAGAAATTGATTTACCCAGTCTACATAATCAAGTAGAACCCAGCAATAGTAGACTTGCACCCACAGATTTTACATTTGATTTTTCCTTTGGAAACCTGACCAAAGAGGCCAGGAGGACTGGCACTAAGCCAAAAAGAGAGCAACTGATGCACACTTACCATAACACCAATCCTAACAATGGAAATGACAAAGGTACTGTTCTCCAGAGATTCCTAATGGACAGAGGCAAGAGCAAACAAACTTTGGAGAAATTGATTTACCCAGTCTACATAATCAAGTAGAACCCAGCAATAGTAGACTTGCACCCACAGATTTTACATTTGATTTTTCCTTTGGAAACCTGACCAAAGGGGCCAGGAGGACTGGCACTAAGCCAAAAAGAGAGCAATTGATGCGCACTTACCATAACACCAATCCTAAGGATGGAAATGACAAAGGTACTGTTCTGTCTACTAAGCATAGTGTATGTGGTGGAAATGGACTAATGACATAGGGAAATAAGAAGTTTTACTTAAAATTTTTTTTCGACAATTGTTGTGATTTTGACAATTCTTCAGACAATAAGGACAATGCACGTTTTGACCCACACAAGTTAAAGGGAACTTTAAAAGATTTACTACATTTCTAAATCTGCTTTCTCAACCGAAAAATCTGAATGAATACGTAGGTACTCTAATATATAACAAATTCCTACCTCATTGGGAATTACTGTAAAGAGGCTCACTACATCTAAAGTGACAAGGATGTATGGTTGATTCTCATCTAGTTGTTTAGAATAGGTGTACAAATCAATGAGGAATTGTTTACTGTCCTTAAGTATATTGATATTTTGATCTACTAATGGTCTCAGTAGGCTCTCCGTATATATGGAGAGAGGTTCTGTGACCCAGCCTTGGCCGGCCACAATCGGTCTCATAGGAGGATCCGTGCTAGACTTATGGATTTTGGGTAGTCCTTGAATGACCGGTATAACCGGGTCATTAACCTTAAAGTAATCATACAATTCCTTGGTAATGTTGGAAGATATAAGTAGGTCATCTAACATGTAATAAACATCAAATACTTTTTCTGTTAACACTTTCTGATCTATTCTAAGATAAAATTTCTCATCATTCAAAAGTTGTTTCATTCTCTCATTATAGTCAGTTGCTTGCATGAGTACTATAGGGCCACCTTTATCAGCTGGCCTGATGACTATTTCCTCATCATTCCTTAAATCATTTAATGCCTTTCTTTGATGATAATTCAAATTCTGTCCATGTCTTGTGACCTTTTTATTCTGAAAATGATTATATATATCATTTTCTAATACTTTACCAAACACCTCAACTACAGGATGTAGTTGTGGTACATAAGTACTGTTTGCACGAAATCCAGAGTGTCTTACATTATTATCTTGACCAAAATCCAGCCTTAGTTGTAAATTTCTAATAAACATCTTAGTGTCTATAATTGTCTCAGCTATATCACTGTTACTGGTTGGAATAAAGCTGAGGCCTTTATTTAGGATTTGTTCTTCATATTTATTTAAGATTCTACTAGACAAATTGATCACTAGTGAGTTGTCCTCTCCCACATCTTTTTCAACATGGGGCCATGGTGTTCCTCTATAGAACCTTTCCTCTTGTGTCTGCCCCTGCTGGCAGACCGTTTCCTTTCCAAAAAAGGCTCAATCCTATTGATGATGATTATGAGAATGAAGTAAAGGAACTTAGAATGAGGTTCATAGAAAGGGGCTATGATGAACATAAAATTGATGATGTAATTACTGAAGTAAATAGCTTAAGATCTAATAGAGCGAAACCCTTTTTCTCAGAACAATCTGACCATTTTGAGGTGATGACAACTCCTATGAATGAAACTAGAGCTACCATGCCTTTTAGCAAGGTTGGCCTAGAAGTGAAAGGACTAATGACTAAGCATTGGGATATATTATTATCTGACAGGGAGGTGTGCAAGGTAGTAGGACCACTACCTTAGGTAGCATATAAAAATCGGCCTAATTTAAAAAATTTGTTATGCAGGCCTAAGTATATGCGTAATAGGAACATCATCCCTAGACGTAATATAAATACTGTAGCCTGTGGGAAGTTTAATCAATGCACTTATATTAACTCTGACACAGATTTCATACATCCAAATACTGGACGTAAATTAAATTTTTATACCAACACGTGTTGTGATAGTAGAAATGTGATCTATTTGGCTAGTTGTAGTTCATGCCCGGCGTTCTATATTGGGAAGACCAACCGAACCCTTAAAGAATGTATCAGGGAACACAACTACCATATCAGGCTGGGCTCAGACTTCAATGCCTTAGCCAAACATTGTAAAGAGGCAGGGGACAATCATAGTTTTAAATTCTGTGTTATACAAACCTTAACACAGGGTTTTAGAGGGGGTGATCTGATAAATAGGACTCTGGAATGTGAAACCAAATGGATTATTAGATGGAGAGCGGATGAACCCCCGGGCCTGAATGACAAAGTCCAGATTAAGCCGTTTTTGAGGAGCAGGAGAATATATAGACCTAAGTGAATCATAGTCAGCTTTTATGCCTTAGACGCATTCTTCAGTACTCACCAATTTACTAAGTTATTAATTCTTAAATATTTTTTAAAACAATTTTTATTAGAACATACACACTCACTTACTTTGGTGTAGATGATGAACTGTATATACATGAGTTTTTAATTAAGGTGTCAGTGTTTATGTCGTACCTTTATGTAATAGGTACACAGACTTGACATTCCCAATATTTGCATTTTTTATAATATTAACTACCTCAAAGGAAGATCTATTTGTATAGACTTTTATTCTTGTCGTTTATTTTTGTATCTTATTTCTCTATTGAGATTTTATTTGTATATGTTTAGAAGAGTAGCGCTTTAAATGAAGGAATGTGATCATGTGGTGACTGTACAACCTATTAGGAATTGAGGAGGGCTATTTAAATGAGCCCTAAATATTGCAAAATGTATAAGTCTGAAGAAGCCTTTTGGCGAAAGCGCTCACTTATGTTTTATGTCAATAAAAGTTTTTATTTGGCGCAACAGGATCGTTTGTGCAATGGACTTTGCCTAACTACCTTCTAGACGTCTACATTTCATGCTATTGCCATAGGGAACAGCGTTTGATGGTGTTTGGATTATTCTGTTATTTTTTGATAATGCTGGTTCCGGTCTCTGTTGGCGTGCTGCTCTGCATTTGGACTCTTTTAAATAAATAACAATATTTAATGTAATAAAATTATACTATAATTAAAATAATAATAGTTGTATATCTATGTCAAACATATGGAAATAAATATAAAATTCCATATGAAATTTGAAATTCAGTATAAAATTCTATCTAAAATTCTATCTAGTGGATGCACTAAAATAACACATGAATCCATAGGAGTAATCAGAACTAATGTATACCAATTATCTATTATATGAAAGTGGTTTGATGGAAATATGGTCGTTCAGACCTGGCGGTGTGCCTGCATCAGTAAGTAATTGCCACCAAACTTCTTTATATGCAAGTACATTTTTATAATCACCTCCCCTAGGGTCCATTTTTAAATTTTCCAAAATGGAAAATTTGAATGTATGTTCTGATCCAAATTTCTCTATATGCCTATAAAGTGCATTATTTAAATCCTTAGTCCTAATGCTATAGAGATGTGCATATATCCGTTTTTTAAAATGCCTCTCAGTTTTGCCTATATAGTATCCTGGGCACTCTATGCATTTAGCTAAATGAATGATATATTTTGAGTTACAATTGCCCTGTTTAAACCTAATTCTTGTCTTGTTAATATTGTTCAAAATTATACCTTCATCTTCATTAATAATGTAACATTGATTGCAGCAACCACATTTTAAAGTGTGCTTAGTACTGTTAACTGTCACAGAATCCCATGAGCCTCTTTCCAACAAGCTTTTTAGGTTTTTCCCCATTTTATAAACAAAATTTGGTCTTAAACCTAATATGTCCATGGTATCCTGTTCCACCATCAACACATTCCAATATTCTATTAATATCTCTTTAATTTTGTTTATATGTGGTCCGTATTCAAGGACACAAGCCCTACTGTAAACTTCCAAATTCTTCAAATTTTTCATGTTGTTAACCACATCAACTCCATTCCTATTAAGACCTAATAATGGGGTGAATTTCTTTCCCCATTCACTCATTACATACTCGTTAACATCTCTCATCATATTGTGATCATAGCCTCTTTCCTTAAACAACTCTGTAATGTATCCAAGTTCACTTGACATATCTGTGAATTCAGAAGTCAACCTCACTGTCCTGATATATTGTCCCTTATAGATGTTATACATCATTTTTTTAAGGGTGATTGCTGGTATATTCTAAGTACGAGTTGCTAAAAGTCTCTTTCCTATGTATCCTAGACTTGAAACCTTTATCTGTATTTTGGACAAGTGTGTCAAAGTAGGCAACACCATCACTACTACTAGTAAATGTAAATTTCAAAAATTGACTACTATGGTTCAAATATTCCATTAAATCATTAAATGTATCTTAATGTTCATCCCATAAAATGTAAATGTCATCTAAGAAACGAGAGTAATATTTGATGTTATTTTCATAAAATGCACTATTGAAAATGGTATTCTCCTCCCAATCAAGCATTACCAAGTTTGCAAATATGGAGGCACAAGCCGACCACATAGCAACACCTTTGGTTTGTCTAAACAGCTCACCTTCAAAATAGATGTAATTATGATCAAGAACTATAGACATCAGTTCTAATATCAGACATATCTTGTCCCATGCAAGGTGACTGTGTTTCCTAATACTACTGGTAAATGCTTCTAATCCCTCATCTTTTGGTATACATGAGAATAAATCTACCATGTCAATAGATACAAATAAATAGCCCTGTTTCCATAAGTCCACTGGATAGTTTTTTAAGAATTCCCAAGAATCCTTAACCACATGATTAACTTCTCCATATGAATGCTTGAGCAAGGTATCTACTAATACCCCAAATGGAAAAGTTTTGGACTTACTGCCTGCTATTATAGGCCGAAAAGGTGGATCCTTGGTGTCTTTATGAATTTTGGAAATACCAACAATAGTGGCCATTTTAGGATATTCAACCTTAAGAAAATGGTATGTATCCTCAGTTATTCATCTATCCAATAAAAATTCTTCTATATGCAGATCGATTGGACAGAATTGGAAACCGTGTATACCTGTTTGTGACAGTGTACTGCTTTGTTTTTGCAAAGCAGCTGGAGGTGGGTCATTCACCAAATGTTTGCTGTCGTTGGATTCTTTTAAACAATTTTGAAGACTGTTTATCCATCGTATTACACAGGAAGGCAGCTATTTATTCTCTTGGTGAGTTTCGGACTGCAGTTTCTGGCGTTTTTTTGCCACTATTATTGTAAATATCTGGTATATAGGAACACTTGTTGCTACTGATTCAGGTGTTGTTCATGTAGCCCGAACTCAACAAGCCTGAAGCGTCATCGCCCATTCAAAAGGAAGCATTTAAGAAACTTCAATTGGAGGTTTCTTTACTTAGGGGCGATGTGAGTAAGCTTATTTCTATGCTGTCATCATGTGCTGTTAACACTAGTCATACTATTGACCTTAATGGTATTGGCAACTGCAGAGGAGTTACAAACAGTAGCAGTGGTTATATTAACCATTGTAAATCCATAAATTTGGGTCATACAATCGGTAATGACCATATGGGCGAGGAGAGGGCATCTAAAGATGGTTCAATACTGGTTACCTCGTCTCCAGAGATTCCTAATGGACAGAGGCAAGAGCAAACAAACTTTGGAGAAATTGATTTACCCAGTCTACATAATCAAGTAGAACCCAGCAATAGTAGACTTGCACCCACAGATTTTACATTTGATTTTTCCTTTGGAAACCTGACCAAAGAGGCCAGGAGGACTGGCACTAAGCCAAAAAGAGAGCAACTGATGCACACTTACCATAACACCAATCCTAAGGATGGAAATGACAAAGGTACTGTTCTGTCTACTAAGCATAGTGTATGTGGTGGAAATGGACTAATGACATAGGGAAATAAGAAGTTTTACTTAAAAATTTTTTCGACAATTGTTGTGATTTTGACAATTCTTCAGACAATAAGGACAATGCACGTTTTGACCCACACAAGTTAAAGGGAACTTTAAAAGATTTACTACATTTCTAAATTCATTCCTTTAGTTTTTGGTGACAATACTTTGTATCCAAAATGAATGAATTTAGAAATGTAGTAAGATGGGTAGTTTGTCAATGATATGTATTAAGGTATTGATTATTAATTGTTATAAAGTGTGATTGTAATGTTAAAGTGGAGTTTGATATGACTTTACATTTTTGAATGGATAAAAAAATGGTTAATTGTTTAATTGTTGCTAATTAATTTCATGAAGGGTGATGTATATAAACTGTTTTTTCACATTGTAAGTTATTCCATTAGACGGCGAAGGCCGAGGTACCAGAATTGAAGTAAAGACATTTAAAATCCAGTATGGGCTGCTATTTTCATTTTTGGTGAAAAGTTTTTTTTGTTTTACGAATTGTGTATGGTTACTTGTGTTTTTTGGAATAAGAACCAACCCCGAAATGGGAATTATGTACATGATGTATTTTATGATTATGGAGGGGATTACATTCACAACAACAATAAGAATTTTCATCAGGGATGGAAAAACGGGAAACAGATAGATTGGAACAGGGGAGGAAATGGAGGAAAAAGAGCTTTTACCATCAGGAAGTGGAAACAGGGAGGAAATGGTAATGGTAACGGATGAAGGAACAGACAGTTATGAATAGTCTAATAATGTTCAAGACATTGTGACAAATGGTGTCATCAATTGTTACAATCAATTTAAAATTTATAATTAACACATACCCCATTGGACAAATCACTTTAGCTTATTATCAAAGGGAATGAAGTACATTCCCACTTCTAATTTTAGACTTGTTGACTGTCTAAGTGAATTTAAGTTATACATTAGGAAACTGAATTTAGCATTATTTTAACTGGGAAAAGCCGAAAGACACAATTCAAGGATAATGCTTATGAACCTGCACTTAAGACAGGAGTTGTTAAGAAAAAGAGTACATTTATACCACCTATGAATCCTAATGTTCAAATTTATGATAGATTGGTTACATGGAAGATTTATCAGGCACAAAATCAGATTACTAAGAAGAGAATGAGAAGTAATCTTTCTCATGAAGAACAAATGATACTCAAAGAGTTAAGGAGCAATAATAATTTAAGGGTTATGAAACCCGACAAGGGAGGGGGTGTTGTTATATTTGACAACTTGGAATATATTTCCAAAATGCATGATATTCTTCATGCATCTGGGAATTATGCAACAGTCTCCCTCAATGAAATTAATATTGCGTACAGGCGAATTGATCTGCATATAGAATAATTTTTATTGGATAGACAAATAACTGAGGATACATACAATTTTCTTAAGGTTGAACATCCTAAAATGGCCACTATTGTTGGTATTCCCAAAATTCATAAAGACACCAAGGATCCACCTTTTCGGCCTATAATAGCAGGCAGTAAGTCCAAAACTTTTCCATTGGGGGTATTAGTAGATATCTTGCTCAAGCATTTATATGGAGAAGTTAATCATATGGTTAAGGATTCTTGGGAATTCTTAAAAAACTATCCAATGGACTTATGGTAACAGGGCTATTTATTTGTATCTATTGATGTGGTTGATTTATTCTCATGTATACCAAAAGATGAGGGATTAGAAGCATTTACCAATAGTATTAGGAAACACAGTCACCTTGCATGGGACAAGATATGTCTGATATTAGAACTGATGTCTATAGTTCTTGATCATAATTACATCTATTTTGAAGGTAAGCTGTTCAGACAAACCAAAGGTGTTGGTATGGGGGTAGCTTATGCCCCCATATTTGCAAACTTGGTAATGCTGGATTGGGAGGAGAATACCATTTTCAATAGTGCATTTTATGAAAATAACATAAAATATTACTCTTGTTTCTTAGATGACATTTACATTTTATGGGATGAACATTAAGATACATTTAATGATTTCATGGAATATATGAACCATAGTAGTCAACTTTTGAAATTTACATTTACTAGTAGTAGTGATGGTGTTGCCTACGTGGACACACTTGTCCAAAATATAGATAAAGGTTTCAAGTCTAGAATACTTAGAATATACCAGCAATCACCCTATAAAAATGATGTATAACATCTATAAGGGACAATGTATCAGGGCAGTGAGGATGACTTCTGAATTCACAGATATGTCAAGTGAACTTGGATACATTACAGAGTTGTTTAAGGAAAGAGGCTATGATCACAATATGATGAGAGATGTTAACGAGTATGTAATGAGTGAATGGGGAAAGAAATTCACCCCATTATTAGGTCTTAATAGGAATGGAGTTGAAGTGGTTAACAACATGAAACATACGAAGAATTTGGAAGTTTACAGTAGGGCTTGTGTCCTTGAATACGGACCACATATAAACAAAATTAAAGAGATATTAATAGAATATTAGAATGTGTTGATGGCGGACCAGGATTCCATGGACATATTAGGTTTAAGACCAAATTTTGTTTATAAAATGGGGAAAAAACCTAAAAAGCTTGTTGGAAAGAGGTTCATGGGATTCTCTGACAGTTAACAGTACTAAGCACACTTTAAAATGTGGTTGTTGCAATCAATGTTACATTATTAATGAAGATGAAGGTATAATTTTGAACAATATTAACAAGACAAGAATTAGGTTTAAACAGGGCAATTGTAACTCATAATATATCATTTATTTAGCCAAATGAGTAGAGTGTTTAGGATACTACATAGGCAAAACTGAGAGGCATTTTAAAAAACGTATATATGCACATCTCTATAGCATTAGGACTAAGGATTTAAATAATGCACTTTATAGGCATACAGAGAAATTTGGATCAGAACATACATTCAAATTTTCCATTTTGGAAAATTTAAAAATGGACCCTAGGGGAGGTGATTATAAAAATTTACTTGCATATAAAGAAGTTTGGTGGCAATTACTTACTGATGCAGGCACACCGCCAGGTCTGAACGACCATATTTCCATCAAACCACTTTTATGTAATAGATAATTGGTATACATTAGTTCTGATTACTCCTGTGGATTCATGTGTTATTTTAGTGCATCCACTAGATAGAATTTTATACTGAATTTCAAATTTCATATGGAATTTTATATTTATTTCCATATTTTTGACATAGATATACAACTATTATTATTTTAATTATATTATAATTTTATTACATTAAATATTGTTATTTATTTATTCATATAAGACCACATAAATTGTGATTGTAATAGGGTTGTGGACATGTATTTTTGAATTGATATGTTTGATATTGTGTAATGAGAGTGTTGCCACTCTAAGAAAATTGGTGCCAAATAAGTTATTTAAACTCTTTGAAATAGTACTTGGGTTGTTCTGATGAAGCTCACTTTGAGTGAGTGAAAGCGCTTAACCTATCTATGCTATGATTTTGCTGTGATTTTAAACAAATGCAATTTGGCTTCACATTGTGTCCGTGGATACATACTGTTGGACAGTATTGGAAACCGTGTATACCTGTTTGTGACAGCATACTGCTTTGTTTTTGCAAAGCAGCTGGAGGTGGGTCATTCACCAAATGTTTGCTGTCGGATTCTTTTAAACAATTTTGAAGACTGTATATCCATCGTATTACACAGGAAGGCAGCTATTTATTCTCTTGGTGAGTTTTGAACTGTGGTTTCTGGCGTTCTTTTGCTGCTATTATTGTAAATATCTGGTATACAGAAATGCTTGTTGCTACTTATTCAGGAAATAATATTCTGAAGACAGCTGGATACAGCAGCTTGAATCTCACACTTACCTCTTGACATTCCCTGATTTCTGGGATACATTTGCTTCTGCTCTGCCTGGTGTACAGTGAATAATACTTTTCCACAAACACTGTGCTGTCTACAGTTTGTAATACTCTTCCTTTATGACAGAATGTTGTTAGTATCAGCTATTTCTGCTGGTATAATTGCATCTTTGCTAATATAGATCTTGGCTGCTTCTGATGGCCAGGTTTGGAGTATACACATGATGTACCCTCTCAGTTAACAACTCTTACTATGGAACGCCAGTTCAGTTGTTTATTTGTACCAGCGGTATCACTAGAGTTTGTGCTGCCTGGGGCTGTCTTTGAGTATGCCACTCCCCCTCACAAAAATCATAGTCATATGGGGCCCCCTGCATACACAACCCCCCTGTAGCCATTCCAGTGTCCCATTACTTGGTTATTTCTCCCCATTTACCATAAACACTGTAATGTGCATACTGTTTCATGCTTTACTTCTGCAATGATTATTTGATTTGATTAAATTTTATAGCACAGACACTGATAGATATCTGCTAAACAAAGCAATACAGTCTCACAATGAAAACAGACTTAGCATTAAAGCTTCTCTGCCCTTGAAACTCACATTAATTGAATCAGAATTGAAACCCACATTAAAAGAAAATGCTTCTGGCCAGTGGCAGATAAAGTTTACCTTTGGGCTGATTTCAAATCATAGGTCCTTTTCACACATATTTAAGACCATGCCAACATACATGTGTTTTTTCATTCGCCTTCCCGATTGTACTAAATTATATTCCTTGTTTAATACAGCACACTTGTTAGAGTGTGTTTTAAGTTTATTGTTTTGAACATTTTTCCAGTAAGCAATGAAACAAAATGTATGAATCAATAATGACAAAACTGCCCAATTCAGAACATTTCCATCATAAATGTCACTCAAACTTCTGTCATTACAATCCACCAATATCAGTAAATACACACAATCTCTACAGAAGTAAAATTCATCTAAATAATTCCACATTAAACAGATCTCTATAACACTCCAGCTAGAATTCACAAACCTAATGGGAAAGAATCCACCCTTGACTAGATACTAACTAATAGCCACCCTAACAATTATACTCCAGGAACCCTTCCCTATAATATCAGTGACCACATGCTCACTTACATTATTAGACAAAAAGTTCAATTTCCAACTACTCATAATGTCAAAACTTCACGCTCTAAAAAATTCTTTAATCCTGATAGATTTCTAAATGAACTAAAAGCATGTGATTGGTCACCACTAACCTATCTTGAACTTAATGAGGCTGTAACCTACTTTAACACTAACTTTCTTCAAATACCAGATCACCACTCACCTTACCGCTCTACTAGAATAAGATCCAAATCTGCCCCATGGCTAACTAAACAAACGAGGCAAAAAATGCTCCTTAGAAATAAAATATGGGCTAAATGGAGAGCTACCAAATGCCCATCTGACCACCTCCTCTTTAAATAATTGAGAAACACCACCAAAAGAGATACTCTTAGGGATAAAAAAGACTTCTACCTAAACCTCCAACAAACTTCACAACAAACTCCACAAAAATTTTGGTCAGGTATTAACAAACTTCTTCAGCCAGGAAACACTACTACCCCCACCCCATTAGGTTTCAACCAAAATAATTCCAACCAAATCCCTGATGCCTTTAATAACGACTTTACAGAAGCCATTCAATCCCTAGCCAACTCATTATCACCTTTAACTGCTTCACCATCTAATTCCTCCAAGACTCTATCCCCAACCTTTCATATACACCCTGTTCCTACATCTCTTATACAAAAGCTACTTAACAAACTAAAACCTTGCACCCCATCTGCTGACTGTCTCCCATCCGAATACCTTCAAATTGCCACAAAAGCCATAGCCTACCCAATATCCATCCTCATTAACAGAACCATCTCTGAAGGCAAAATCCCTACCATATGGAAAGTATCCCACATCATCCCTCTACATAAAGGTGGAACCTCAGTTGAGCTCACTAACTACCGACCTATTGCCTTACTCTCCCCATTAGCTAAGATAATGGAAAAATGTATTCACAAACAACTACTCAACCATCTACTACAAAATAATCTACTAGCCAACTGCCAACATGGTTTTAGACCATTCCATAGCACTACTACTGCTCTTCTCTCCTTTACTGACTCTATAAACAAAAATCGTAACAATAACTCCTTTTCCTCTGCACTATTCATAGACCTGTCAAAAGCCTTTGATATGGTTAATCATACTCTTCTTCTAGATAAAATAAAGTACCATTCTCTTGATCCGCAAGCATTACAATGGTTCAAATGTTATCTTCAAAACAGACTGCAAGCTGTACTCTGGGAAAACAATCTGTCTTCATTACTTCCTGTAAATATTGGAGTCCCTCAAGGCTCTATCTTAGGTCCCCTTCTTTTTTCTATATTTATTAATGACCTCCACATGAACATACCCCAAGCCACCTGCATTCAATATGCAGATGACTCTACCTTAATCTGTACTGCTAATAACATATCCTCCCTCCAGTCCCTCACCCAAACTGCTTTCCAAAATGTTGAAAACTGGTTCATGCAACACCGCCTTCTCCTCAGTCCTAAAAAAAACAAAACTACTGCTTTTTACTCCAACTCATAAGTCACCCACTCCAATCTTCACTATAACCTCTAACAATGCTACTAACATTGCACCAGAAACTACCACCCACCTATTAGGTGTCACAATTGATAATCATCTTAACTATGACAACCATATTAACTCCACCATAAAGTCTGTCAACAAAAAACTTGGTACTCTGTATAGAATTAAACCCTTCCTTACCCCCTCAGCCAGGAAAACCATCGCCCAAACCTACCTGATTTCTACCCTTTTCTATGCCTCTGCTATATTTACTAACCTATCAAAAAATAACATCTCCAAACTTTCTACCTGCTATAATAGCATAGCTAGATTCATCACATCCTCTCCCTTTAAAACTCACCACTGCCTTAACCTTAAACAACTAGGATGGCTAGAAATACAGAACCATATACTCTGTCAACAGTTACTTATCACCCAAAAGATCCTATACCACCCCAATGACACCCCCATCCTCACTAATCTGATTTCTCCATATAAAAATCTGGCTACATACGTTCAGCAAATAAACTCCTTGTCTCCTCAATTAAATCTAACAACAAAGCTGGTGATTCACTTTTCTCAAACACTATAGGGAAAAACTAGAATCAGCTCCCTCCTGAACTATCTACCCTAGCATCTACCTCTCAATTCAAAAAACACATTAAAGAACATCTGAAAACTCAGTGGCTCTGTCCTTGTGCTAACCCTGACTGAAACTTTTATTTCCCTCCAGCTCATACCCTTCCACTCTCCCCCATCTTTTGCCTCCTAATCTGGTTACTTCTCTTTTGCTTTCCTCTTAGTAATAGGATACAATTTAAGGACTTTACTCTTTCTGCCCATACCTTTTTTGTTTCTAATATACTTGCTTATTTAGACTTAGTTTAACTTTTAGCATAATGTCTATAGTCAACACTTTTATAACTATATTTCCTTTTTTTCCCTTTTACCAATGTTACCATTGTATGATTAGTTTATATGGCTATGTTTTACATTTTTTTTTTAACATTGTTATTGTTTTTGCTTGGAGCTTTTCTCCCCGGGCCTCTACTGAAAATGGACATATATCCAGCTAGACTAGCCCGGTCAACAAATGTAAAATAAAAATAAATAAATAAATCTGTAACTAGTTAAAAGGTTGCTGCTAGAAAGCAACTTTATATCATTGTTTCATCTACAAATAAAGTGCCTGCTTCCCTTGAAGAATAGATTGCCTATGTTACATTAAAAAAATGATAAGCTAGCAATATTGCAATAGGAAATGGATGGCAAACTGATAACAGGTTTGTAGTTACTAGGTGTCTCCTCCAAAGGAGGACATTCTCAGGACTGCAGCATCCACCCCCTTTAAAGTACAACACAGTACAGTGTCAGCAATCCATCTACATACTGTGGGAGTAGAACCCACACCCTTCTGCATCAAAAGCAAGTATACTACCTGTTGTACTATTAACAATGCAAACAGACTTGGTATAAGCAGTACTAAGCTTCTCTTCCCCTGAAGCTCTCAGCTCTTTGTAAAATCCACTCGACACACAACTATATCTGTCAACTTTGCAGCAAAATAAAGCTAAAAAAAGCCAAACTTTATTGGGGGGGAGGACAAATGCACAAAATCAGGGGCTCATTTTAAACATTGCTTGTATAACTTTAGAAAGCTGCTAGAATAAAATGTGTTGTGTTAACATACATTTCCTGAAACTTAGATGTCATTATTTAGTGAATTCAGTTCTCACTGATTTTCCAGAAAAACACAAATTTTAAGAGGAACAGACCAAAAGTATGAGCCACACCTGTCTCACAAGAACCCATTCTCCCTAAAGCTGCATAAATATGCTCATCGAGAGGTGCATAAAAAGATCTCCTTACTTGTTTGCAGTTGAACTTGTTCCACACTTGGAATTCCCTAAATAAACATCCACTTGGCTTCTGGCTCATGTGTTAAACTCCACGCACCACACAGCATGTCAACAATATGTGCAACAATGCACAAATACTGAGTAGCCAAGAAAAATGCCTACTGGGGCGGACCACCCCTCACGCCCCTCAGCTACGCCACTGATTTGTACTTTCATAAAAGTAATACAGTCTGTCCCTTCCTGTTTCTCTGGTACATCAGAAAATCTCAGGGGTTCTCTATGCTCTGTCTTGTAACTCTGCATTTTTTAGAAACAACTGTTCTTATGAAGCCTTATGCTTAGCCAACCTTTTCTTGATTTTAGCTTCTGATTTTTGTAATTTTATCAGGTCATCTGAATAGCTACTTAAAGTTTCTTTTGTCTCTTTCAACCTTTCGTTATTTTAGTTGATATATTTCTTCAGTTTTTTATTTATTTTAAACACCTCTGAGTGGCTTTGATTTTTTTCCTCTAAATTACTGGAAGCCGTCTCATGTACCAGTGCTGAAACCTGAACTGCTTTTTACTGAACAGCAGCCTAATTCTTCCCAGTCAGAGTATTTTCTTCTCATTTTCTGTTTGATTTCTTCTCAGATTCTCCACATTTCATCTTTGCTGACTAGTTGGCATTGTAATTGATGTCCAGTGACTGGATTTTACACAGACAGTTACCCTGACTCTTTTTGACTGTTTCTGTTTTCAAACTGGGAGAGCTCAAATCAACCTATTTAATCTATGTGCAGCCATCTTGGAAGTTCAACTCTCTGAATTCTTTAACATAGCATGTACTAGTGTTCATGCAAATTCAATATTAATTAAAACATACACACACACACACACACACACACACACACACACACACACACACACACACACACACACACGCGCATACATACATGTATATAACCCAGCCACTGGGAATGCACAAGCCAGTGCATTTCTTTGCGCTGGTCTCAAGCCCTGATAAATAGGGAGGGTTGTGTCAGGAAGGGCATCCAGCGTAAAACCTTTGCCAAATCATACATGCGGTCAACAGTACGGATATACATACCTGATCGGTTGAGGCCTGTGTTAACAACGACCACCACCAGTACTGTTAGCCAACAGAGTGCTTGCGGAAATTGTGCTACTGTTGGTTGAAAGAGAAGAGGGGGGAAAGCATGCCCGAAGGCAGGTAAAGGCTAGGACTGTGGTAATGAGGGTTGGAAATGTGAATGTTGGCAGTATGACTAGTATAGGGAGAGAGCTAGCCGATATGATGGAAAGAAGGAAAGTAGACAGGAGTATAAGGAGATGAGGTGCATGGCAAAGAGAGAGGTGGCGAAGGCTAAGGATAAGGCTTATGAAGAGTTGTATGAAAGGTTGGACACTAAGGAGGAAGAAAAGGACTTGTACAGATTGGCTAGACAGAGGGACCGAGCTAGTAAAGATGTGCAGTAGGTAAGAGTGATAAAAGATAATGAGGGAAACGTACTCACAAGTGGGGAGAGTGTGTTGAGCAGATGGAAAGAGTACTTTGATGGGCTGATGAATGAAGAGAATGAGAGAGAGAGAAGATTGGATGATGTGGGGATAGTGAAACAGGAAGTGCAATGGATTAGCAAGGAGGAAGTAAGAACAGCTATGAAGAGGATGAAGAATGGAAAGGTTTTTGGTCCAGATGGCATACCTGTGGAAACATGGAGGTGTTTAGGTGAAATGGCAGTGAGTTTTTAACTAGATTGTTTAATGAAATCTTTGAAAGTGAGAGGATGCCTGAGGAATGGAGAAAAAGTGTTTTGGTACCAATTTTTAAGAATAAGGGTGATGTGCAGAGCTGTAGTAACTACAGAGGGATTAAATTGATTAGTCACAGCATGAAGTTATGGGAAAGAGTAGTGGAAGCTAGGTTAAGAAGGGAGGTGATGATTAGTGATCAGCAGTATAGTTTCATGCCAGGAAAGAGCACTACAGATGTGATGTTTGCTCTGAGAGTGTTGATGAAGTACAGAGAAGGTCTGAAGGAGTTGCATTGTGTCTTTGTGGACTTAGAGAAAGAATATGACTGGGTTACTAGAGAGGAGTTGTGGTATTGTATGAGGAAGTCGGGAGTGTCAGTGAAGTATGTAAGAGTGGTACAGGATATGTATGAGGGTAGTGTGACAGCGGTCAGGTCTGTGGTGGGAGTGACGGATGCATTTAAGGTGGAGGTGGGATTACATCAAGGATTAGCTCTGAGTCCTTTCTTATTTGCAATGGTGATGGACAGGTTGACAGACGAGATCAGGCAGGAGTACCCGTGGAGTATGATGTTTGCAGATGACATTGTGATCTGTAGTGAGAGTAGGGAACAGGTGGAGGAGACCCTGGAGAGGTGGAGATATGCTCTAGAGAGAAGAGGAATGAAGGTCAGCAGAACTAAGACAGAATACGTGTGTGTGAATGAGAGGGAGGATAGAGGAATGGTGAGGATGCAGGGAGTAGAGGTGGTGAAGGTGGATGAGTTTAAATATTTGGGATCAACAGTTCAGAGTAATGGTGAGTGTGGAAGAGAGGTGAAGAAGAGAGTACAGGCAGGATGGAGTGGGTGGAGAAGAGTGTCAGGAGTGATTTGTGACAGACGAGTACCAGTAAGAGTGAAAGGGAAGGTCTATAAGAGGGTAGTGAGACCAGCTATGTTATATGGGTTGGAGACAGTGGCAATAAAAAAAGAGAGGAATCAGAGCTGGATGTGGCAGAGTTAAATATGTTAAGATTTGCACTTTGTGTGACAAGGGTGGACAGGATTATGAACAAGTATATTAGAGGGTCAGCCCAGGTTGGAAGGTTTGGAGACAAAGCCAGAGAGGCAAGATTACATTGGTTTGAACATGTGCTGAGGAGGGATGCAGAGTATATTGGGAAAAAGATGCTAAGGATGAAGCTGCCAGGTAACAGGAAAAGAGAAAGGCTTAAGATAAGGTTTATGGATGTGGTGAGAGAGGACATGCAGGTGGTTGGTGTGACAGAGCAAGATGCAGAGGACAGGAAGAAATGGAAACAGATGATCCACTGTGGCGACCCCTAATGGGAGCAGCCGAAAGAAGAAGAAGATATATATATATATATATATATATATATATATATATATATATATATATATAAAATATATATATAAGTTCCATTCAGAAGCTGAACTCTTGAGAAAGTTGAACCTCATATGAGCGAGACCATATAATCGACTTTTAGAAATGTTGAAGCTTTTGAATGGATATTGCAGTACACTGGGTATTGGTCACCTCCAAGTGAATACCTACAAATCGCAGCTGATGCTCTGGCCTACCCAGTATCCATCTTGATTAACCGATCTCTGTCAGAAAGTTACGTTCCCACATTGTGGAAAGTCTCACATATAATTCCCCTCCACAAAGGCGGACCCTCTGCAGAACTAACCAATTACCGCCCCATAGCTATTCTCTCTCCACTCTCCAAAATACTAGAGAGATGCATACACTCTCAGGTCTCACACTACCTCCTTACTAACAACCTCCTTTCCAGTACTCAGCATGGTTTCCGACCAAACCATAGCACCACCACTGCCTTACTCTCCTTTACTAACACTATCCTTCAGCATAAAAACAATGGCTATCTCTCCTCTGCTACTTTCCTAGACCTATCTAAAGCATTTGACATGGTCCCACACAAACAAATTATCTCTGTCCTCAGTAACCTATCCTTCTCACAATCAGTCACCAACTGGTTTCAGAGTTACCTGTCTGACCGCCAACAATCCGTTGTATGGCAGAATGACATATCTCCCCAACTACCTGTCTCCATAGGGGTTCCCCAAGGATCCATCCTTGGACCCCTACTTTTCTCTGTTTACACCAATAATCTAGCCTCTGCCACCAAACATGGCACACTCATCCAATACGCAGATGACTCAACCATCATCTGCTCAGCCCAGTCCCTACCCAAACTGCAGAAAGTCACACAGGAAGCCTTTTCCTCTGTTGAAACATGGTTATCCGATGCCCAATTAATACTCAACCCAAACAAAACTAAACTACTCATCTTCCAACTCACCAAACATACTCAAAACAACTCTCACTTTAACATCACAGCAAAAGACAACACCACTATATACCCAACTGAACACACCAAATTGCTAAGAGTGGAAATAGACAATAAACTAAAATTTGACATTCACATATCCATGACCATAAAAAAGCCCACAAAAAACTAGGAGCATTATGCAGAAATAAACAATTTCTCACAAAAGCAGCAAAGATTTCAATAGCAAATTCCCACCTTATCTCCACCCTACTTTATGCCTCTCCAGTATATACCAACCTAAGGCAATGTGATCTAAACAAGCTAGAGACCTGCTACAACAAAATCACCAAATTCACCACAGGGGCATCCTACTGTAGTCACCACTGTCTCTCACTTGCTGAACTGGGCTGGCTTGAACTCCCTCACCTCCTTCAATGGTATCAACTCTCACTCGCCCACAAACTAGTAAACCATCCACTAAATGTCCCATCCCTCCAGAATCTACTCCAACCCTATCGCACCACCAGACCACTAAGATCCAGCAACAAAAATCACTTGCAGACCACTAAAGCCAATAACTCTGCTGGTGAAGCACTATTCTCTTGCGCCATAGCCAAATTATGGAACTCACTCCCACCAACAATTACCTCCATACCGTCATGCACCAACTTCAAAACTTTATTAAAAGTGCACCTAAAAACATGCTGGCTATGCCCTTGCAACTCCCACTCAAATATCATCCACCCCATCCAACTACTACCTTTCTTTCACCTCCACTAACTACCTTGATGATAGCAAGCTCAGATGCTCATAAGCCTAGTACTTATTATACAGCAGGAACTTCTCATTGTTACATTTGTTAATGCCTGTTATGTACTTCACAGATAAAGATTCTAGTTGTCTACTGATGTACTATGTTCTTCATCTGTAAATATGCTGTAAGTAATTTCTATGTTAAATTGTTAATCTCTATGTAATCCAATGAAACTACTGTCTGTTTATTTTACTGTGGAGCTTTTCTCCCCGGGCCTCCGCTGAAAATGGACCCATGTCCAGTCGGACACTCCCGGTCAACAAATTTAAATAAATAAATAAATAAAAAAATAAAATAATAAATTGGGGAATTTATCCTTTTCCCCACTGTAGTGCCAATTTGGAGTTGGTATATATAATATGCATGGTTATGTGTGTGTGTGTGTGGGGGGGGGGGGTGCAACCAACCTTCAAAAATGTAGATTTTTGTTGTTTTCTAAAGTTCGACTTTTCAAAAATTTGATCATATGGTCTTGACCATTTGAAATTCGACTTTTTGAAAAGTAGAGCTTTTGAATATGATCCATATATAGGAGAGCTTTGCTTCTATGATCTTAAATTGGGTATTTATGTTATATGTAGATAAAGTGGGACCTCAGCTGCATTTAACAATTATCTTCTCATACATGTCTTTCCTCCCACATCACCACTTCTAGAAAATGTATTCATATGCAGCTATACAGCTAAGCAAATACAACTTAATTTTGAATCTACAATATAGTTAAAGCTTAACCGTGGCGCTGATACTACATTAGTGGATGGTGTAGATGACTAGATGGGTGATGGCCAAATTATTGAACCAGTCTTTTTTAGTTTATTTTTCAAAGGATTCAGCACAATTGATCAAGCAGCACTTCAAATGACTGTAAGTAGGTATGTCCTCTTTCTCAGTTCCACTAAATAAGAGGCATTAGCTGGCCAGATGAAATGTCATCATCTCACAACTGCTGTCTGTTAATGTTTTAATCCCTGAGAGATTGGTACTAGGTCTGTTCTTTTTCACTGTCTTTGGGAATGGTTTGATTTTAACCTTGTGAAGAAAAAAAGCTAGTCCAGTACTTTCAATAGCTCTACAATCCTTCTGGTACATAATAAAATCTCCAAAGTCAAAGTCAAATGGAGTTCAGCTTTGATTTAGTTTAGCAATGGCTTAAATTATAGGACAGCATATTAACAATGCTAGAAACAAAAGTATGCTGTTGTTATGCAGCAGTTGAAATCCTTGCAATTGTAACATTGATATCATACCTGAAGACCATCCAGCACCTCTATTCCTTCAAATGACTTTTTACCTAAATATGTTGGACAAGTTACCAGAAATAACTAACAAAATTATTTGATCTCAACATTGAAAATCAAAGTTATGGCTCAAAACACATACACAATGTTGTGTCCAAAGTCATTTAAAAGCTAGGTAGGTAGGCTCAATAGCATGATGTAATTTTGCTACTCTGTTGCCTGATTATGTACTGGTAGTAGGGACTTCTTCCAGTTTCAATACTTTGAAGATCTTTTAACTAACCTAGTTTCCAGTCCTCCGTAAGTTCATTTTCTCCCACAGTCCTCAATTATCTGCTGCTCATATGAACTTATTTTCTTTATTCCTATATTCAGTGCATCTTCTAATTGACCTGCAACGTCCAGTACTTCATAAACTCAAACTAGCTTGTAATAGGGTAGTTAGAGTTGCTGCAGGATACCACACACACAAAAGAAAATGCTTATATCTTCATAGCTTCAAATGGATCGACTGTAATCAGCAATGTGAAAAAAAAGTGTACACTGCATTTTTAATAACATACACCCATTTAATTCCTATGTTAGTAGCATGGCTGTTTCCAAAAAGCTTCCAACTATTTGTGTCCACACAACACATTTGAGAGTGTTCTGCTTCAGTCCTGTTCCATCCTTTGTAGGTATGTACAGTATTTTTCAAAATTGTACTTCTATTAACAATTTAAGAAAGCTGCTGTTATATTTTTGCTTTATTTGCTATGTTTCTGCATTTTAAATCATTTTAAAATGTCCCCAAAATTTACTGCTGTTTGCTGCTGATTTCTGCATTTTGTAGCATTCCTTAGGTAAAGATTCATTATATTTGCTTGCTGGGTACTGTATTCCTGCACTTTTTGCTACAACAGAGTTGATTTTACATTAAGAATGATTAGGTTTGCACTCTTAGTGGAGAGTAGCCTGATCTCATTCTGAGCTTGGGGAATCACTCTAGTCAGCTTAAAGTGTAATTTGGTGATTGGCCAGAGGTCCATTTTGATATAGTCTGTTTCTGGGACTGTAGGTTTTGTTTTATTAATTTATCCTTTATTGAACAGATTAGTCCCATTAGGCAATTATCCCCTCTTCAGAGCAGTCTAGGGTTACCACCTGTCCCACTTTGCGAGGGACTGTCCCTCTTTGGGCAGTTGTGTCCTGCAGAAAAACTGAACAAATGGCAAATGTCCTGATATCTTAGGACAAAAATATTTCCTATATTTTCTATAATAGTTGCATAAAACAGTTATTTTGTATCTGAAACACCAAAATATTATAATAAACAGAATAAGCAACTCAAATGCTACAAGAATAAGTTTCTATTCTGGCAAAAAGTGAATTTCTGTCCTTTATGTTTTGCCCTGCAAAATCTGATGTTCTGGGCATTTGAAAAGGTGGCAACCCTGGAGCAGTCTCAAGGCTTATTTTTACTACTTGGGGGAAATATGGACAGGGCAACAGGGAACTTCCCCTACTCTTTTCAATAGGGGGAAGAGATTGGGTGTTACACATCCTGACTACTTATTTCCTGTCCAGGCATGGAGGCAGCCAGGAGGAACAGGAAGAAACATGGCTACTAAGAGCTAAGGCAATTTGGAAGTTAAATGTGTTGAAAATGAAGAAAAAATGGTAGAATTGTTACCAGAAATGTTTTCAGGTGATGTGGGAGCAGAGAAAATGTCTGCTGATGGAGAGGAGATCAGGAAGGATATGGAGTTAAATACAGTGGTGGAGATGGATTCAGAAGAAAATAAAAAAAAAACTAAAATGGCAGTAATGGCAGAAAATATGTTATTTTAACCATCCAATCAGGAGGGTTGCAGGATGAGTATCTGGAGGAGCTAGTTAACTAGAGTGAGCCAGAAAGTGGAACTGCTATATCCTGGAGTGACATTATGGAAACAATAGAAGATGGAGAAAAAAAGAAGAAAAAAGAGCCAAAGAAGGTTAAAAAAAAGTCCTATGTTCAAACGGTGGAAGACAGAGCTAAGGAGAAGACAGAGATGAAGTAAAGAAAAATATATTGTTCAGGTGAGCAGTAAAAAAGAAAAAGGCCTGGGCAGATATTAGGTATGAGAAATGTTATTGCGCCTCTGGGCGGAAAAGCTGAAGAGGTAAGAGCTTTCATTTTAATTAACAAAGAGACTTTTGTGACTTTTTTTTTGAAACTGGCCAGGCTATAGAAAATGTTTTGGGGGCCTATGAAAAAAAGAAAGCAGACTTTCCATGGCCAGAATATGTTGTACAAGCTTTTTTTAGGCAAACAAAAAAAAAAACTTGATTCAGTTTAGAACTAAAGTGGGAGCAAAAGAACAGGGAGGATATTTGCTGACAACATGTAAAGAAGTGATGGACACTACTAAAATCTATGATGAAAGAGGATTATGGACTGGGAGTTGGGAATGTGGAAAATTAAAAAAAAATGAAAAATGGCAGTGGGATACACATACCTAGTATAATTAATGTGCATGGCAATGGAGGTTTTGTGAGGTACAGAGGACAACTCAAAACTTGTTATTTTTGTGGAAAAAGTGATCATTTAATTAATGAATGTGATAAAAAGATGTCATATATTGTGGTCAGACAGGTCATAATGCACCCATCCCACATAACTCCTTCTCCTCTCTATACTTCAGACATCTCAGGTACTCCAGTCCTATTCATTTCCTCATAAAGTACTAGAAAAAACTGCAACAATTCCTATTTTTCCTATTTTTCTTAACCTTGATTGTTTGCTTCATATTGTATCTGTAAATAATATGATTTTACTTGTACTTCTGCATTTACTGTTATATAATTACTTGTTTATAACTTTTGTTATTGTGTAGCTTTCTACAATTACTTGTTTATACCTTTTGTTGTTATGGAGCTTTTCTTCCCAGGACTCCACTGAAAACAGGTTCTTCTTGGCCCAATGGACCATCCTGGCAAGCAAACTGCAAATAAAATAAATAAATAACAATAATAAAATAATGCAAAGAAATGTGAAGTGAAATGTAAGAAATGTGGTAATACAGGACATGTGTGGTTAGAATGTGAGGTAGAAATACAAGAAAATGAAAAAGAAAATAGAAATAAAATGAAAATGAAATTATACAAGAAAAAGAGTTAGAAAGAAAGCTATACAAAAACACACAACACAACAAGAAAAACATAGAACTTGTATTTAAATTTAAAGGGAAAGACAAAAAATAGAAAAAGAAAAAGAGAGACAGGTGAAATAAGTGAAGAAGAGTCAAAGTGGCATATAGTTAAAGGCAAGCAAATTTCAATAGGAAACAGAGTTATGGAAAGAAAAAGAAAATTTAAAAGTATAATGGTAAGAGAGAATAAGAAAGGCAAGGGATAAAAAGATTATCCTAATAACTGTTCTATAAAGCTGAAAATACTAGCTTTGAACATGAACAGTGTGAGAATATTAAGAGAAGATTAGTACGTTACAATGGTGTGCTGCAGTAGATGCTCAAGTGATAGTGTTAGAAGACATTAGAATGCTAACAGAAGACGAAAGGGTGCAAGCAGAAAAAGTTTGGAATGGTACTGTTATTTGGAATATAGGCAAAGAAACACGCTCAGGTGTGTGTATATTATGCCAAGAAAATATAAAAATACTAGATTTTGCAATAGTAGAACTGGGCTGAATAACAGTGGTAGATATAAGATGGAAAATATGTATGTAGGCTAATAGCTTCATATGCATATGTGCCAAAAAAGAAAGAGAAACAATGCTTAAATGTATACTTAATTACATCTGTGTTAACAGGGATATAATAATGACAGGTCACTTTAATTGTAATTTGAGAAATAAAAAGAATAGTTGTGATGTGAAAATGGTTACTGAAATTATGGAAAGTAAAAAAAATAAAATATGGGAAAATAAACACTAGACTTAAAAAAAGAAATGAAATTAAGACAGAAATGATTTTTTTGATATCAGAAGGCCTAAAAGTTGCACAAAAAGGAATTAAATATAATGGGTTCACTGATCATGTGGCAATTTGCATAAGAAAATCATGAAAATAAGGAATATATTAAAATAGAAAAAGGCAATAAAAGAGTAAATGAGAAAGAGTTAGATTCAAGAGAAAGAAAAGAAATTACAGAGTTATGGCAACAACATAGCAGTGTGAGTGATTTTTTATGAAAATTGGACAATATGGTGGATTCAATTCAAAAAGAAATACAAAAAAGTATTTTTAGAATGTATAGAAAAGAAAAGAAAAAATGTAATACAAAATATTGGTCAAAAATATTTAAAGACTTGATAGAGAAGAAAAAAAATAATTTTACAAAAAAGAAAAAGAATTATATAGAAGAAATCAGGATAAGGTTAATAAATTGTTGTTGTTGTCTTCCGGCTTTTCCCGGTTAGGGGTAGCCACAGTGGAACTCCGGTCCGCTAATGATTGGCAGTAGATTTTCACAAACGCCGAGGTGCCAGCTCGACATTCAATCTTCAACCTTCAGTGAAGGCACACCGATTTACGCATGTCTTTCGAACGCCCACCCAACCGCGGGGCGAACATGCAGAATCCACACAGAAGGCACTCCCCGCACTCTAGCCGAGAATTGAATGGGAGAACCTCTTGCTGTGAGGCAACAATGATACCGCTGCACCACCGCTGCTAAGGTTAATAAATTGTTACATAAGCTAAAATATTGCTTACAAGGAAAAAAGAAGAAGTAGCACCATACTTATGTAAGATAGTAAAAGAAGGAAAGATAATAAGAGAATTAAAAAATAAAGAGGGAAAACAAGTTAAAAAACAAGGAGAAATATATGAAATAATTAAAAAATATGTATTAGATTTATATAGTAAAAACAAGTTAACATAGAATAAATTTATAATGGTGAAAAATTAAATAAGGAAGATAATGAATATTTAGAGAGAAGAATATAAACGAGTTGAATGAGATCTTAAAAGATATTAATGTCCATTCAGCTACAGATTTGAACATAATTGAATATAGTATGTATAAAGAAATATATGACTAGCAATAAATGGTGTTTATAGAAGTAATGAATGAGTGGATATAAAGAGGAATTAACTATAAAGAAGTTTGCATAGTTGTGATAAAATTTGTATTAAAGAAAGGAGATAAAGATGAAATAAAAAATTGGAGACCAATTACACTGAATAATACAGATTATAAGATTATCATGAGAATAGTAACTGAAAGACTACAATATGAAATAGAAAGGTTATATAATCAAAACTTGTTTGGAAGAAAAGGAAAGGGAAGCCAAGACCTATTGTGGATAATAAGGGAAGTAATTGATATTATTAATAAAAAAGTGGAAACAAAAATCATGATAGGTGATGTCAGTAAGGCATATGATAATATTCAGTATAAAGCATTATGGGGAATTTTACAAGCATGCAGCACAAATGAAAAAGTATTACAAGTAATTAAATCAATATATAAAAAGAGTTATGTGAAGCTGAATGTAAACTGCTGGACTGGGGAAGATTTGAAAATAGAGTATGCTATAAAACAAGGATGTCTTGCAAGCAGTATGATCTTTGCTATGATCATGAACACAGTAGTAATGGAAATTAATAAAATGTCATATAAGGGAGGATATAGAATGATGGAGGAAGTACAGTTACCAATAATGTATACTTACACTGATGATATTGTAGTAATAGCAAAAAATAAAGTCTGGATGGAAAAAATAATGAAAATTTGAGTAAAAGATTGAAGAAAATTGGTTAAAGCATAAATAAAGAGAAAAGCAAAGGATTTGGGTATGAAAGTATTATAGGAGGTGTGGAATATAAAGAAAAGAGTATAGATATTTTGGAATATTATTTAGAAGGATAGAATACAGACGAACAATGGGATAAAGGTATTAAAGAAATCAAAGACATGATCACATTCTGAATGATGCCAATTAAATATGAAAATTAATTATGCAGACAATTTTTCATTTATTTGAGGGTCAAGATTGAACCCGGTTAAGAGGGGAATTTTGTATATGAAAGATGAACAGGGGGATTGGGGCTGATAAATCTGTGCATGTAGCTTCTTTAAGTATGTATAAAGTACAGAAAGGAATAATGAAAATAATAAAGATTTGACACAAACAATAATGTAATGTAAATATAGAGAAAGTTAGGAAGAAATGGAAATGAAAAAAGAAGTAAAAGTGTTATTAATGAAGAAATGAAAGAATTTTACAGTAAAATTGTATTGTGGAAATTAAAAAAGAATGTGATAGAAAAGAACAGAAAAGAATGGTATGTTAAGATTATGATAGCTTTTAATTTGGTGGATCCATGGAAAGAGATAGAGATAGATAAGAAGAAAGCAATAATGACAAGAAATTATAAAAAAATTAAAGAATGCAATGATTATTTTTTTAGTTTGTCCATAGGAAAATTACCAGTGGGGACAAATATGCCATACAAGAGAAAACAGGATAGAATATGTAATAAATGTAAAGAACTGGAAAGTACAGAACATGTTAATTTTTTAAATGTGAGAGAATTCAAAAAACTGGAAAGAAGTATGTAAACATGATTTGATTAAACGTTAAACATGGACATGATGTAGTATGGGTTTTGTGGGACAAGATCGCAGAATGTAGCTAAGAAAATGGACAGACCCATATTCTATGTAACATGGACTATATGGAATGAAAGACTTAATGAAACCAGATACAATGGAAAATGGACATTGCAAAAATACTGGAAAAATGTGGTTTTAGTTGTGGGTAAAAGAGTGGGGGATAATTAAAATGGAAATATCAATATATTGAATGATGTTAAAATATGTAAATATTGTAAATATATAAATATGTAAAAATATGACTTGTGTGTGTGTAGATATATATATATATATATATATATATATATATATATATATATATATATATATATATATATATATATACAAATACAAGAACTTACTCTTTTCAGTAGGTGCCAGGGGATTGTTTATAGCTAACTGAGCTACCATCAACTCAGGAGGAGAGGACCTCAGTTTAACATCTGATCTGAAGGGCAACACACTCAGAAGTGCAGCAGCCCTTATGCTGCACATTGCAGTGTTAGCAGTCTATCTACCTCATGTGGAAATAAAATCCATAGCCTTTTGCATCAAAGGTGAGTGCACTGCCTATTGTACAGCTAACATTAACATTAATATATATATAAAATCCAACAGAGAGGTGTGTGGCAAAACAACAGCATTGCGAAAACTGCTTGAATAAGAAGTCCTTTTATTCGAAAAAGTACTGAATAAAACACAAGAAAAATGTAAGCGCTTTCACAGTGTATCCCACTGCTTCCTCAGACGTATTTACAGAAAGGCCTAGCAGTTCCATTTAAATACTCCTGTTGTAGTCAATCAGTTAATTAAGTTAAGCTAAATCATCCTTCCTTAAAGGTACATACATAAAAACACTTTTGGATAATATGAAAAGTGCTTTAAAATATATAATTTAAAAGATACATAGAATATATATGAATACAGATGATGATTATATATAGAAAAACTTTTGATATAAATATATAAATATAATTAAATAAGCTTAGATGTTTTTACAAAATGCTAAAAATGCATGCTTACATATGAACTTAAAAGCACAGTCACAGGATATACTCACACAATATATTCTGGATTAATGTCTAAAATTTGTATTAAAATCTGAAAAACAGTGGTGTGTTTATATAGGTGATGTGATGGATAGATGGACCAAAAGAAAGTTATGTATGAAGAGTATTACATTTTTACATCACAAAAGTTAGGATCATGAAAAAGGACTGAATATACTCCATGAACTAAATGAAATGTATGGATATATATGGATAAAAGTAAAGTATAGAAATATATACATACGAATATATATATATATATATATATATATATATATATATATATACATAAAAATGTAGAGGGCATATATATAATATATTTTTTTATATAGGTAAGGTAGGGTTGTCACCTTTTCAAATGCCCAAAGTGGGACATTTTTTGTACAAACGTCAGATTTTGCAGGCCAAAACATACTCATGGCTATCACAAAGGACAGAACTTCACCTTTTTGCCTAAATAAAAGCTTATTCTTGGAGCATTTTAGTAGCTTATTCTGTTTCTTATAACATTTAGGTGTTTCAGATACAGAATAACTGCTTTATGCAACTATTACATAAAATATAGGAAATACTTTTGTCCTAAAATCTCAGGACATTTGTCATTTTTACAATTTTTTTGTAGGACACAACTGCCCAAAGAGGGACTGTCCCTCGCAAAGTGGGACATGTGGTAACCCTAATGTAAGGTAAACTAATTTGTGCAATGCTGTTCATCATACAGTGGGGTTTGTCAATGTCCTGTACAGACATATGCACTTATATCAAAGCTTTCCTTTAAAAAATGTCCTCTGAAACCTCCACAGCACTTAGTTGCTCATAGTGCAACTAGTTTACATGATGAGGAGCATTGCCCTATGAATTTTATCTTTGATAGTCTTTTGTAGTCTATACTCTTACAACATCCTAACTAGCCAGCTGTAAACTGCTCTTGTACAATCACTTTGCAACAGATGTAAATATGGTCTATAGCTATGGGTATAAACTGTCCTACTATCTCTGTGGCCAACTTGGTGGATTTGGTTATCCTGAGACAATGTAGCAATTGTCTCATGTATACTGACAACCAGCTAATTTTAAAGCACACTGTAAATATGTGTTAAAGATGTAGCTACATATCTCTGAAGGCAAGGTACTCACCTACTAACATTGAACATACTTAACAGGTTAACAGAAATACACTCAGTACACCCAAAACACATAGTATGGATAAGACACATAGATCCACATATGCTGACACTTTTAAATGTAACCTTGCAAAACTTGAAAGCCATCCTAGATCCTGCATGTACAATGAGCAATCTACAAAAACAACACCCACCATGGCACATACAGCAACATCAGAAGGTGTCTCCACCTATAAGCCCATAACATGTGCCACCCCATAACCAAATATTTTGGTCATAAGAGACTCCACTGTGAGACACACAGATGTCCCACAAACTAGGATGAATCCCATTAATAGGTTGTATAACAAAAGAAAGAAAATCATGGCCAAAAGTAAGAAGGGCTATGTCCATCAAGGTACTAATGCTGTCATCAATCTAAACAAGCAACTCAGGGAACTAATCAAGTCTACTAAAGCCAAATTTGAGGTAAAAGTAGCCTCCCAGGAAAAGGACAAAAACAAGACTGTCTACAGCTAAGTCTACAACCTCAAAGGTAACACAACAGCAATGTGCTGAACTAATTGTGAATGGAGCCACCTATACTGAGCTGGAGGACATAGCAAATCTACAGGCCAAAAAATCTGTCTCCGGTTTTAGCCCTCCCCCTCTGGCACTCCTCAGGAAATACCCTCACCCATAGCTTCCCCAACTATCACTAGGGAGCAGATCCTTAATTTGCTCACTAAGTACAGGAGCACAGCATCAATGGGCCCAAACAATCCCAGGATGCCTCTTAATAACATGAAACATGACATGCAAGGCCCACTAGATTCTCTATTCAACTGTTACCTACAGACTGGCTTCATGTCAAGTGAATGGAGAACTCTGTACAAGTGGTGGACATCAACATACCTGAGCAACTACAGAGCCATACGTTTGACTAGTCTTATATGAAAAACTACAGAAAGAACCATCATGGAAGTGATAAACAATGATTGGAAACCAACAGAATTAGATCCAGCCCAAACTGGTTTCATTAAGGACAATCATGCCTTCTCAACCTGGTGGAATTTTTGAGAAGGTCACTAAAGCCATGGATGAGGGCAAAACTGTGTATACTGCCTACCATTACCTTGCTAGAACATTCAATAAAATATCTCATTAGGGTATTTAGATAAACTCAAATTAGGCATAAACTCATATGCCACCAGATGGATAACTATCTGGCTCATAGATAGGACCCTAGAAATTATGAAAGGGAGGAGGCAACCTCCATAAGGAGACTAGTCAGTAGCAATGATCCTCAGGACTCAGTGCTGGGTCTTCTCCTTTTTGGTATCTGCTTCTCTGAATTAAAGGCCAGTGTCAAGGGCCTTGGGCTGATCACGTTTGCAGATTACTGCAAACGAGGCTTGGTCATTGAATCTATCAAAGACAAATATCTACAGTGGTGAGAAAAATCATTCTATGTTGCACAACTTATAAACAAGGGTATGGCATCTAGGTACAAGGATGTCATTGTTCTGCTGTACTCGGCCCTCATCAGATCAGTCATTGAGGACAACACACCCTTTGATATGTATCTAACCAGGTGTTTATAACAACTGGAGTACCCACAGGGGTTACTCACAAAAATAATACAGGAAGTAAACAACATGCTCTACACAGACTACCTCAAAGCCATATTCCTGTACTTGGTCTCTTACAGACTGCTGCAAGACAGTCCATGCCAGGCCTACAACGTGTCATGCAGTCCCACTCTGATGGAC
The DNA here is from genome assembly GCF_019279795.1 of Protopterus annectens. Taxonomy (NCBI): domain Eukaryota; kingdom Metazoa; phylum Chordata; order Ceratodontiformes; family Protopteridae; genus Protopterus; species Protopterus annectens. Next base: position 416,010,063 of record NC_056731.1, read on the forward strand.
CTGTTGCACATCTGCAAAACAAATATTATCAGAAATAGGGACTTAAAAACCTCATCCTCAATATAAATAGGACATGCTGGTGGTGCAAGTATACTACCTGTCCTCTGGAACAGGCTTCCTATCCATGTGAAATAGAATTTTTCGCTAACCAAATTCAAGTATAACTTGGAAAAGAGAATGGGAAATTGGAAATTTATCCCTGATCTGGCACCTATGCCTCTTAATGACAAAGACAGCCTGTAAATGCTTGATCACCCACTGTCCTTACCTGTATACAACCGTTAAAATTACTCTGGGGTATAACATCATGTCAAATATATTTGTGAAAGCATGGTTAGGCTTAAAAAGGCTCTTAGAGCCATTAGTGTAGTAATCACCTTTTAACCTAGAGGTAAGTACAGTGAAGCCATCTTGTGTGTATGCATGCGTGTGGTTGTGTGTGCGTGTGTGTGTGTGTGTGTGTGTGTGTGTGTGTGTGTGTGTGTGTGTGTCTCTCTCTCTCTCTCTCTCTGTTTGTATGTGTGCATATGTAGAGCCATAAAAATGAACTATCACATCACCAAGTAAAAATACCAAAAACCTTTTTAGTAAAAATTGAATAAAAAAGTAAAATGGTTGAGTGTTTTCATCTTATTAAGTGTCAGACTTCATTAGTACATAAACAATGAGTAGTCACAGATATTTAAACTTTAAGAACCCATCATGTGAACAGGAATTAGAATGACAAAATATCCTTCCTGAAACACTAATTAGTAAAATACTGCAATTGCTAATATACAGATAAACTGAAAATCACCAAAAATGTTTCAGCCACATTACTGTTACATGTAATAGTAAAAGTGTTGCAGTTGAATCTATTGAATGGTAAACTGTTCCAAAGCTTTTGTGCCATATAACCCTAGCACTTGCAATCTATGTACCTATATTGATTGTACCTGGCACACCTGTGTGTACTATTGTAACTGTTGGTAGAGGTGTTTTTCTCACCACCCACACATCAAAAATTCTCTTCAATTTGGTTTGTTTTTGTAAACAAAAATGCTTCAGTGCCTATGATATCTTGTGGTATTCCTAAGTGAGAAAAATGCTACCAGTGTTTGCATAGAATCCACTCTATGGTTTCAGAATCTAAATTGTGACTTAGGACCACAGGTCTCGCATATGACTTAAAGTTGGTCCTGGGGTGTGTGTCAACTGTAGAAGTCATAACTCTTTCCTGAGGTGCATATATGTCACCTCTCTTAGCCAAAGTTTCATGGAAGTAACTTTTCACCATTAGTGTATCCTCATCCCCAGCTTTAAACAAAATAATATGCTCCCATCTCCAGAACACAAGATTGGGATGAAGTGGGGCACATGCTAGTCCAATGGTTACACCAGTCCCTTGACAGTAATATTCCTCATCACTGAATAAAAATGTTTTATGTAAAACAATGTACATAACATTTTACAGCAGTCTGATGTTGTGTTTGTTGTGTAAGATTTGGTTACTAGAAATCACTTCAGTGAGCCAGTCCAGTCCCTCTCTATGTGGGATAACTGAAAATAAGCTTTTGTTGTCAGGTGTTAGCAAGAGGCAGTCCAATACAAAGACAATATCTCTCATGTTTTCCAAAGTCCTTTGAAATATAACAGATGTTACCCAGGCATCCCTTGAGATCCATTTATAGATTTAGCCAGTTGCTCAGTTTTAGAGTAAGATGCAAAAGTATAGGTCTCAATGGAGGCTCTAAGGTGTTGGAATTGACCTCCAGGGTACAGAAAAATGAAGGAATGGTTGTGTGTTCTACCACAAGGTAATTAAATGGGGGGGGGTGATGACCCCACTGTTCAGTAGTTTCGTCAGTAAAATATCTATTTTCTTATATGCCAATGAAGATTTCATTATGTGCTTCATTCAAAACTGACATTATTCTCCCTGTGCACTCATGTGTATTCATGATAGCCATGCCACCCTGCCTTGCCTGGCTTCATCAGCCTGGCTGATTTAACTATTCTGTATTGTGCATTAATCTTTGTTCATCTGGGTTTGTGTTGTAAAATCGTTTAGCGGCCTGTTTACTCAACATTTGTCTGATGTCCATTTCAGACAGTGCATTGAAGAAGTTTACAGCAGGTTGGGGAGAAGGAATATAAAACATGTTTTTTTTCTTTTAAAGCCCACGTTATCAAAAATATCCCTTTCTTTTTTTTTGCAGTGCAGTGCCAAACTGAGTTTTCTTGTGTATAATTTTAATTCCATCAGGGCGTCTGCAAGATCTGGCCTTGATGCTGAAATAAAGTAAAACATTTTGCAAATAAATTATGATAAGTTTCATTTATTGTCAGATGACTGTAGTTAAAAATTTTAAAATCACGTTCGTCAGTCAATGAAAGTGCATATCTTTCCCATGCATTGTAAACATTTCTGCGTGCAGGTGCTCCCTGGGACTTTCTATATCCCTGATTCTTGACTCCTAGTTTAAATGTGTAGCCTGGTGTCCATTTCTCATGTTCCCTTTGCTCTTCTTGTGTCTTTCGGCTTTTCCCGGTTAGGGGTCGCCACAGCGGAACTCCGGTCCGCTAATGATTGGCAGTTGATTTTTACATACCGGCTTGCCAGGCCTGATGCACAACTTTCAACGCAGGTATGCCCATTCACGCATGTCTCCATGCAGAACACGCTCTAGCTGAAAATCGAACCGGACAGCATCTTACTGTGAGGCGACAACGCTACCACAGCCCCACCACCGCGGTTCCCTTTGCTCTTCAATCTTGCCTATTGATGAAGGTTCGGTTGGTCTAAATAGATAACATTATACATCACAAACTATATTGAAATAATTTTATTTGCAAACATTGTACATCACTTAATCTATCCAGTCATTGTCAGACAAACAATACATAGCTCATTCAGATTCTGCATTCTTTTAAACCTCTTTCTTCCTCCTTGTGTATTGTTCCCACAGTTCACATTTTTTCTATGTAATTTGTTCCTGACCATTTCTAAAGATCCCAGTTCCAGTTATTTTATTTCTGGTACTATTTTCACTACTTCTAGTGTAGTTGGTTATGACTTTGATTTCCATTTTCTAGTAATTGCGTTTTTGGTAGCCACCATAATTAGACTCAACAAGGACATACTTTATCTAGGCAATTCCAATTTTGTATCATAGCTCAAAAAAATCATTTCCTTAGTTACACCAATTTGCTCACCCAATATCTCTGATGGAGTAGTCTGCAGGGAATCTTTAAAGTCTGCCAACTCATTTCACTCCCAGAAAATATGTTCTCAATTATCTCTTTCTTCTCCATCATGCCTCCATTTGCTGTCTACCTGAGCAAAAATTCTTTGGAGACTACTTGGGGAATAAAAATACCTATGTAAACACTTCCAAGCAAAGACCCTAAATCTTCTAGACTCTGTTGCATATTTGAGATACATAAATAAATCCTCCCATTGCTTCTTTGTGAATTGCTTTTCCAATCTCTCTTCCCAATCCTTTCTAACCTCCTATGATTGATTCTTATTGTTATCATGCAATATTTTGTATGCTCTACTAATTATTCCTTTTTAACAGCAGCTTCTGTTCCAGATTCTACTAAAAACTCTACCAGTGCTGGTCTTTCACTTAGGATTCCCCTATTTCTTTCTCTTTGCCTGTACTCTGATATCAATCCTTGATAGGGAAGGCAATCTCTCACCTGAAGTCTAAATTAATTTTTGGCTTCTTCCCATTCCATTACCTTTCCTTCTCTAATTATTTGCTTCCGATACCTTGGTTCTTTTGCCATTTTTTCCAACAAATTCTAGACCCCTCTTGACTATTGCCTGTATCTCTAATTGCAGTCATGTCTATCAGCAGAATCTCCTTTCTCCATTCCCAAGTTGGCTTAGTTCTTCTGCTACTTTATGAGTATAATATTCTGTGTAGTTAATGTTGTTCTCCTTAAGGAACTGCATACAAAATCCCAGTTTCTCATTGTTCCTCAAGCTTCCCCACTGTTTCATCACCATCCCTTTCCTCTTTGAATTATAGGTTTCTGCTTGTGCTGTGTATGGGAACCATAACTGTGTAGCTCTGAAATATCCCTTCAAATCGGGTAATCCCAAACTGCCTTGTTCTATTGGAAGAATCAGCTTATCCCACTTGACTTTTGCTGTCTTTGCCTTCCAGATAAAGTCTTTCAACTCATTATTAATTGCTATCCACAACTTCTCCCTGGTTGATAAAAATATACCTGACCTGTGTATAAGACTAAAGGGACTAAACACATTTTAACTGCTTGTATCTTGCTATCCACATCCTTAAAATAGAGCTTTTTAATTTCTTTTGTTTAGTCTCTTATAGGTTCATAGGTTCATAGGTGTGTACTAGACTAATGGCCCTGAAGCCTATGTAAGCCTAGTCCAAAAAGATTCCCTGGCATCATGCTGTCTGACATTAGTTCCCAGTGCCCCTATCAAGCAGGGCCACTGAAATGACCCCCGGGATGAATTTTCTATTCCCCATCCACTCGTCAAGATTTCTCTTGAAGAGGGCTAATGAAGTGCTCTGCTTGATGTGAATGGGAAGTCTGTTTCAGAGCATGGGCAGTCTCTGGGTTAGGAACCTGTCCCTCCAGCATGTTCTGTTTATTGTGGTAATGAGGTTGAGGTCTCTGGAGCGTGTGGTATGGAGGGATTGGGATTTCTTCAGATGTAGCATATCTAACAGTCTGAGTCAGACATGGCTTTGTAGGTCAAGCATAGATCATCTCTAGTAGGAGATATGAGATAGAGTATAGCTGGAGCTTTTTGAGTATCCTTATATGGCATGTGTTTAAGGCCCAGTTAGTGAGATATTTTTGTGGCCTTTCCAGCTGTTGTAGGTGTCTAGTGAGGTACATGCCAAATGGGGCATTGTATTCTATAATAGGTCTAATGAGGGACGAGTAGAGAGGGATTATGACCTCTTTCTTCCTGGATGAGAAATCTTTTGTAATGAGATGTGCCACATAGAAGGCCTTTCTGACGGGTCTACTTCACGTTGTCGAAGGCCGACAATATCGAAGCTGATATTGTCGGTCCCAGATTAGCGAAAGCAAAAAACATTGAATGTTTAAACGGCAATCTCCATAAGGGGAGATTTCCATTTAGTTCAATGTAGTGCGGTCTCAGAGATGGTATATTTAAGTAGGGGGGTGTGTGGGTGGCACAGCCCTCACATGGGGGGGTGCAGTGGGGCTTGCCCCCAGCTTGCAAAGGTAAGTTTTTATTTATTTTTGTTTTTAGGCTTTTTTTTTATCTTTCGATGTTTCAGAATTTGATGATATGGTGCCGACCATATCAGGTTCAATATTCTGAAACTTCAATAAGATAATATAGACGCTTTCTGACCACATTGGCAATGTGGTTATCAAAGGAGAGGTTGCTGTCAACCTCTGTCCCCAGATCTCTTATTACACATTCGGTGTTTAATGGATTACCACCGATGTGGTAGTTCATGGGCACCGAGTTTTTCCCAAACGGAATGATGATGCATTTTTTGGCATTGAGCTTAAGGCCATGGTTCTGGCACCAGTCCTTTGTCACAGTGAGGCCTTTTTGTAGCATGTCTACATCAGTTGGAGAGTCAATAATGGCTCCCAGTTTGCAATCATCTGCAAATTTGGTCAGCCAGAGTCCCCCTGTATTGTCTTGAACTCCACAGAAGTAGATGCCAAACAGGAGAGGACCCAGGACCGATCCTTGTGGGACCCCATTTGTAACTGGTCGGTAGTCAGATTTGGAGTCCGCTACTTTCACAGTGTGGGTTCTATCCATGAGCCAGTTTGCAACCCACCTTGTGACATAGGGGTTTATGCCTAGATTAGTGAGCCTATCTATGATGAATCCTGAGTGAGCCATGGTGTCGAAGGCCTTGGCAAGATCGAGGTAGACTATGTGAACTACCTTGCCTTCATCCACAGCTCTGGTGACGGACTCAAAAAAGTCTTTCTGGTTGAGCAGGCATAATCTACCTTTCACAAATCCAAACTGCGTGGGGACTAGAGTTTGGAGATTCCCTATGCCCCTATTTATAAGGTCCATGATGATCTGCTCCATAGCCTTACATATCAGACTATTCAGGCCAATGGGGTCGTAGTTCCCAGGGTCTGTGGTTGCTCCCCCTTTGTGGAGTGGGATGACCATAGCGGTGTGCCATTCGGTAGGAACAAAGCCTGAAGTGAGGCTGTGATTTAACAGGGCACTCAGGTGTGGTGCCAGTTCACTTTGTAATTCATGTTGAACACAGCCAGGGATATTATCAGGTCCCATGGAAGCTGTATTCTTGGCTTTGGACAGTGCAGTTTTAACCTGTGCAGCAGTGATAGTAGGAAATTGGCATTCCTCTGGTATAGTGATAGGCCCTTTTGGGGGTAAAGTTTGCACTGAACCTGTTGGCCAGTATATTGGCAATATCAGTTGGCTTGGTATATGTGTTGTCATTGTGCTGTAACTCAGAGCAGATCTGAGTATTGCCATGTAGTTTCTTGACATATTTATATAATGCCTTGTGATTATCTTTAGTATCAGCTACAATTTTGTTTTCGTAGCTATCTTTTGTGGATTTGATGAGGGAGCTCAGTTTTTTTGCTGAGGCTAACAAGGGAGTTTTTCCAGTCTTGGGACTTCACTTTTTTGCAACAGTTTTTTTCCTTCTGTTGTAGAGTTTGTTTATTATAGGGGACCGTCTGATTGACTTCCCTTTTTTGGAGGAGAGCATCTTGGTTCTGTTTGGTATGGCCTGTTCCATTCACTTGTATATGTGTTCATACAGTGCATTGGTATATGATTCAGCAGTCATGCACCTATTTTCCATTTGCATGAGTGCTGTGAAGTTAGCCACCTCAGTTTTTAGAAGTCCAATGTTAGCTTTGGAGAAGTTTTCCACAGTGGTTTCCTTTACAGGGAGTGAGGGTAGGATGTGGTTATCCAAGGTGATTAGCTTGTGGTCATATCTGAGCAGGGAGGAGTTAATTACTGGTGTAGAGCAGCAGTCTCCCATGTTAGTAATGACCAGGTCAAGGATGTTGCTACCCCTGGTGGGGGTAAGAATGAGTTGGTCCAGGGCATTGGAATTAATGAATTCCATAAAACGTTGAGCTAGTATGTTGGTACATGAGTAATTTTCCCAGTTAATGGAGGAGTAGTTAAAGTCCCTCAGTATAAGGGTGTTGGGTTGTACCTTAATATTTTCCAGGGTGTTTAGGAATGTGGAGTGGGAGTCTTGGGACATGGTGGGGGATTTATAGCAGGCTACAACCTGGATTGCAGTCTTACCCAGTGTTAGTTGTACCTGTAGTATCTCTGATGCGTTATGTTGGGCTACTAGTCTGGAGGTATGCATATCCTTTATGAATATGGAGACACCGCCGCCTTTGGGGGTTTGGTCCAAGCTTTGGGGCCGAAAAGTGTGGTATGAGCTACAGCCTGGTAGTGCAGGGGTGCTCTCCGGAGCCTTGAACCAGGTCTCTGTTACTGCACAGATGTCGATGTTCTCCATTTTAAGGAGTGCTTTGAGTGAGTGCATTTTGAGATTTAAACTTCTAGCATTGAATAGCATAACCCTCAGATTACATTTGCTTGTGGCTGTTACAGTGGTAATTTTGTCTTAAGGATATTGCGTAAAAAAGGCACTATAGGGGTGGCAAGAGACTTGGCCAGTATCCGGAATCTCAGCGGTGACAGGTGCAGGCCATCTCTGGCAAAGCATTGAGGTCTATCGATCATGTCATCCCAGGCAGACAGACACTGGATCCCCTTAGAATGACACCAGAAACTTAGCCAGTTGTTGTACTCAATAATTTCCCACATATCCTTAGCAGACATATTTTAATCCTTTTTAATCCATACTCTTAAGTACTTCATTTTATCATGTCCCCATAAATATGGATTTTGCTGAACCAAGTCATGTGTGAGTACATAATTTACAGCAATTGCCTATGCTTTACATTCATTAATTTTGTATCCCAAAAAGATTTGAAACTGCCTCAAAATGTACCACAACTATGAAATGTCATTTTCTGGTTTTATCATGTATAAAATAAAATATCTGCAAACAGAGCCAACTTTTCTTGACTACCATACCAATTATATCCTTGATTTCTGAGTCTCTTATTTTCTTTGTCAGTGGTTTTAAATATAATGCAAATAGCAAAGGGGAAAGAGGATGCCACTGCCTGATTTCTCTGCTCAAACAGTAATTATCAGAGACGATTGCACCCACTTTAATTTCCACATTTGCTCTTTCATATAGCCTCCTAATAAACCACATAATTTTATCAGGGAATGCAAATGCTTCAATTGCCCTGCTCATGAAGTCCCAACTTACTCTGTGAAACACTTTCTCTGCATCAAGACCCACCAACAGGAGTGGTATTTTCTTATATTCTGCTTCCCTCTGGATCATCAATGTTCTGTTAATGTTGTCAGATGTTTGCCTCCCCTCCACAAAACCACATCGATCTATATCTATCAATTCTGGCATCACCTTTGGCATTCTTTTCATAGCTTAACCATCTTATGCCTGTTGTTCATGGTTAGTATTCTCATAAATTCAACTCTCTGTTGATCAAAAAACTGAGTATGAAGACTAGAACCAGCATATATTCCATTAGAGAATTTTCATATATAGTTGTGTTTGTGTGTATGAAGGGACATGCTTGTAGCTATTTGGATATATGAGAGTGTGTGTATGCATGTGCGTGTGCGTGTGTGTGTGTGTGTGTGTGTGTGTGTGTGTGTGTGTGTGTGTGTGTGTGTGTGTGTGTGTGTGTGTGTGTGTGTATATCTGTGTGTACATTTGTTTTAGCAGGTGCTTCTGCACCCGCGTTGCAGGGATAGATGGGAAGACATTAGCACAGTTAACTTAACTGTTTTTAGTGTTCATTTCAGACACATGATAATGGGCCTCTAATGAGATACTGCACATTTGGCTTCAACATGTTTCTGACTCCCTGAATATTGCCATCACATTACTGGGCACAACAGTGCTGCACAGATAGTGTTGCTGGTGATATGTCTCTGAATCCCGGCCTTACCATATCAAATTAGTATGTACTGTGTATATACATTGTTTATTTTTGGCTTAAGTTAGACTACTCTGAATAATACTTGTGCTGTCTTTAAATGTTTCGGTGATATTCTTGAAATGCATTGAATGAATTTAGTTTTAATGTTTCTTCAGCTTTTCTCTGTAAGACTCATGCAAAAGGGTATTTCCTAGCTGGACATTATAGGTCAACAAAGATGTTTTGGCACTCCTTAGTGCAAATGATTAAGGTTATGAGCTGCTAACAAGTTTCATCCTGTGTACTTCATTCTATAAGCATGTTTATTGAAATTAATGAAAATTAGTAAAAAAAGGTGAAGTTGTTGTCTTGTCTTGTTGATAACTGTATCTATCGTATACCACATGGAATGGGACATAGTGTTTCTAATTTGTGTTTTTCTTACTTCACAAACCTTTTGTACATGTCACTTTTCCTGTCTACCTTTTGCTGATGCAGCATACCTAGTGGTAGCCATTTTTGATTAGGAGACAGCCTTGCCACGGTGCTGCAACAAGAAGATGTGCACTACCGATCTCTGTGGCTATGCTAAATGTGTGTGTGCCCGCTGTGTGTATGTGTGTGTGTGTGTGTGTGTGTGTGTGTGTGTGTGTGTGTGTGTGTGTGTGTGTGTGTGTGTGTGTGTGTAAGCATTATACCTGCACACTCCCTAGACTAATGAGCAAATCCTGAAACACTGAGAGACAACTCCAGCCACCAGGAAATATGCTTACAGATTGTGCATTATTGGCACTTAAACATAGATTGGGAGTGAACACTAGCCACCAGAGATAACTATACACATCATGCCTTAATGGCACAGGGTTAGAGGTACACTATACACCAGAGATACTCTTCATAGACTGTCTTAAAGACACATTAAAAAAATTAAGATGCTTTGAGTTGGGGGAGGGTACACTAGATACTAGGTATACTTCTTTTGTATGATGTGAGTCATGGGGAGCACTAGATACCAGAGATATCCCTTTTTATATGACATGGGTCAGGGGGGACACTAAAAATCAGGGATATTACTTTAATATGTCATGGGTTGGGGCAAAACACTAGACACCAGGGATGCTCTATATAGCATGCCATAGAGGCACTTATGAAAATCACAGAAAGACAATATGGGTGGGAGGACTACTCAATACCAGGGTATAATATAAATAACATGCATTAAAGGTACTAAAATGAATCAAACATGCATCGTGTCACTTCTCACAGTAGATGTCAGTCTTCTGTGTCACCACTAGGCATCAGGGAGTTACCTGGGTTAATCCCTAAAACAGGAAAAAAATAAGGAAGGGCAAAAGATTTGCATTCTGCATCCATGATAGAGGAAACAGCAACATTTTTCCACTACAGTAATTGATAAGTTAGTGTAGAAAGGACTTTTTATCATATAATGAGGAATTTGGACATGGTTTAGGGCCTACAACAGTTAATGAGTTATGAGAAGAGGGACGAGACACATATAAGATAAGATAGCTCTCAATCATGTAGCACAAGAAATGGAGACAAAGACAAAAATAATAGGGTTATGAAGAAACATTATCAGGGGCAGATTATCTTTCATTACTATAACAATTTGTGTATTAGCATACATTCACTGAAGGATATGAAATCTGTCATAAATGTCTGGCTATAATCATCCATGATTTATGATGGCTGGAAAAAAGTAGGATATTGGGGGCATTCTGACAACTCAGAGTCAGTTATGGGATATATGGTGTGCGCATGTGTTTGTGTGGTTTAATGTGTGTATTTATGTGGGAGAGTGAATGGTGGGATATCTGTGCCAAAGTGATATGTGCATCATTAGTGTTAACTGCCACAAGAAAGTGCTGATCTGCAATTTCCTGTGTTGCTCATATCCTTACTTGGATAGGAGGAAGCTTCTCTGTTCACCAGTGAGAGTGGGGAGCTTTGAGCAGCCTATCTGTCCCTGGAGGAGTGGTCTCAGCCCTGAAACTAGTAGCTTATTGGCCGTTTTGGGTCAATTCCTATCTCTTTCAGTTTCTCTGCTTTAGAACCCGCATTTGTGTAGTTTTGCACTAGTATACAACTCCACACAGCTCCTCATGGTGTCCCGCAGAGTGATACAGGCAACAGAGAGATCCAAGAGAGACTTTTCCAGATTTAAGTATTTTTTCTCTGTTTTTTTGCTTGACTGCCTTTTCCCGCCTAAGAAGTGAATTTCTAACTGATCTGTGCTTTAAAAAGTTTAAATTGCATTTGCCTTCTGCTTTTTACAGTTTTTGCACTTGTTTTATATCAATTTAAGTCATTTTTGTATTGTATAACTGTTGTAGGCTACACACTAAAGTGCGCTAGCCTGTTTATAGCATTTACAGTGTTTTCTGTGTGTTTTTCTGTTGTTTCCTGAAAAAAACAAAAAAAAAAACAAAAAAAAATCTCTTTTCCCGCCTTTGCTGAACTAGATTAGTCCAGATTTCAGGTTTTGCTGAATTACGGACTGCGGTATAATTTCCTGTGTTGCCCATATCCTTCCTTGGATAGGAGGAAGCTTCTCTGTTCACCAGTGAGAGTGGGGAGCTTTGAGCAGCCTATCTGTCCCTGGAGGAGTGGTCTCAGCCCTGAAAGTAGTAGCTTATTGGCTGCTCTGGGTCAATTCCTATCTCTTTCAGTTTCCCTGCTTTAGAACCTGCATTTGTGCGGTTTTGCATGATTTTGCGCATAGTGCAGCATCGGGCAGCGCCACTTAAATGGGTTTAAACTATTCCCAGCTCCACAAAGTCTGCTCTTCACTTTTTCCCTTAGAACTGTTCTAAATCTCAAAGTAAGCACTCTATTTTCATTCTAAAGCCCTGCAGTTGCTCGTATAGGTAATCTTATAAGTAAGCACTAATAAACTAAAGCACTACACCCTCTTATACTCCCTTTAAGTACTTGGCTCCCTATTGGTCCTTTTTGATCAGTCAGAAAGTAGTTCCTTATACCATTCTGGCATGTCCAAAAGTCAGTTTCGGGTTTACTCTCCAGTCCAGCTGGTGAATCTGGGAATCTTGAGGCAATGTTACAACTGCCTTATGTACACAGAGTAGACCACCCTCTCCTCCTCCAAACAAGCTCAAATATATGTGAGAGATGCAACTATATAGCCAAACTGGAGGCTGAGCTCTCTCAAACCAATACTGGCACAGTCAGTCAGGAGGAGAAGGTAATCACACACACTATAAATCCAGTCTCACATAGACCTATCGCAACAGAAAATCAAACACATAAACACACAAAAACATACTCGGAGGCTCTAAATAGAAATCTGCCCAAGCAGCAGAGACCTCCAAAGCAGACATCCAAGCAACTGCTACCCCACAACAATACCCACGTATCACATAGTTCACAAAGTCAGTGTGCCACACAGTCACAGCCCTTAAGGCTAAACAACACACCTAATACACTTGTAATAGGTGACTCTATTGTCAGACACACTGACATCTCACTCACCAGGCTGAACAAGGAGAAGGTCACTGTAAGCTGCCTGTCGGGTGCCAGGATCTGCCACATAACACAAGCACTCAGGTCACTCCAAAGCAAGTACAAATATGACTCTGTCATTGTCCATGCTGGTGTGAATGACCTGAGAAGTACCTCCCTGGAGCTCTCTGATCATGTAGCCCAGGCCGGTATGACCCTGACCTTCAGTAGCATCTTACCCTCACCAAGAATGATGCCACAGTATAAAGACAAAATGATCAATTTTAACAACTGGCTAAAGTATTGGTGTCATTCAAAGGGGATCCAGTGTCTGTCAGCCTGGGATGACATGCTCGACAAGCCACGTTGCTTCGCTAGGGACTGCTTGCACCTGTCACCCCTGGGCTTTCAAAAACTGGCTAAGGTTCTTGCCACTCCCATAGTGCCTTTTTTAGGCAAGGCTCAAAAGACAAACCCACCTCCATAGACAACACAACGAAAAAGAAACTAAGAGTAATGCTGCTCAACGCCAGAAGTCTAAACCTCAAGATGCACGCACTCGAGGCTGTCCTCAGTATGGAGAATATCGATATCTGTGCAGTAACAGAAACCTGGTTCAAGGCTCCCAAGAGCACCCCAGCACTACCAGGTTATACCTCATACCATGCTTTTCAGCCCCAAAACTCAGACTGAACCACAAAAGGAGGGGGAGTATCCATATTCATCAAAGATACCCACACCTCCTGGTTAGTGGCACTGCATGAAGCATCGGAGACCATCCATGTGCAACTAACAGTGGGCAAAACTGCCTTTCAGTTTGTAGCCTGCTACAGACCACCCTCCCAAACTCAGGAACCCCACTTGGCTTTCCTGAGAACACTGGAGAATATGAAGGTCTCTCCAAACACCATTATATTGGGTGACTTCAACTACCCAAACATAGACTGGGAGCACTACTCAAGCCCCAACACCCTTGCCCAATGGTTCCTAGAATTTATAAACTCAAATGCTATGGAACAACTGGTCACCACTCCCACAAGAGGGGAAAACATATTGGACCTGCTCATCACCTACATGGGGACTCTATGTTCCACACCAGAGGTATACCCCTCATTGGTAAGATCTGACCATAAATTAATCTCACTGGACATCCATCATCCATATCCTGTCCCCACCCCCAGCCAAGGAAACCATGGTGAAGAACTTCTTAAAAACAAACTTCACACTTCTCAAAACTGAGGTGGAATCCTTCAAAGCCCCCGGGCCAGTGGAAAATACTGCCCAAACCGCAGAATCCTTTACAAACGCTTTCTATGGACACCTACAGGAATGCATGGATCGTGCTATCCCAAATAAAACCAAGACTCATTCCTCCAAAGGCAGGAGACCTGTCTGGTGTACCCCAGCCATAAATAAGCTATACGACAGAAGGAGGAAGCTACTATATGATAGAGCAAAATCCCAAAAAGGGAAGGCATCTCTGATCAGTACTAGCAAGAAACTGTGATCCCTCATAAAATCATCTAAGGCCACCTTCGAAAGAAAAATTGCGCAAGATGCTAAAGATAATCACAAGGCCTTCTTTAGTTATGTCAGGAACCTGGGTTGCAACTCCCAGATATGCTCTGAGTTAGTTCAAAATGACAAAAAATACACTGAACCCACAGACATTGCCAACATCCTGGCAGACAAGTTCAGTGCAACCCCCCCCCCCAAAAAGAGCAAATGTCTATCCCAACAGAGTGCAGCCTCCCTGACATCACAGATGCACAGGTGAGAGCTGCCCTCTCCAAAGCAAAAAACACAGCATCAATGGGACCAGACGGTGTCCCGGGCTGCGTCTTACACAAACTCCAAGAAGAACTGAACGCTCACATAAATTCACTGTTCAATCTCAGCCTTACTACAGGATATGTACCCAAGGAATGGCGTACAGCAACAGTGGTCCCACTCCTCAAAGGTGGTGCCACAATGGACCCCGGAAACTATCGCCCTATAAGTCTGACTAGCCTGGTCTGCAAAGCTGTGGAGCATATCATCATGAAACTCATAAACAAAGACATTGGGAACCTCCAAACACTGGATCCTACCCAATTCAGCTTTGTTAAGGGCAGATCTAGCCTCTTGAACCTGGTCGACTTCTTTGAAACAGTCACCAAGGCCATAGATGAAGGGAAGGTAGTCCACACAGCCTACCTGGACCCTCGCAAAAGCCTTCGACACAATACCCCACTCGGGCATCATAAATAAGCTCACCAGCTTAAATATCAACCCCTATGTCACAAGATGGGTTGCAAACTGGCTCAGGGATAGAACCCACATGGTCAGAATTGCAGGTGCCATGTCAGACTCTAAACCAGTTACAAGTAGTGTCCCACAAGGCTCAGTCCTGGGACCGCTCTTGTTCGGTATATATTTCTCTGAGGTACAGGCTAACATGGGAGGACTATGGCTGACCAAGTTTGCAGATGACTGCAAACTGGGTGCCATAATCAACTCGCCGACTGACACAAGCATCCTCCAAAAGGGTCTCACAGAGACGGATAACTGGTGCCAGAGCCATGGCCTAAAGCTAAATGCCAAAAAGTGCATAGTCATCCCCTTTGGGAAAAACAAAGTGCCCACAAATTACCACATAGGTGGTAATCCATTAAGTACGGAAGAAGTAATTAGGGATTTGGGGACCCAAGTAGATAGCAATCTCTCCTTTGAAAATCACATTGCCAAAGTGGTTAGAAAGACCTTCTATATAGCCCACCTTATCACAAAAGGGTTCACATCTAGATCAAGAGAGGTCATTGTGCCCCTCTACTCATCACTCATCAGGCCCATAATTTAATACAATGCCCCATTTGGGATGTACCTTACCCGACACCTGCAGTAACTGGAAAGACCCCAAAAGTACCTCACCAAGAGGATCAAGGGACTCAAACAGATGCCCAACGCAGTTAGGCTAAAGAAACTCCAGCTCTACTCAGTTGCTTACCGCCTACTCAGAGGCGATCTGTGCCTGACGTATAAAGCCATGTCCAACCCAGAATTAATGGACATGCTCCACCTCAGGAAATCCAAATCCCTTAGAGCTACACGCTCCAGTTACTTAAACCTCAGCACAGAAATAAATAGGACATGCTGGAGGGACAGATTCATATCCCAGAGGCTCCCCTCTCCACCTAAAGCTAAATGCCAAAAAGTGCATAGTCATCCCCTTTGGGAAAAACAAAGTGCCCACAAATTACCACATAGGTGGTAATCCATTAAGTACGGAAGAAGTAATTAGGGATTTGGGGACCCAAGTAGATAGCAATCTCTCCTTTGAAAATCACGTTGCCAAAGTGGTTAGAAAGACCTTCTATATAGCCCACCTTATCACGAAAGGGTTCACATCTAGATCAAGAGAGGTCATTGTGCCCCTCTACTCATCACTCATCAGGCCCATAATTTAATACAATGCCCCATTTGGGATGTACCTTACCTGACACCTGCAGCATATGGAAAGACCCCAAAAGTACCTCACCAAGAGGATCAAGGGACTCAAACAGATGCCCTACGCAGTTAGGCTAAAGAAACTCCAGCTCTACTCAGTTGCTTACCACCTGCTCAGAGGCGATCTGTGCCTGACGTATAAAGCCATGTCCAACCCAGAATTAATGGACATGCTCCACCTCAGGAAATCCAAATCCCTTAGAGCTACACGCTCCAGGGACTTAAACCTGAGCACAGAAATAAATAGGACATGCTGGAGGGACAGATTCATATCCCAGAGGCTCCCCTCACTCTGGAACAAAATCCCAATCCATGTTAGACAGAGTCCCTCAATGACCCTCTTCAAGAGAAATCTTGACGAGTGGATGGGAGATCGTAGGTTTACCCCTGGGATCTCTTCTGTGTCCCTACTAGACAGAGGCACAGTAATCTAACCTCAAAAGGGCTATCTTCTGTGACCTACTCTACAGAGGCACAGTCAACTAATCTAAAAGGGTGGCAAAAGCCAAACACACTCTGGCTAGGCTTATAAATGCCCTAGGGCAGATAGCCTGGTATCAACCTATGAACCTATGAACCTATGAATCATGGTAGTTAATGGCAATTCAGAGATACACAAATTATCTGATAATGATGCCTTTCCTCATTGTGGCTAATGTGTCTCTGAATCACAAGTCTAAGCATTGTGGAAACAGGACTTTTTTTACCACAGCCCTTACTGGGAGAGCTAGTTGAGGAACTGAGAGTCCCCTCCCCCACACTACTACAGAGGTGTTAAAACTGTCACTGCACTGAGAGAGCCTTGCAGAATCAATTCCTCTTATACTACAAAAGAAAACCCTGAACAAAGGCCTGCAATTTAGTTACTTTTCTGGCTGTAGCTGGATAACTTCTAAGTATAGTGTAAAACAAGGTCTGAGACAAACATAAATGAGGGTGATTAGAGACAGAAAATAAGCAGTCCTTTTACAGAAGGTAAAGAAAATAACATTGATTCACAGAAATACCATTATATGCCAATGGCATGGGAATTCAAAGTTACTTTCTTATGTCTAGCATGAGTCATACAAAGCATTATAGGAAAGAGAAAGGGTTGAAGGAGAACAAGATCACATTGATACATCAAGACGCATTGGTAGCCATGTTGTGGAAAACAGGCTAAAATTACAAATAAAGCACTTAGAGTGATTTTGAGGTGTTAAAATAGGTCAGGAAACATATAGAGTGAAAAAACTGCCTTTTTTAATTCTAGGGTGGAGCTTAACTTTAAACAGAAAGTATTCTCATGCTGCTTTTAAATAGAGACAACTGTGTCCAGTGGGTTTACCAGTTAACTAATAATTGAAAGTAAATAAAAGTGATAGAAGATTAACACAGAATATTGTCTTGATTTTGGATGGTTTGTGTTTCATGAGCAGCTATTGTGAAGTTAGCAGTGCACATACATGCTTATTTTGTGTACATTTGTTTGACAGTATTTCTCAACTGGCTGTGTCAGTTTTTATTGAACATTGCAAAAAAATTATCAAAATAGAACCTGCGTATCACACATTTCTTACACCAAGACTATGTTTTTCCTGTCTTTGTCATTCATTTTCATATGTCTAGTATTATCCTTAATTGACCTGTTTGATTTTGCTTTATAGGTTCATAGGTGTGTACTAGGCTATCGCCCCTGGACCCTATGTAAGCCTAGCCCAAAAAGATTCCCTGGCATCTTGCTGTTCGACATTAGTTCCCAGTGCCCCTATCAAGCAAGGCCACTGAAGTGATCCTCAGGGTGAATTTTCTATTGCCCATCCACTCATCAAGATCTCTCTTGAAGAGGGCTAGTGAGGTGCTCTGCTTGATGTGAATGGGAAGTTTGTTCCAGAGCATGGGTAGTCTCTGGGTTAGGAACCTGTCCCTCCAGCATGTTCTATTTATTGTGGTAATGAGGTTGAGGTCCCTGGAGCATGTGGTACAGAGGGATTGGAATTTCTTGAGATGTAGCATATCTAACAGCTCTGGTCAAACATGGCTTTGTAGGTCAAGCAGAGATCGCCTCTAAGTAGGTGATATAAGACAGAGTACAGCTGGAGCTTTTTGAGTCTGTCCGTATAGGGCATGTGTTTAAGGCCCAGGATCCTCTTAGTGAGGTATTTTGGGGCCTTTCCATTTGTTGTAGGTATCTAGTGAGGTACATGCAAAATGGGGCGTTGTATTCTATAATAGGTCTGATGAGGGACAAGTAGAGAGGGACTATGACCTCTTTCTTCCTGGATGAAAAACCCTTTGTAATGAGATGTGCCACATAGAATGACTTTCTGAAAACAGTGGCAATGTGGTTGTCAAAGAAGAGGTTGCTGTCAACCTGTGTCCCCAGATCTCTTATCACACCTTCGGTGTTTAGTAGACTGCTGTCAATGTGGTAGTTCATGGGCACTGAGTTTTTCCCAAAGGGAATGACCATGCATTTTTTGGCATTGAGCTTAAGGCTATGGTTTTGGCACCAGTCACTGGTCACAGTGAGGCCTTTTTTAGGAATGTCTACATCAGTTGGAGAGCCAATAACAGCTCCCAGTTTGCAATCATCTGCGTACTTGGTCAGCCAAAGTCCCTTTACATTGTCTTGAACTTCACAGAAGTAGATGCCAAACAGGAGAGAACCCAGGACTGATCGTTGTGGGACTCCACTTGTAACTGGTCAGTAATCATATTTGGAATCTGCTACTTTAACAGTGTGCATTCTATCAGTGAGCCAGTTTGCGACCCACCTTGTGACATAGGGTTTATACCTAATTTAGTGAGTCTATTTATGATTCCTGAGTGAGGGATGGTGTTGAAGGCCTTGGCAAGATCGAGGCAGGCTGTGTAAACTACCTTGCCTTCATTCACAGCTCTGGTGACAGACTCGAAGAAGTCTGTCAGGTTGAGCAGGTACAATCTACCTTTCACAAATACAAACTGTGTGAGGTCCAGAGTTTGTAGATTCCCTATGTCCCTATTTATAAGGTCCATGATGATGCGCTCCATAACCTTACATATGAGACTAGTCAGGCTAATGGAGCAGTAGTTCCCCAGGTCTGTAGTCACCCCCCCCCTTTGTGGAGTGGGATGACCATAGTGGTGTGCGATTCAGTAGGAACAAAGCCTGAAATGAGGCTGTGATTGAACAGGGCAGTCAGGTATGGTAATAAAGTCAACTTGCTCAAAAGAGCATAAACTTATAACACAATAAAAACAATAAAGTAAAATAAAAAAAACACCAAAAATGCTGAATTAATCCACACGTAGAAATGAAGGAACTGTTTATTATACGACTAAGCACTTTCACCCTGTAAGCTCAGGGCATCATCAGAGTAACTACCCATAGTAAAAAAATTTGTTTATATAACAAGAAAGATACAACAAGCCCACAAATCCATAATTAAATAATGGTTAAATGACCAATATTATTAACCTAAAATACATTATAAAAAAGTTAAAAACATTCTAAAAACATTATACAAAAAATATTCATCATCCCTACAGTGTTATAATAATAACAGTGTTAATAACTAGTAACATTTGTAAATAAAACTCCTCACAAAATAATTAATTACCCTTAATCAACTAATAAATACATATCAATAGTCAGTATTTAATAAAATAAATACGGTCAAATCTGTAATGCTCTTAATTTCAAAACAGAACTTAGTGACGTATTCTCATTAATACCCGGAGGTGTCGTGGCATTGGTTCTTAGTTGCCATTCCAACTCCATTTTCTCTAAATATAAATTTAAGTCACCTCCCCTACCTTGGTCAAATACTTTGTCAATAATAAAGAAAATTAATTTATTGAACCCCAAACATTTCACAGAATGGTCATAAAGTGCACTTTCTTTCTTTTTCTTTTTATTGTCCGTAGCGTGTTCTAAAATTCTTTATTTTAGTTTTCTTGTGGTTTTACCCACGTAAAATGCTGAACAGGACAAACAAGTAGCTATGTACACTGCCATTTTAGTGTTATAGTTACAATAACCAGGGCTCGGAATTGTACGATGGTAACCTTCAACCATAACATATGGACCTGAGTTAATAAATTTGCATGCCTTACACATGTTGCATTTTGACATACTAGAGACCATCCTTTTCTTATTTACTGTTTTTTCAAATAAATCTTTAAGGTTTGCAACTCTAGAAAAAATTATTCTTGGAGTCAAACCTAACGTGTTTTTCAAGTGAGGGCTTAAAACAAAATTCAAAGTGTTGTTAACAATCGAACATATCTGTGCCACCTCCTGGTTAAAAGGGAGAAGTAAAGTGCTGCCATGTGCCCCCTTGATTAGTGTATAAAATGTGTAAGAAGTTTTCTTTCCTTTTCTTACATATTTCATTTCTAGTTCTAATAAGTAATTTAGTGGGATATCCTCTTTCTGTAAACATTCCCACTAAAGTATACATTTCCTGTGTAAAGTCAATCTCATCACTTGTAAGTCTTGAAATCCTTACCATTTGCCCTCTTACTATACTCTTTTTTTGAAAGTTAGGAAATCGTAATGGAGAAGAGAGTTCAAGTGCGTCTCTTTTCTGTGTACCCTAGAGATAAAATTGTTGTTAATTTTATCCCAACTTAATGTGATGTCTAAAAAAATCAGTGCTCTCTTGAGTATTGCCATGTAGGTTCTTAACATAACTATAAAATGCCTTGTGGTTGTCTTTAGTATCAGCTGCAATTTTGTTTTCGTAGCTAGCTTTAGAGGATTTGATGAGGGATCTCAGCTTTTTGCTGAGGGAGTTTTTCCGGTCTTGGGACTTCACCTTTCTCTGCATCAGTTTCTTCCTTCTGTTGTAGAGTTTGTTTATTACAGGGGACCACCAGATTGGCTTCCTTTTTTTGGAGGAGAGTGTCTTGGTTCTTTTTGGTATGTCCCATTCCATGCTGCTGTGTATGTGTTCATACAGTGCATTGGTGTAGGATTCAGCAGTCATGGACCTATTTTCCATTTGCATAGGCGTCGTGAAGTTGGTCACCTCTGTTTTTAGAAGCCCAAAGTTAGTTTTGGAGAAGTTTTTCATGGTGGTTTCCTTTACGGGGGGGGGGGGGTGATGGTGGGATGTGGATATCCATGGTGATTAGATTGTGGTCAGATCTGACCAGTGAGGAGTTGATTACTGGTGTAGAGCAATGGTTTCCCATGTTAGTAATGACCATGTTGAGGATGTTGTTACCTCTGGTGGGGGTAAGAATGAGTTGGTCCAAGGTGCTGGAATTTATGAATTCCAGGAAACGTTGAGCTAGTGTGTTGGTACCTGAGTAATTTTCCCAGTTAATGGAGGGGTAGTTAAAGTCCCCCAGTATAAGGGTATTGGGTTGTACTTTAGTATTTTCCAGGGTGTTTAGAAATGTGGAGTTGGAGTCTTGGGACATGGTGGGGGATCTATTGCAGGCTACAACCTGGATTGCAGTCTTGCCCAGTGTTAGTTGTACCTGAAGTATCTCGGATGCGTTATGCTGGGCTACTAGTCTGGAAGTGTGCATATCCTTTATGAATATGGAGACACCACTGCCTTTAGTGGTATGAGATATAGCCTGGTAGCTCAGGGGTGCTCTCCGGTGCCTTGAACCAGGTCTCTGTTACTGCAGAGATGTCGATGCTCTCCATTTTAATGAGTGCTTCAAGCGAGTGCATTTTGAGATTTAGACTTCTAGCATAACCCTCAGATTACGTTTGCTTGTATCTGTTACAGTGGTAATTTTGTCTTCAGGACATTGCCTATAAAAGGCACTTTAAGGGTGGTAAGAGCCTTGGCCAGTATCTGGAATCCCAGGGGTGAAAGGTGCAGGCCATCTCTAGCAAAGCATCGAGGTCTGTCGATCATATCATCCCAGGCAGACAGATAGTGTCTTATTGTTTATTGTTTATTATGTTTTGTTTGATTATCTCTGAGTAAACTTTTTAGCCTGATTTACAAAGTGAAACAAAAGACATCTACACCTAAAATAAAATCTGATGATTGGTAAGGCCTACTTGATCTTGCTTTATTTCTCTCACTAGCTGGATCTGGATGTGCTGTAGTAGACTATTTGGGTAATACTACAATTACTGATGTCAGAGGAAAAAGGAAAATAATTACAGTGACCCACTGATACTTAAAAATGTACATACTTCAATACTTTACAAAAAAATGATGGTCTGTGCAAAAAGTACCAAAATGGAAAAGAAATTCAGTTTGATTTTCCAAAGGAAAAATAAGAATACTTTTGATGGAGATAGGAGAGTATGATATAGCAGTGATATGAAGTTTCCCAAAGTCAATGCTACAGATGAATAGCATCCTTCCAGAAATTATATGCTGAAAAATATGAGACAATGTTTTAAAATATGAAGAGTGAGGCTTAGGCTCAAGATGAGGAAGTCTATTTTAACAGGTAGATGAATGTAAGGAATGCATTTCTCGTTTTTGAGCTATGTGGAGGAAATCCAAAAAAGCAGGGGGCATATATTTCATAGTTCTGGCAGTGGTTATAAGATCTACAGCATATCTAACAAGTGAGAGAAATAAAGTGGGATTAGGCAGGCCTTATCAACCACCAGATTTTATGTTTAGATGTCTTTAAAACATGTGATGGACAGCTGCTGAATAAGAAAAAACAGCTCTTGTTGAATGTTTCTTTTCCCTCTTCTAAGGCAATATAATTTCTGAAATAAATACTATTTGGTAATCATTTATTTTCAGAGAGATGTTTAGAGCAATTGCTTGCCATTTATCTTGATAAAAGTTTCATTTTTTTATCCTTTTTCCAAGAGACAGATACCTGACATGTTACTTAAATGTGTGAACAGTTTTACTGCAGTCAAATTCCTGTTTCTAGAGCTTTATGTTCTCCATTGTACCCAACAGTTTTTAAGCATGTATTGTTTTGAGTTAAGCAACTAAAATATAAAGGTTAGACTGAAGTATCAATCAGAGAAGATGTCCAAATGCAAGCTAACTTTAATCTGCTATGTTTGGGGGGGATAACCTCCTATTCTTCCACACAGAGGCTATACCTCTCTTAACCCCAGCTTAATATAATTGTCCATGAAGATGTTCTCTTAGGGAGAAGGGAAAATATTTTGCCTACAACCAGCTTCCTTTTTCTCATATCACTATTTGACATAGAAAAACTGCTCCCATTACATTGTTTACATAAAAGTTTTTATAATAAAACTTTACAAGCAGGAAATAAACTCTTCAGTTAAGTTTTACTGATAATCTTAAGTAAATAATTCTATGTGTGTCTGTGAATGTGTGTGTGTGTGTGTGTGTGTGTGTGTGTGTGTGTGTGTGTGTGTGTGTGTGTGTGTGTGTGTGTGTGTGTATGTATGTATTGAACATGTATGTGCAGAAGATCTCTGTTACATACATGAGTATATAGCTTATTAATGTGTCACATGGTACTTAAAAATTTTAGAGAAACCAGTTGGAAGATATATATGGCAGTTAGACTATGTCCCCTGTCTCTTTGTGGTATTTATTAGGTCTCCTGATGTGACATGGTGTCAGACAGTGGTAAAATATCTGGCTGAATAGAAGAAATACACTTTCAGAAATGAATAGATGCATTTACTGCCAACAGTTCCATTGTCTAGCATGGGCAGCCGCCATGGTGTAGCGGTTAGCATTGCCCCCTAACAGCAAGAGGTTCTCCGGTTTGATCCTCGGCTGGGGTGCCTTCTGTGCAGAGTCTGCATGTCCTCCCTGTGGTCTTGTGGCTTTCCTCTGTGTGACCTGGTTTCCTCCTACATCCTGAAAACATGCAGGAGGTGGATTGGACACTCTAAATTCACCCTAGGTGTGCATGCATGTGTGTGTGTGCCTCCTGTGGAAGGTTGGGTGCCAGGCTGGCAACTTGACTCTGTAAAACTCCACTGCCAGTCATGAGCAGACAGGTGATCCACTGTGGTGACCCCTAACAGGGAAAAGAAGAAGTTGTTTCAGTGTCTAGCATAAGAGAAGTATCTCTCACTGGAAATATGGCTTTTGTCCAGCCTCCTTAATTTCTTGTGTTTCATAGAAGTTTGGCTGAAATCAGGAAACTCTGGATCCAGAAATTCAGTTTGTACCTCATTGCACTGTGCACTAGCTGAAAAAATTGTAGAGATTCAGTATGATAGATTCCTGCAAATTACTAAGGAAGAAGCCATAAATATATTTATCTGTTTTACTTTTACTGAAGAAGAGGACAAAAATAACAACACTTTAGAGAACACTCCATTAGATATTGCCAGCCCATATAGACTTTGCCATTTTAGACATTTTTTTTACCAGGACATAAGGTATATTACTGAAATGAAGAACAGAGATAAACACTGTGAGGTTGGTGTGCTGCATGATTCTTTAATAAAATACAATGTACTTTTCAGTATAAGAATGAGAAACAGGGATCAGGCTTTCAAGGGAATCAGCCCTGACTTTGTCAAAAGCTGTGAATGTGCACAGAGCAAGTGAAATTGATAGTATGTAGATGAAAACATTTAACAGATGAAAGGGACTAAGCCCAATAATAAAACAAATAATTAAATCAAATAAAATAAAAACAATAATAATAAAATAATAAAGACAGGATGTGTTATATAAATAATGGATATGAGAAAGAGAGCCATGACTGAGGCCACAAAAACACTGTATAATTTCAATCTAGCTATAAGCATAACAGGTAGGGGAAGTGTTATCCTGCTTTTTTTTAATCCTGAAAATCTGAGCTAGAAAAATGGCATTTTCTAAAATATATAAAAGCAAAGATGGATTCAAAAGAATTAGCATGCTGTTTTACTGACAAATGAAAAGTAACTTTTTATGAAATGTTTTGCAGTAAAAACATCTAGAAAATGTATATACATGAAACTTCTCTAAAACCTCTTAGTCTACAGCATTCTCTCTCCCATACAACATGGCTTGGCTTCCAGTCTAACCATGGCACAAACACTCTCCTACTTGCTTTTCTTAATACAGTCAACCACTTTAGAAATGAGCTTAATCTTGTCTCCATTCTATTCCTATTTCTCTTTAGAGCTTTTGAGAGAGTCTCCTATCATAAAATGCTGCATAAACTCTCACTGCTGAATTGCTCTCCTTACACTGCCATGTGCTTTTATAGCTACCTTTCCAGTAGGTGTCAAGTGAATAAATAAACACCTACCTGTCACTATTGCTGTTCCCAAAGATTCTCTACTAGGACCACTTCTGTTTAAAGTATTCATAAATGATCTCTTAACTGTTACCATGCACTTCTATTTAACTCAGTATGCTGATAATTCCTCCCTGATCTTATCTGTCCCTAGAATACATCAGTTACAAGATATAACTTATCAATCTTCCTCCTCAGTACAAACTTAGCACAATGACTCGCAACTCATACAGAAACCCCTCAAAAAAAACTTAGCTTCTTTACATGTCATACTCCAACAGTAAATCACATTTCAACGTCTTCACTAAGACTGAACTGGTCACCCACTTAAAAGTACTAGGCGTCATCACTGATGACAATTTAAAAGATGACACCCACTTTCAAGCCACTATCAAAACACACACCAAAAATCTAGGCCTGCTGTACAGAGTCAAACCTTTTCTTACTAATAATGCTTGAAAAAAAATTCAGCCTTAGCCTGTTTTCTCCCATGCCTACTTTATACAGCCCCCATATTCACAAATGTAGATGCCACACAGCTTTCCAAGCTTGAACAATGTTATAATAAAATTGCAAAATATGTCACCAGTCCATCTAACAAATCACTGCTCAGTACTAAAATGATTTCACTGGCTAGAACAACCTATTACCTTACCTTCTCCTAACAACTAGCAGCACTTATCCTATATCACCCTGCTAAATGTTCTTCTTTAAATAAACATATTCAGAGTACTTTACAAACAGGCAGCTTCTTTTGAAAGACAAATGCCTTTTCTCTGTTATTAAGTCTGACAACACAGTTATTAAGTCTGACAACACAGTTGAAGATACATTAGTAACCCAGAGTCCCATGCTCTCTCCCTCTCAAGCCAGTATATCTGGCACTGATAAGGTTGTCAACACAATCACTACACCTCAAACACCACCCACACCTACACAACACACACCCACATATGAGGAAGTCCTCCACTTATGCATACCCAAACAAAGGAGACCTCCGAGGTAAAAGCACATGTGATCTCCACAGCCCTTCACACCACATACCACACATAGTCCACACACCAGTGTCTCACAACCACTAAGGTTTCACCATAAACCTAACATATTAGTCATAGGAGACTCCATTGTGAGATACACAGATGTGCCTCTCACTAGGCTGGATAAGGAGAAAGTCACAGTTAGTTGTCTGTCATGTGCCAGAATCCACCATATCACATATGCACTCAAGTCTCTCAACAACAGGTACTGTTATGACTCTGTCATAGTCCATGTTGGCATGAATGACTTGAGACATACCTGCCTGGACTATATGAAGAGAGACTTGATTGAGCTCACTGATTATGTGTCCCAGGCAGGTATGTCCCTAGCCTTAAGCAGCATCCAGCCGTCACCCAGGATGATGCCTCAGTACAAACAGAAAATGATTGACTTTAACAATTGGCTTAGTTTCTGGTGACATTCCAGGGGGATCCAGGACCTGACAGCCTGAGAAGATATGATCGACAGACCACAGGGCTTTGCCAGAGATGGCTTGCATCTGTCTCACCTGGGCTCCAGGCTTCTGGCAAAGGCTCTTCCCTCCCCCATAGTCCCTTTTTAGGAAAAGTCCTGAGGGCGATAAAACTAACATAAAAATTTCAACAAAAATGCAAATTAAAGGTCATGCTGCTAAACGCTAGGAGTCTAAACATGAAACTGCACTCATTGCAAGCATGTATAAATAAATGCTTAGTTATTTATTGTATTATACACTTTATATTGATACCCTGTTTTGTTTAGCTTTTTAATGAGATGTACAATTTATACTTGAACATATTGTATGCATCTGTACTTAGTTAATAGAGCTTAATTAATGATGTCATTGATGAGCAGCTTCCTGATTGGATATGCAGTATTTTAAATTTCAGAGTTTGTGTGGTTTTACTACAGTCTGATGAAGCGATTTGCTATCTATTGTGAAAGTGCTTACTTTCAATAAATCTTTTATTGTTTTAAACAGCCGTGGCCAGTTCGCTTTTTCTTTTCTTTTTACTTGGATGCTCTGAGGTGAAAACCGAGTGTTTACCCAGCCTGGATACTTTTTTCTTAACTGTTATACTCTGTGGTTTCAAGGCTGGGACATGGCTGAAGGAACTGAACAAAATACTAATAAATACAGGAGACAAGACTGTCGTTTCAGTCATTTACTGAATGAGACTTTCAATCCATTGATGCAAAATCCAGTATTTCCAGTCCATAACAATGAAGTGGTAGACCGGGATATATATATATATATATATATATATATACATACACTAGGTTTATAGAAACTTACTTTTTGGAGCCTTGAGAACATACTGTATAGTTTTAAAAGACTCCAATGGCAAAGATATCATCTTGAGGCATCACTGAAATACAAAATAGTGCCCAGAGGACTGAGAGTACTAACGATGCCTAACTACGGGAATCTATATCCTGAGTTACTACAGAGATGGCAGCAGCTTAACCTACAATTAAGTTATGATTATATGCATTTACTTATTGAATTTTTTAAACCCCAGGAGAAAACATTAATAGATGAGATTGGGGATTTATAGCATCAGCTAAACAATAATTTCTCAGCTGAAGTTTCAGGCACTAAATTAGATGATTTATATGAAAATATTCTTAGTTATGAGAAGAGACTACAAAATACCAAAAATGAAAAAAACTACAAAGAGATCTTAACAATTTTCAGTGCAAAGAAGTATTTTCTTGGCCGAAATGCTCAGTTTCTATTATGACTAATACTGATAATCCTGGACCAGCATTAAGAAAAGCTAACAGAACACCAATGAGGACTGAGAAAGAGAGCATTGTTGCTTTAATGCCTGCTAATGATACTGAACATGTGAATAACGTGAGCCCAGTGACATCACACGTAAATAGAATATCAGACGAGGCAGCGAGAAGTGAAGGAATAGGCCTACAGTCTAACAGCTGCAATATGGATATAGGCTCTATCAACAGTCATAGAAAAGAGGCAAATTCGAATGTGGCATCTTTTTTAAAGAAAGAATTAACACAGACATCGATTTTGCCATTCATTTTGAGCAATGCGCTACCTATCAGAGAGAGATCCAAGAGCAGAGGGCGAAAAGGCAAAATACAGCAAAAGAAGGGAGAAGGCTCCCATCAGAATACGATGACAATGTGCAGCAGGAACGGCAAAAACTGGTAATTAATTTATCTAGTTTAACATTAACTAAAGCCCAGGAATCATTATTAGAAAAAGGGTTAACGTTTATTCCTGCTCAAAAGACAGTTATGTTTGAATTACTTAAAGAACTGAAATTATTTGCACGTACATTAACTTTAAAGACAATCTAGCAAAGTAATAAAAGACTGGATAGAACTATCTTTAGAAAGCCTAGTGTCTTTGTACCCAAGCAACACCCCATCATAGAAACGTTTGTAACTGTTTGTGAAAAGGACATAAGAGACGCATTTAAACAAGACAGTGTACCTATGTATCACAATCTTAATAAAGATGAGACTAAAGCTTTATTGCAATTGAAAGGTCTGTCTAGTATAGAAATCAGACCAGTTGATAAAGGTGGGGGAGTTGTTGTGATGAACAAGTTACTATATATACAACAGATGATGTCACTATTACAGGATATGAACACCTATCTCCCTATCTCGAATAGTGAAGTTAAAGCTATTATAGATAGACCCCTGGATTCATGAAGCTCGGCACAAGGCCGGCGTAAGGCTTGTGCTGGCTGTGCGGCGTAGATGTGGAGTAGTCGCGCCATATGCATATTAATGAAGGCGCGCAGCCGCCACAGCCACGTGCATAGGAAATGTGTGTGAGTGCAAGGGGCGTATCGAAGTTGCGCAGGGAGGCATGTCAATGTCAGCTTCCGAGGAGCAACCTAAACTGCTGAATATTATATTCCACCAGCAATAGTAATCGTACCTATCAGTGTCCGTGGAGACTGAAACGTATGCAAAGCAGAGTCCCTGCAAACAGAAAATGAAGACTCAAACACAAATGCACGGTAGAGAATAACGGGTCCGTACCCATGAACAAATGATAGGAAAACTGTGTGCCTGTAGTCCAACGTAGTGTAGATAGCTATAACATGTGTAAGTGAAATGTATCAGATGTTAGCGCGCCGCCAGTAGGTAAATCCAGTCCAACGGAGAGGGTCAACAGCCGACCCATAATTTGAGGGAGGGAACATAGCTGTGCAGATGTGTCCATAACAAAATACACGAGGAGAAATGCAGATATAGGTAGTGACCATATGTCTGAATCATATCCCACAAGCCATATAATAGTCCCATACAAAAGATATGTCCGTATTTCACATACCAAATGTGATAGGAAATAGCATACGCATGTAAACGAAACAGAAGGAGCATATAAACGAGCCATAACAACATGGACACATGTAGGCCGAAAGGAACAGTATGATCCATTACGTCGACCAAGATTACCACCTGTCCCACTTTGCGAGTGACAGTCCCTCTGTGGGCAGATGTGTCCTGACACAAACATGTAAAACTGGCAAATGTCCAGAGAATATAGGACATAATTCCTCCATAGATGTCATGCAATAGTTGCATTAAACATATTTCACTGGATGTATAATACATAAATGTCATAACAAACAGAATAAGATACCGAAATGCTACAAGAATAAGCTTAGATATAGGCAAGAATTGTAAGTTCTATTTGCCGAACTGACCGTGGGTATGTGTCGGCCTGTAAAATATGCTGTGTTCACCGCAACTGTCACAGTAGGGTTGCCACCCTCACAAATGGCCAAAGTGGGACATGTTTGGTACAGACATCAGACTGTACAGGCCGACACATACCCATGGCCAGTATAAAGGACAGAACATAACTGTTTTGCCTGCAGAAAAGCGTATTCCTGTAGCATTTTAGTTGCTTAGTCCGTTTCTCATAACAGTCAGGTATTTTAGATACAGAATTAACTGTTCAATGCAACTATCACATAAAATATAAGAAATATGTTTGTCCTAAAATCTCAGGACATTTGACATGTTGACAATTACATGTCAGGACACAACTGCCCAAAGAGGGACTGTCCCTCGCAAAGTGGGACAGGTGGTAACCTTATGTCACACTGTGGACAATTGAAAAGGTGAAAACACAACCGTTGATTGTGGGGAGGCAATGTCCACAACAGTCGGACATGTGTAAGGAATAGCTTGGACATAGGAAAGGGTGCCATCCTACCAATGAGTAGAACAGGCTGGCAAAATCCGGAAGGCAGCTGTATAATCTGAACGTGTATGTGACACAGTCGAATGGGTAGTACCCAGATACACCAACCAAGTAATGAAAGTGAAGTAAGGGCGTGTACCTATGTGCGTGAGGTATAGCATGTGGACAGAAAACATGGCAGGGTAGTCCACACAACCATAAAGGTACCCGACACATGTAGGGTAGTCAATGTGTAACTCTGGCCATGTCATGGGCCAACAACCAAAGTAGTGCTCTATGGGGTGTGAGTAATTTGCGTGTGAGGGGTTGTGTTTAATGGTAAATTCCTCAAAGGCAATATTTGTGTCGTATGCAGAAAAGGTGAACCAGAGGTGTATGAGGGGGCAGCTGGTGAAGTGGAAAGAAACATAACCTCATGTAGAAACAGCTGCAAGACAAGCAGACAGGCCATAGTGTAGAGCACAATCCCACAAACATGTGAATATGGAAATATGCGAGACAAATGTATAGATACGGCACCATCACATACCCACAGATGGGTCCTGATGGAACTGGCCATAACAAACGCAAGACACCTGGATGCATAATAGCCTACCCAGCATACCCTCCACAACACACAACCTGCCACCATACCAGAACGTCCACTAAATCCAGCCGTACTTGGTCCACTGGTTTGTTGCAGAAACAGCTACACACAGTGACCCCTACGCATATGTAGTTGGTATTGTCACCCTAGGCAGTGTCAGGATTGCAAACCATGTATCCCCTGCAGGTAAAACCCCCTGCACATTTTCGTGAAGCCAGAAAAATCTTCGGCATCTAACTTGTTTTCGTCTTGACCAATTTTTGGGATATCCCTCACGGGATGACCAACTTGTGTAAATAGTAGAATGGGTATGACGACATGATGTCCAATCCAGTAGATATCTGGACACAAGTCAGAATGTGCAGTGGAGGTCCATGACACTGTCCAGCCCTAAGTGGGCATGCATAACCTACCACCCAGGATAAAATACCTTCCCATGATGCACGTGTCCAGACACAAATAGGAGGGAGAATATAATGCACACATTTGCAAAGTGGAAAACGGCATGAGGTCGAGGAAGACACTACGTAAACAGGTCAACCCTGATCAAGTGTGAGGGACACTGACTGTATGCAGTCATGACTGACCATACCTGTCAACCTGTGTGAGCAAGATATCTGGACAGAGCCGTGAATATAAGTGAGACAATGGTCCAACTCAGGGACAATCTGTAAACATATTTCTTAGAAACATAGAATTTGATAGAATAAGAGTTTGCACATTGGCATTAATGTCTGGAGTATGAAGTCTGAAACCCAACTGTCTGTCAGCACGTTCCGACTGCAGTCTTTAATGCTGAGCTACTGCTGTGCCAGAACACAACAGCATATTACAGAGGTCCGTGCCATACCACTCAACTGTCCGGATATTCACAGAATGACTAGGGTCACCACCTGTCCCACTTTGCGAGTAACAATCCCTCTGTAGGCAGTTGTGTCCTGTGAAAAAAATCAAGACATAGCAAATGTCCTGAGAGTTTATTTCCTAATTTACTTTAATAGTCGCATAAAATGGTTATTTTATATATGAATCCTCAATATGTTATGTGAAGTAGCATAAGCAATTCAAATGTTACTAGAATAAGCTATTATATGTACAAAAAAGGTTAAAGTTCAGTACTATGCACGGCTGTAGGTATGTTTTGTCCTGGAAAATCTGACATCTCTACAGAACATGTCCCACTATGGGCAGTCGAAAAGGTGGCAACCCTAAGAATGACCACAGGTTCACCCCATAGTGTTGGTGTATGCCTCCGACAATCTGCATCAGTGTGGTAAATAGCTGAGGATTGACGTCAGTAAATAATGAGAAATATCCTGAGTATAAGACTCCACAACCTGCAGAAAAGTCATGCTAATGCAAGACCTAGCATTCTATCAACATTGTAAGCTTGTAAGAGCAATCGTTAAAATGTGTCCCTAATTGTCCCCCCATTGTGTAGGCTTTGCGCAGGTTTGGTGCTCTGAGGTTGAGAGGTATGGTCCGTACATATTTACAAGAGCAGCCCTTCACACTTGTGTAATGTACAACCGCATACCTGTAGTCACTTCATGCCCAAAAATAATAATCCCCATATGACTGTATACAGGTAATAGTCAAATGTGAATGGGAACACCCCTCACCGTGGAGTATGAACTGTAACAAACCCACCCATTATATGTAATGCCAACAAAATTAGCTGCTGACAGGTGCCCAGACACCTGTGTCTATAAACACAGGTAAAACTTCTATCTAATTCTAACGTTGATAGAATAAAATAGGGAGATAAGCCCTGTCCATATGCTTCGTCTGACATTTGACCTAGGCCAGGGAAGTTCCTTTCACCAGGTGGACAAGCCTAAACCCAGATTACTACATGAGCACCCTGACAATCAAAGACTTGTATGTGGCTGGACTATATGCCTTGGTGTTCTGCATACCCTCGGAGTGATTAACAATGCAGCCGGAGTCCACAGCAGTAGGCAATAGGGAATGTGTAATATGTAGTACCGCCTTTTTCCCAGCAGGAGAATGGATGCCTGTGTCGTAGGTGAAGCGGTGAGGCGTATGTTGATGTAGCTAAGTACTATGGGTATGCATATCAGTGAAGGAGAACACCAATAGAATAGTGGTTCCGGTGTCCGGCCAACTTGAGTGCAGTCCCAGTTGACCTATGACCACTACACATATAACTTGAAAGTGTAATTAAAGCATTCGTGCAGTACACACATTTAAATATGTAAAGGTGAATGTGTTTCAGTAGTCCGTAAACTGGAATACAGATATGTAACTGTTACGGTCAGAATTATGAAAGTTCATGGAAGCACAATTATCTATGAAACATATGTAACCCACAATAAGGATATGCAAGTGCGCCTGCGCGTGTGTAATCCGCTCACAGAATAGAAAATGAATGGTGTTTTCCCCACGCTCCATGTACATGGCTCATACCTGTTAAACCTGTAAAGTACGAAACCGGACAAAGCCATGACAGCAACTGGTACAAATAGGGACAATCCCCAGATATTGCCCTAACAAACATAGAAAGTGGATAGAATAACAGGTGTGTCACTAGCATGGATTCTCTGAAGGGTATGAAGTCGTAACCTGAAATGTTTGTCATTATTTACCAATGTCAGTCTTTAATGATATGCCACTAACTTGCCAGATAGACACAAGGTTATGAAAAACGGAGCAAAGATAAGAGGCAAACAGCTATACATGCAGCAGAAATCTGTACAGTTGAAAGGTATGATATGGAGATATATATATATATATATATATATATATATATATATATATATATATATATATATATATATATATATATATACATATACACATATATCCACAGACATAATCCAAAGCAAATTACGACATGAGGAATGTACAGACATATGTATATATATATACAGATATATATATCTATACACACACGATACATGAAAAGATATATACACACCAAACATATGTCCCTGTACATATAACACATGTACATAAATAGGTCACGGTATAGCTAATATGGATAGACAGACAGACATGCATGAAAGGAGAATACACCAATGGTTTCCAAACCATTTCCCGGAAAGTACCAGTGTGACAGGGCCTGCAAGTTCTACATGTTAAACATGAATATAGGTGTCCTTTGCAGGACCCCAAAAATTGATCCGTACGAAGTGCGAACCATCATTGATGCTAAAGACATCACAGCTGCAACTACGATATAGCTGTACATGCAACAGTAGCAGGTGCAAGGGTAATAACACATGGGTCGATTTAATGTATGACATACGAGCTGATATCCACGGAGTTGGGAGTGCTCGGAAGTGTCCTCACACTTTATTATCACTCACATTAAACATGTCTAATGGGTACTGTGGAGGTGTGTCAGGTATGGGAATCATGGGTATGCAGAATTGGGCCAAGGTGCTGGTTGGCACAGATCTATTAGGTACGCCCCATGGGAGTGATCAATATACCTATGTGGGTATAGCACACGCCTATATTCACCAAAAAGGTGCAACCCACCCACTGGATATTGTGTAAACCATTGGGGGAAGACATAGGGACCTATATCAGTGTCATGTAGGCGATTATCATGGATGGACATGCATACGACCAAGATGGTAACCATACCTGCCAGAATGTCAGAGACAGCTGGACTAAGGCATAGTACACGACAGACAAATAGGGACTATATTAAATATACCTCAGACAAAGTCAGACCGTTGATAGAATAATTGCGTAGTCAGGAATATGAATGTTATGAGAGTTAGTAATCACGAAATAGAAATGTCAGTCATGATTACCTAACCGCACAGTCTGTCATGGCTTGCCAGCAATCTATCAGAAAGGCACATTATCATGACAAATGTAACAGAATCATAGGTCAAACCCCAGGGCATATACCCATAATTGTACAGGTGAGAGGTATGAAGGTAACCTGTCCTAATGAAATGTACAGAACTAGTGATACTAGGTGGACAGGTGAGAAGAAAGACATCAGGACAAATGACAAAACATGTACAACTCATAAGCATGTTTGTCCACAAATGTGAATTACAACATATGGCCTGTGAAAGTCAATGTGGAAGGTTAATAGACTCAAACGACATGTGTCCCTCAGGGTGTCATGCAGTGTCACCGATACAGTGTCCAGGCCACCATACTCGTACGTGAGCTCTGCCACTGACGGAAAGCGCAAATACCGGCCTACACATAAGGTACATGATGGAATAAGTAGTGTGGATAAGCACCTGTTGGCCTGTGTGAGGAATATAACCCAGTGGGTGGGTGTGTTCAGCAATAGGAATGTAATGGTAACTGGCCTGTGATGGCGCCATGTATTGTGTGTATTGGCGTAACTGTACAAATGTGCAGATGTATGCCTCATATGTGTGGTGTGTTCCTCTCACAATCTGTACCTGCATACCTCCCAACTGTACAGATTTTTGCAGAATGTCCAGAGTTGTGCCTCATATATTTGGTACATTCTTCATAAATTTGTGGTTTTCTGGCAAATTAGTGCAACTCATTAAAGACTGAAGTTAGAAAATAATGACAGACATTTGAGTTTCAGACTTCATACTCTTCAGAAAATTCACGCTAATGCAAAACCTGTTATTCTATCAACTTTTTAAGTTTGTAAGAGCAATATTTAAAAATTGGCCCTACTTTTGGGCTTTTGCCCCACTTTTAGTTATGGCTTTGTCCAGATTTCCTGCTGTCGGAGGTTGAGAGGTATGTGTACCTGTCTGCCAAATACCTGAGAACTGACATCATTAAATAATGATAAACATATGTGTTTAAGACCCCAAATCCCTCAGAAAGGTCATACTAATGCAAAACCTATAATACTGCCAACTATCTACGTTTGTAAGAGCAATATGTAGAATCTGCCCCTATCTTTCCCCCATCATGTTAGGCTTTGTACAGATGTTTTGCACTAGGAGGTTGATAGGTATGATCAGAAACAGATACATGTCTGAGGAAACAGCATTATCGACCGCAAGATAACGCAGAAGGTATGAAAAGCACTGCAGTAGGAAGTTAATCCGCAGGTATGTGCTGACATGTCAAATGACACAGAACTCTACAGGAAGTACCTATAGGGCTGTCACCTTTACAAATGATGACAGTGGGACATACCCACAGCCATGCATACACCACAAATAGACATAGCACACAGCAAAGCCCAGGCCATGATACACGACGCCTTTGGCATTTCTGGATTGAGTGAGAGTACAGCAAGGAAAGATGACTGCCAGGCTATTCAGCAAACACCCGCAGGGGCATGCAAGACCGCCCGTAACATGAACATTGCACGGACAATGTTGGGATTTGCAACATACCCCATTTATATGTGTAAGCTATGCAAATGATGTAATTATAGGGTTGCCATCTTTCCAAATGGCCAAAGTGGGACATTTGTGCTACAAACATCAGATTTTGCAGGGCAAAACATACCCACGGCCAGTACAAAGGACAGAACTTCAGTTGTTTGCCTGAATAAAAGTTTATTCTTGTAGCATTTTGTTCCTTATTCTGTTTCGTATAACATTTAGGTGTTTCAGATACAGAATAACTGTTTTATGCAACTATTACATACAATATAGAAAATACTTTTGTCCTAAAATCTCAGGACATTTGCCATTTTCTCACAATATTTTGCAGGACACAACTGCCCAAAGAGGGACTGTCCCTTGCAAAGTGGGACAAGTGGTAACCCTACGTAACTACGCAATACATGAAACAGTAAGCTGTCCGTGCAAGACCAGAGTTATGTGCAGAAATGTACCCGGATGTTATGCGACTAACGTTTTGCATGTTGCTAAACGAAGCAATGACACCTGCAAATACAGTATGAATACAGTCGAAGAAGCATGCCAATGTCCAAGTCCAAGGCCAGTGGTGGCTTTGTCCATTGGATATCAATGAACCAGTAGTTGTCCTCCCCCAATCCCTGGTGTGGAAGCGTAGCACAGCACCACGAGAACGCGCTGCGCTTCAACAGAAGACATATGGATAATATACATACAAAATGTAGGTTTAGCTAGATGTTAGTACACCATGCAGATGAATGGCAAGCCGGAGACAACATGGCTACTGCGTACTGGTACCTATGTGTGGAAGTGCTCTGTCAGAGATGTAATGAAGCATTTGTAGGCAATGTGAGGCAAGTGAGGCTGAGGATAGTGAATCACAACATATCATGCCATATGGGCCAAGCCTCTACAGTGTAGTGTAGGTTAAGGGGACTATTAGAGTACAAAACACTGTAACCTCACCAGAGCAGTGTCACATGTGTGCTGTCAGTACTCAGTGGAAGAGGCGTGTCATGAGCTATCCTAGGGAACATCAGAAGACTGACGGCGTACGCCATGGATACCACCAATGTGACCTGCAAACCTGCCCACAGTGTGTCTGCACCCATGCGCGCCAGTAAGCCCAAGTAAGTATGTATGTGTGCGCGCATGTAGAAGAATGAGTAAGCTAGTGTACAAATGGTGAAGCCCGTGTAATGTCGTGTATGCATTTGTAAGCACGTATACATGTGTACTACACACATCACACACATACTGCACACACAGACACACATGCTGCCAATACTACACACATCAGTGAAATGGCACATGGATGGAGACTACATCATCAGAGGTAACAGTGCTGTAAACTATGCTACAGTGATGGTCATAGCTGCAATGCATCATGCCTGCTGAAGTACACCTGCAAGTAACACACTGTGTGTTAACAGCATGCTAACATCAATACAGTGGAATAAAGCCACTGTGTGCAGCAGCACCAGGTTAGTCAGATCCTGCATCAATGTTACACATCACAGGTGGTGGCACAGGTGACATCATATGCACAGGGTGTGGTGTTAACATGTCCAGAGCTGTCATAGAGCCATCCAATGTACATGTAGGTGTGTGTGTGTGTGTGTGAGGGACAATGGTTATTGCATGGCCCAATGGTGGTGCAATGGGTGTGTGTATGTGATAGCCGTAGCTTTTTGTGGTAAGTGTGTGTGTCTGCATATACACAGGTACAGCATGTGTCAGACATATACAGGAGGTGGTGGGACAGTCGAAGACCGTACCTGCCAGGCTGTACAGATCCCCATTACTGGCCATGGACACCCCTCCATGCATCCAACACAACCCAGTCCTGCACCTGTAAATGTCTACACATACAGTCTTGGGATCTGTACCACAACCTGTGGATAAACGTGTGTCTGTAATGTTAACCTGGGGTGCATAGACTTGACAGTTACTACAGACGGATATGAGCCATACTCACACTCCAATGTAATAACCACCGCTGACTGTTTCCAAGATCTGCATACGACCACTCAAAGGTGCTGCACTAACATTGTTTCCAATGCCCGTGTAATACCCAGCAACATAATAACCGGTCACTACACATGTATAACCCACGATCACTACAGCATACAGTATGTGCACTATCACAGAGCCATAGCAGATGTACATACATCCAAGGTGTTCACGTACAGACAATGCAGCACAGTCAAGGGTGATAATCCCAACATACATATCTATATACAATATACATATATATATATATATATATATATATATATATATATATATTATATATATATATATATATATATATATATATATATATATATATATATATATATATATATATATATATATATATATATATATATATATATATATATATATACACACACACACACACACACACACACACACACACACACACACACACACACACATGTGGCAGGGTTGGGAGCAGAACATAAACGTAAGCACTGTACCACACGACAGCATTACACAGTTACATAACGCGCTACCATGATCACTGGATCACATGATTCACACAGGCACACATCTAGCCTGCAGACAGCAGCATCAAAGGCAAAGATGCTGCACAGATGTTATGGAGAGTGAATACTGTCAAAGCAATGTACTGTTGTCATGCAGCTGGAAACACACACACACACACACACACACACACACACACACACACACACACACACACACTTGGCAGGGCTGGGAGTCGAACATACACCTAACTACCCTAACACACTACAGCATGACGCATTTACAGAATGCATACCGAGATTACTGAACACAGCACTCCCAGAGGCATACTTCTAGGTGGGTGACATCATCCGCAAAGGCAAAGACGTCGGTAGCAAACTGCTGTGGTGTGCGGCATCTAAAAGCAAGACTGAGTCCCCAGGCGGATGGGAGCATGCGTGCAAACACACACACACACACACACACACACACACACACATACTTGGCAGGGCTGGGAGTCGAACATACACCTAACTACCCTAACACACTACAGCATGATGCATTTACAGAATGCGCTACTGAGATTACTGAACACAGCACTCCCAGAGGCATACTTCTAGGTGGGTGACATCATCCGTAAAGGCAAGGATGCTGATACGGAATGTATAGAGAGTGAGCAGTCTGAAAGCATATTACTGTCCCAAGGTAGACGTAGACAAACACATGGCAGTGGTGTGATCGGGGCAACCAAATATCTACGGAGCACTACAACAACACTACACAGATACGGGATGTGCCACAGACAGTACACCCTTCAAGACAGCAACCAGTGTGTTCAATGTAGGCATCCATCGTGACATTGAAAATGGACACCTGTTGCCTGGATGACAATCATCGCTATACAGGATGTCAATGGCCATGACCACACGCTTAGTATCACACGTCTGTTTGGAAAGTACTGTGTGTCCATCTACACAACGGCGTACTGGGCATGCTCACACACTTAGCAGTTGCAAAGGGCCATCTTGCATGCATGCACATGGATTCTAAACATGGAAGGGCGCAGTTTGGAATGTACTGTGTGTCCATCTACACAATGGCGTACTGGGCATGTTCACACACTTAGCAGTTGCAAAGGGCCTTCTTGCATGCACACGGATTCTAAACACGGAAGTGCGCAGTTTGGAATGTACTGTGTGTCCATCTACACAACGGCGTACTGGACATGCTCACACACTTAGCAGTTGCAAAGGGCCGTCTTGCATGCATGCACACGGATTCTAAACACAGAAGGGCGCAGTTTGGAATGTACTGTGTGTCCATCTACACAATGGCGTACTGGGCATGCTCACACAGCAGTTGCAAAGGGCCGTCTTGCATGCACACGGATTGTAAACACGGAAGGGCACAGTATGGTATTACTGTCCCCACGTACATGAAGGCCACTCACATGTATTGACCAGTACACACTCAGGAGCTATCACAGGTGCATATCACAGAGGTACACACCACAATCTAGAATGTAGCCCTCCGACATCACCATGTAATTGGACCAGCAATACACAGCCATACATTAACACAACACCGTGTGACTCATGACCAGTGCACTGTACATAGGTCTACAGCAACTGTGCAGACTACACATGTACTGACAGGGTTCCATCATGTGTTATGCATTGCAATGATACCACTGTACATAACCAGGTCAGCTCTACACATACCTGGGGCCCTGGGTCTTACACAGCTGTGACAGATGACTGCCGCTGTACACCAATGAACACACATGTTAGGCTATGTCATACATGTAATTGCAGTGGATATGTGCATGGACCACACACACGACACATTTGTACATAGCATAGCTTTTGCTGTCCTCCGTGCAGACAAGCAGCTACAGCAATCATACGATGCAAATGGAAGGTGGGTCCATGGTTGTTGAATGCTAACAGTACATGAGGCAGCAATGTTGACCGAGGACACATTCTCTCTGTACTAGTTACCCATGACACCCATCATATCATACAACAGTCCATGTGTTATGTATGTCAACACACATGTCCACCAATTGCAATGCATACAAACATGGCTACATGACAGGCATGTAGGACCAACACACATGTACAATCTGTAGTGTGCATGCAGCTACCATGCATGTGCAGTAGCTGATGTAAGTAACTAATCTGTGCCTAACTACAACATGCAGTTGCAATGCAGCCCCATCATTGACACCTGTATATGGTGACATACTGACAGTATGGTAGGATGTACAGCAGGTATGGATGGATGTGTGCACATAAAGTGGTGTTCCACCTGTGTAGATGGATGTTTGCCAGGGACGACTCACAGGTGTGTCACACGCCATCCTACCATTACATGTGCAAACAGTACGCTATGTTACCGTTACTTAATGGTGGAGACATAAAACCTACAAGTGGTCAGGTGTCACCGACAGTATGTCACTTGACACCTGTAACACTTACATCCACCTGTGTGCATATAGCAGCACAATTGCCGAAGGTAGCGTTGGTACACATAATGCGGCCAATACTGCTGCATGTCTGTCAGACGTATCATCACATAGCAAGTGTATCATTCAAAGTACTGCCATGTGTGTTTGCTTGTGTGACCATATATGCCACATATGGTGGGGAATACATCCTAATTGTTACACACCCCTGTACACTGTTGTAGAGATCTGTACATACTGCATGTGGAAAGCATGATGTAGGCAGGTGTGGTGTGTGTATCACACACATCAGCTATCCATATGTGTATGACATTTGTTGTCTCACCGTGTGTGTGTGTATGTAGGTATGTATGGCTGTCTGGTGCATGGAGTAAGGGTGTATGCTACCATACAGAACACACAGGATCCCTAACCCCTCATGGTGATGCAGTCCACTACCTTGTTGATGCCATTGGTCTCAGCCACACTGGCTACCTGTACATGTTCTTTCTCTGTGTCGCATCGTGTGGGTTCACAGTACTGTGACTGTGATGACCGCATAGGCAAGGGTCCTTGCCTCAACACTATGGGGTGTGCATTACAGTGTTGTTGACCCCGTGAGTGTGAGCATGTTCCTGTAATGTGACAGGGTATTATTGCTACACAGTGAGGCCTCATGCTGTCAAGTGGCCTCTAACATTATCAATGGCCAGACCGCTGTGTACAACCCCTGCACCATGTCAACATACCTGTGATGTGACCTGGTATGGATGTCACGTCTCTAGCCACTGTAGCCTATTAAACTGCCCACATGCATCTGGATTAGTATATTTGTGGACATCTGTGTTATGTTAGACTTTCCAACAGTCAGGCTGAGGCTACGTATAGCATGCTGATATTGCCATATGTGCCTGTGAGTACTCCACAGTTACACATGGGAGACTGCAAACAGTGCTACCTCTAGGCACATGCAAGTAGACCATAAGGAGGGAACCAGGGCATCATTACCAACATGCTGTTACTGTTGTTACTGAGACACATACTGTGAACATATAACAATGCATGCTAAACCTGTACTACATGGTATGTCTGGTGCATGTCAACAGTACACAACTAATGTAATATACACGTCTCTCACTATTCACACACAACTAATGTAATATACACTTCTCTCACTATTCTTACACAACTAATGTAATATACACTTCTCACTATTCTGTTCACCCTGTACATCAGACCATTTGAACATGTCCCTGCACCAATGGTTTGGATGACAGGGATGTGGCACAGGCTTCATCATATGCACAGCGTGATAATGTTTGCCAGGGGCATGGGCTGCACCAATGGATGACATCTTGTGTGTGGGTAAGGGCCAGTGATATGATTGGACATGTCTGTTCAGTATGCATGTGGGTGTTGTGGTGCCCTACAGATGTCTTTGCTGTGTGCGTGTATGTGTGCACACAGTTCTGCCTTTTGTGAGGCCTACACATGGTATTATTGACAGCTCCAGATTGTACAGACCAGGTTGTACAGCTCACTGTGTCCAGCCACGGCCACGTGACCTGTGCCTGCCAGGGGTTGCACGGGCACTACCAGGTGGAGGTACAGCTTGGCTACTGTCTGATGACACATGTCCACTGGAACTGTGTCCCCACTGGGAACGTCCAGGGCCATGTCCATGTGGCCTGCTGTGTCCTGGTGTGGACAGCGCAGCACCAGCTGCACTGCTACTGCTACCAGCACTATGGGAGCAGGCATGTGAGGTGGCACGCTCACGTTGACCTGCACTAGGTGGTGTAGCTGGCCTACGTTCACATGGCCTATGCCTCACTCCTACCAGATGTTCCAGCACAGACAGCTCCCGCTCACGGATTGCCATGCCATGGTCAAGGATTCCGACCATGTCACCCAATCGCCTGTCCAGAACATCAGCAATCTGCTGTTGAGCATTTGCCAATGCCTGGATGTTGTCATTTATGGTATGGATAGCAGCCCTCTGCAGCCTCTGCCCTTCTCTGTTTTGCTGTTCAGCACATGCCTGTGCTGCCATTACAGTCTGGAACATGCATCTGGTGATACCAGCTGCTGCGCTCTGTCCTGCAGGTGCATGTCTGCCAGAGGTCCTCCTACGAGCAGCACCGGCCACATGCCTGTGTGGCACATCTGCAGTCATTACACTGACACCATGGTGTGTAGACACACCTTCTGTAGCCACCACATTCCTGTTCCACGCTAACAGACACTGACTGTCCTTCCTCTATGGCCACTGGTGATGCGGTATGTGTTGGCAGCAGAACTGTGTGCGGGGAAGAGGGGGACATAGCTGGGATGGCAACCATTGGCACAGATTCAGCCCCTGACAACCCTGCCTGTACCTCATGCATATGTTCATCACTGCTTGTATCTGTGGGGACACTAACATCAGATGGACCGCAGGAGGGTAACGCACCTACATAACCTGTGAATACAAAGAAAGACTCTAAATTACAATAGACACACAGACACACACACACACACACACACACACACACACACACACACACACACACACACACACACACACACACACACACACACACACACACACACACACACACACACACACCATGCATGTGATTTGACAGATTGGCAGAGGGCATGCAGCTTAGACATTAATAGTGTTAGTAAGCATACCTCCCTGGGGTACACACTACAGCAAGCAGGTGTCATATCAGTAGCCATGTAGTTCACACAATCATGGTAGTATGCATGCATCCCTGTGATACACCATGTGGACCAGAACAGGATAACAGTACACATAGCTGACGTAACCTTGACATGTAATCTGCTGACGTGTGCATTAACATGCATACATGTCTGACACAATGGTGTCCTGACACATGTACAGCACCGTAATGTGCATCACATTGCGGTATTGTCAGTATGCCCTACAGATAGAATGCATGTTTAGCAAATGTGCATGAGCATGGAAGGATAGTGTGAGCCGTCTACATTGCTATACAGTGTGAAGTACAGACACTGTGCCATTGCATGGCATCATGAGGCATCTATATTGCTGTACAATGCATAATATGTACACATTGCATAGCCATAACTGCATGCATACCCATGACATAACTGTGGATTGTGACCCACGATGCTGAGGTGTATACACACCAAGCCATGCTGTGTCAAGTGACAGGTCAGTGGAGGACCTACATGTGACACCCCTGCACAACAACTACAGGGTCTTAGCTGCCTGGCAACCATGTCCACACATAGTGGACATGTCAATTCACCATTTCCCACATGACATTGATGTACCACACACACACGAGGTGCACAGCTAACGGTGATGTCCTACAGCAGCAAGGGAAATGTACAGTATCTGTGGCCTGATGTGGTGTCAATGTCTG
Source organism: Protopterus annectens (assembly GCF_019279795.1). NCBI lineage: Eukaryota > Metazoa > Chordata > Ceratodontiformes > Protopteridae > Protopterus > Protopterus annectens. Next base: position 416,054,599 of record NC_056731.1, read on the forward strand.
TGGAAGCTGTACAGGTGACTACTGTCATGCTATGACACAGTCGTAATGTTCAACAGATTTTATATGGTAGACGTCAGTGACACCTCTACTAGCTGTACACAGGCTTTTAGGATGTCCAGTGTACCACATCAACTGTATAATCAGTCAACTAAGGCTATAATTGGAACAATTTGGACAATGTGCAACAGGGTGTGTACACATCACATCTACTGTGTACATGTGTCTCTGGCCATCCCCCATGGCCATGTGTGCACATGTGTTGACCAAATGTGTGTGATGGCCATCTCACATGTCTGTGTTGTCCCATATGACATTTTTTTATTTATTTTATTTATTTATTTTACATTTGTTGACCGGGATGGTCCGACTGGATACATGTCCATTTTCAGCGGAGGCCCGGGGAGAAAAGCTCCACAGAGAAAAATACAATAAAATACAATTACAAAAAGGCTTACAATTTACAAAGACGAGAAAGATACAAGTTAACATGTAATATACATTCATGGATAGGCTGCTGATAGCATTAGCACAGAAAAATTGCAGCTCTAAATATACCAATGCATCACGAGACATTAGAGTAACTATGTACAGAGTCCAGTACATTACCTTTCAGGAGTTCAGAGGGATGATAAAGAGGCTACTTACTATAATACAACAAGGTAGGATTAATAGTTAGTTAGAAAAGGAATTTGAAGTAACCCAATTTTGTTCAAGTAACATAGTGTGTGCTGTAATGACAGGAGCCTAGTCTGGGTTTACACATGGGCATAGCCAATGTGTCTTAAAGAATTGGGTAAGATGTTTTTTAAATTGAGATAGTGAATTAGAGAGTCTTAGGTTATTAGGTAGAGAGTTCCAAGCCTTGCCTATAGAATTGGCATAGAGAGCATCCCCTCCCTTGTTGTTGGATTTGATGGTTTGGACCAGTAATCTTTTAGAGGAGCGAAGTGTATTTAGGTTAGAGTAGGGGGTCAATAGATTATTTAGTGAGGGGGTTCTGTCTGGTTCTTTAATGATTTTATATGCTTCAGAGAGTTGGTTAAGTTTGAGAATATTAGGTAATTCTAACCAGTCAAGTTTCTTTAGGTTGATGCAGTGATGTGTTCTATAAGGGGCACCTGTTATAAATCTGGCAATGTGATTTTAAGTCACGGAGAGTTTATTAATGTCACTTATATTGAGGAAAGAGAATACAGGAGAGGCATACAGTAGTGTAGAGAGGAGATGGGTACGTGCAATAGTTAGTTTGGCAATGGGGGTGAGGAAGTTTTTAATTCTATACAAGGATCCAAGTTTCTTATTGACAGTCTTTATAGTTTGACTGATATGCAAGTTAAATTTAAGTTTATTATCAATAGTGACTCCTAGTAGTTTAGTGTTGGTGTCAGGCTCAATTATAGTACCATTATTAGATTGGACGGAGAAGGTGCTATTATTAGCTAGTGGGGAGTCTTGTGCTGGAGGTGGAGCTGAGATGGGAAAGAATAGTAATAGCTTGGTTTTTTTAGGGTTAAGGATGAGATTCCTCTCTGGTAGCCATTTTTCAATTGTAGCAAAGCATTGTTGGGTCGTTACTTGTAAATCAGGGAGAGTGACCTTCGAACAGATAAGAGTGGAGTCTTCTGCGTATTGGATACATGTGGCTTGAGGGATAACTGAGTGAAGTTCGTTTATAGACACGGAGAAGAGAAGGGGACCTAGTATGGAGCCTTGGGGAACTCCTATGGTATTAGGTAAGGGTTGAGAGAGCTTATTTTGCCATAGGACTGCCTGTTGCCTTCCAGAGAGGTAGGCATGGAACCAGTTGAGAGCTGAATTATCAATGTGGAAGGTTTTTAGTGTCTGTAGAAGTAATTGGTGATTGACCATATCAAAGGCTTTTGATAAGTCAAGAAATAGGGCTGAAGATATTTTTTTGTTATTACGATTTTTATTAATTGAGTCAGTAAAGGAGAGGAGGGCAGTGGTCGTACTATGATGGGGTCTGAAGCCATGTTGCGATTTGGTCAGTAGATTGTTTAGGGAGAGGTGATTAAGAAATTGTTTATGAACACATCTTTCCATGATTTTGGCTATTGGCGATAAAATAGCTATGGGTCTATAGTTAGATGGTTCGGTAGAAGTGCCACCTTTATGGAGCGGTATTACATAGGATATTTTCCAAATGGTGGGGATAGTAGCCTCAGTAATGGTTCTGTTAATCAGGATGGAGATAGGGTAGGCTATAGCTTCAGCTGCTATTTGCAGGTATTCAGCTGGGAGTCGATCTGCTGGGAGGGTAGTTGGTTTAAGTTTCTTCAGTAGGTTTTTGATATAGGAGGTGGGTATATGTTGTAATTTAAAGGAGGGGAATGTGTCTTCGATTACATTAGTTTGGGGAGGGGAAGGGGGAGGTAGATGATTGGCTAGTGATTGAATAGTCTCTGTAAAGAAGGAGTTAAAGGTGTTAGCTACAACTTCTGGGTTTTTGTCAATAAGTGTCTCTGGGGTAGGAGTGGTTGATTTCCCAGGATGGAAGAGATTGTTTAAGCCTGCCCAGAACTTCTTAGGGCTGTTCTGGTGTTTTTCTTGAAGGTGACAGAAATAGTTATTTTTGTCCAGAGTGCTGGCTTTTTTTGTTTCATTTCTAAGTTGCTGAAATTTAATACGATCTAGGGGTGCCTTAGTGGTTTGCCATTTGTCCCAGGCTTTGTCTCTAAGTTTAATTGATGTCAGATATGTCACCATCCACAGGGCTATGCAGACAATGGGTTGTATGTTTGGTATGTGGGGTACGGGTCATGGGATAGTGTGACAATATTGCAGCCAGAACACTACGTGTCTGGGACATGTCAGATGGCACATCACGATGTGTGCACCCAATGCAGGGGCATATAACACAATGGTGACACCTGTGGGCTGCCCATATCACAGCTCACTGTGTGGTACTGTTTGCGTACCACACATGTTGTTCCACTGCATACTACATATGCCTCCATTGTAGAACACCTCCACTGTTGTATGCACAGCTGACCACACATGTAGCAATGACAACTACTGTGGTTTCAAGTCGGTGTATCATTTGGTTTGTATATATTGCACATGGGTGGCCTGTGTGAATGATGGGTGATGCGACCTGTATATCATGACTGGAACAAACATCAAGTGTGCAACTGTTAACTGGCCACATGGCAAATAGATCTATGCTTTAACATGCCTGATACTGATGACAGTCTCACCTGCAACGGACTCATGTCTGTGCGGCATGCCAGAGGTACCTGTATAGGGGTGACACAGCGGAATGAACATTACCCTGACTGTCTGACAGCCACAGGGTGCACTGTGCATGTTAACACATTCGCCTGTATAATAGCATATAGTATGCACATGTGTGCATACACAGGGTAGCATACTGTAGTATCCAGCATGTGTGTCCACATACCTTGCATATGTTGTTACTTTACATAATGTACAGTGACACATGCAACTAAATGGGATATAATAGCCATATGTGCAGTACTGACTTACCAGGCAACTCCAGGATCATTGGGTGGGAGACACCCACCTCCACGATAGCAGCTAGTGTGTGTGGATGCTGTTCTGAGGGTGTCCCCAGACTGGCCAGTAGCTCCTCGGTGTGTGTGAGTGGGGGCTGGGTTGGTGGCCCACCACCTGTTCCACCTTGTTCCCTGGCGATTGCAGTGGCATGCTGTTTTGCATTTCATATCAAGTCCGCGCAGTGTCTGCTCACTTGCTGGTAGGTGCGGTTATGGCCATCCACATCATTCACCCTCCTGCGTAGATCCTGCCACAGGTCGTCCCACTGCTGGGCATGCTGTGGCACATGGCTGAACAACACCTAGTAGTTCTCATGGAGGTACGGGATGAGGACATCATCCTCCTGGCGGCTGTATGCTGGAAGGCTGGTAATGCAGGCATTATCTGTAAGACATAATGATGGTGACAGGTCACAGTTTCAGAGATGTACAGAGATACTGCTGCACATACATTTCTATGACATCTAGTACATCTGCGCAGTAATCTTTGCAAATCATCATGACACTGACACGACTGACGTGTTTGTGTCACACACATGTAATACCCGTTATGCATTGGATATCATCACCATATATGTGTGCCACCTCATTACAGTGTTCATACTCTATGTGAATGCTGTCTTGATGTGGGCATGTCCATTTGCCTGCACTGGTGTTCTTAACTATCTGCACATGCCTGGATGTGTCCACGGTACTGCTGTTGACCTTGATGCTGTGTATATGTCACATATCAACACAGACACAGCCTTAATGGACTTGAGCAGTGACAATGCACACATACGCATGGACACCTGTACATGTATGTGTTTTGCCATAAACATCTACACAGCACTGTACAGAGTTTCAACATCCTGCCACGGATCACCTGTGTTGCACATGTCATAGACATGGGACAATGGCTAGTCAGACGTCATTCGCAGGGATGGTTATCAACCATAGCATGTACAGGCAAGGTTTCCCAGCTGTAACAGACAGCCAGTATGCCACTGCGAGGTGCATCAGTGCCACATTACTGATCCGGACAGTTGATACTACATCTACCATGCGGCCATCACACCATGTATGACTGGGATGACATGTGCAGCTTTGATGGACAGGGTTGCATGGTTTGGCGGGAGTATGTCACATGTATGGCACAGGGATCTGTCCAGCATGTGGCGATCCTAGTATTAGGACGGTGGCTGTCCATGACGTATGTCTTACAGACCAGGATATGAACATGTAGCATGTCCATCATCATGGTGTAGCAAATGTCTTTATGCAAGGTAGACAGCATGCTGCGTAGTGGAGGTGAGGATTGTAAAGGCTGGTATCGCCCATCCACGCATGGCCATTACCCCTTAATGGTGATATGTGATCCAATATTGGTCACCCCAGTGCTGTATATGCCTGTCCAATGATCTCCATGCTCATGGATGGCACCCTGTCATGACATGGGTACCTCGTATGACTACCCAAGGGGTCTGGAAATGTCACCAAGGCAGGGAGGTGTATTGCACAGCACCATCCCTTACACAGTGTCCATAATGTTGACCACAGCCTAGGTGGTATTAATGGGTACAGGGATGTTCATCTAGCAGTGACAATGCTGATATCATCCATCAGAATGTGCACATATGTCACACACCACACCCACACAGCCCATTCTGTATGTTGTTCACAACACTGACACAGCTATTCCTCATAGTTCATGGCCATTCACATCCTTACATACACAGATGCCTAACATTTGTCTGGCGTGTAAGGGGCTACAATGAGGGTGGAGTACAACACATTAACCCTGTTCTACTGCAGCTGGCACTGGTGTGATATGCACATGTCACTCTGGCACCTTTTGTAGTTGTGAGTCTGTCAACAGGCCACTGGTAGAACACTCCTGTGACATACAAAGGTATTTGTAATCAAACATCCGTACTGTCTTGTACATCTGTACTGCTAACATCTACAGTGATAATGGTTGATGGACATGCACACCGTACTCAGCAGGGTTATAGTGCGGTGCCACCCATTATGACTGTCGTCACCACTTGTGGGTTGATATTATCCAACACCCTATCTGTATTGTATGGTCATAGCACTTGTTCAGAACTTGAGCATGTCATGAGCTACTGATTAATATAGCACCCATTCCACACAATTTCCCACAGGTACACTGGCTGTCCTAAAATTTCCAGCTTGCTTATGGTACAAAAGCTGTTGTACACATGTAACGCACATATCCTGTGAGACATGGCATGTCTGACTGTCACGTACCAGTGCTATTGCCTATCTATATGATGGATATGTCGTACATGTGGCAATAGAGCAATTGTCTCATGTACACATTCAATGTTCACCTCCCAACATACGACACTACAGCCTGTGGAGGATGCACTTATGCAGCCCTGCTGGGGGTAATGCTGTCATCAACCCTGGCTGCACCTGACAGTCATGTGGGGATGTGTAACATTCGCAACACACCCCAATCATTACATAGTCTCACATGATCTCCACCACAGGCCACACATACAAGGACAACTTGTGCAGTACCTCTCCATACTCTGTGTAGGTACCAGAGGCAGCCACCATCACGGAACACAACATCACCAACTTATAGCCCACAGACTCATGTGTGCCCATCACATACAGCCAATAGGGTGTTATAACATACACAACACACCAGTCATAGGTGAGTCTGTGGCGGTCACACTGCAGCTCACACAGCAGGCTACACAAGGCGATATACATAGTCCACATCTTGCTGTCGGGTAACTGGTTCTGCAACATAACCTATGCACCCATGCCACACCTCACCAGGTATGATGTGACTGTCATTCTCCATGTTAGTGTGACTGCCCTGAGATGCCACTTCACAGACTGTGCAGGGACATGCAATAGCTCACCAGTGTTGTAGCCCTGAAGGTGTGGAGCTAGTCCTGGGGAGCATTATGCATTCATCCGGACCCGATACCACTGTACAATGACTGACTGTATCACTTCAACAGTTGCCTATGCTTCTGCTGTCATTCTACAGGCATCTGGTATCTGTCTGCTTTTGACCTGGTCAAACACAATGCTTTGGCACATGATGACCTGCACCTGTCAGCCCTGGGGTACAGATCACATGTAAGGCTCTTGCTGCTTCTATACTGCCTGTCTTGCACAGTTTCCAACAACAGTCACCGCAGAATGGGAACTGGCAAGCAGGACATGGGGTCATGTGACACATTGCTTGCATCTTCCTCTGTGACACACGTGACAAGGAGCAAGGCACACCTTATAATGCACCACTCAATATCTCTGCAGTGACTGGGACCTGCCTCTAGGCTCTCACCTGCAATGCCAGGTTATAGACAGACCATACATTTCAGGCACATACCTGGACCGGCACACACATAGCTGGGTGTTCCCATATCCCACTATGTTGTACACACATCCTGGCTAGTTACTTAGCACAATGCATCAGAGGTGCTCCACATACAACTAACTGTGTCCGGAACTGCTATACACATTGTAACAAGCTACAGATTCAACAACATACCCCACGGTTACCGGACCTCATTTGTTGGTGTACTGGACAGTAGGGCTCAGACAGCTACTACTGATGTGTGGCTGACACTACCCCACACTTAACTGGGATAGCCACGCATGTACCGACACATCCATGAGTCATAACCTCCACTTGGCTGGATCAACCCATACACACCACCTCCAAGACCAACATTAACTTGACATGAACACTACCAACATGTGACTGGTGTTCCACATCTGGGGTTATCCCCTCATTGGTGTATTCCAAACATATGCTAATCAACCTTGTTAGCCACATCCCGGCACCACACCCTTCACGGCATACACAGTACATGAGTACTACAACACCTACTACAGACATCTTATGACAGCGATTGTTAATGTCATGACACCCGTGCAGATGGACAATGCACTTACAAATGCCGAAACATACCCCAGTGCACTTCATTAGCACATACACGACTGCATGGATCATGCTATTCCACACAGAGCCATGATGGTACACACCAGATAACAGACACCACTCTGGTGGTCAAGTTCCATGGACATAATGTACAACAACAGGTGAAGGCTGTTGCACAGTGGTGTACAATCCCATGGGTGGGGTAGCTCACTGGTCAGCCTCGGTAGGGCCACAGGATCCCTCATCACATACTCCAAGACTAGCTATGTAAATATTACTGTGACACTTTCCGGGGTGTACCACAAGGCATTATGGTGGTATGTCAGTAGTCGTTGGCAACACCCACATCTGCTCTCACATACAACAGTCACTCAAGAACATTACAGACCCAGGTGATGTTGGTAACATGCTGGTGGATGGATTCAATGCTAACATTACATCCTCTCACTCACTACAGGGCCACAATCCATGCAGGAACATTGCGGTGTCCCTGCTGTCACACCTACACAGTACTAACCTGCACTCTATATGTCCTGGGACACTGGCCCCATGTCACCTTCTGAAGTCCCAGGCTGTGATGTCCACAAACCTCTGAACGACATGTCTCCCCACTAGGCCACCATATTCAGTAATAGCCTTGTATCAGACATTGTGGCCCCTAAATGGCACACAGCAACATTTATCACACTCCACACAGGTGGCACCACAATGCACGAGTGGGACTATAGTCCTACACACCTGACTGGACTGTTCTGCATGGCTATGGGGCACATCATCAAGGATGTCATTCACAGAGACATTGTTGGGCTCCGGTCCTTTGATGCCACCCGGGTTGGACTTGTTAGGGCCAGAGCATGGCCCCTACACCTGGTGGACTCCTTTCATACAGTTACCAGGGTAGTTGATGATGGAACGGGAGTCCACACATCCTACATTGTCCTCTCATTGCCTTTCAGCACCGTTCTCCATTCTGGTATTGACAACATACACATCCACCTGCACAGCACTTACCCTATGTCTCAGGATATTATGCAACGTGGCTCATGGACAGGACACACACAATGAGGGTAGCATACTATAGTACCTACTGCATTTCAGTTACATTTGCCACACCACAGTCCTCAGTCATTGGGCCCCTCATGTTCAGTATATGCTTCCCTGAGGTACAGGCTAGCACAGAGGGACTTTCTCTGCCTAGCTTTACAAACCCTGCATACAAAGTGCCATGATTGATCCACCAGCTGATACTGACTCCATCCATATGGGTGTCACTGTGACAGATACCTGATATGAATATCATGGCCTCAAGCTGCATGACACAAGGTGCATGAACATCACCTTTGCATTACACCATTCACCCAATGACTATCACATAGGTGGTAGTCCCCTACATACATGTCACATTGTGCATGTTTGTAGTACACGTATGTGACCCACCTGTGGTTACCAGATACCGTATGCCAGTGGGCGTGCATATCCTTCTACGTGGCCACACACTTTATCTGTACTGGGTGTGTAGCTGGTACATAGGCACCCATTGTACCTCTGAACTCAAGACGTCTACACACATTCAAGGGTACACCACCCCATTTAGGGTGTACCTTACACAACAGCTACAGCTTTACATACCACACCATTAACACGCCATGACGCTTATTGAGCTCCATTGTACCTCTGAACTCAAGCGCCTACACACATTCATGGGTACACCACCCCATTTAGGGTGTACCTTACACAACAACTACAGCTTTACAACACCATTAACACGCCATGATGTTTATTGAGCTCCGACAGTTAAAGTATGTGGCTGAACTACGGACACCATGTCTGTACACATTTGCATACTACATACCTGCAGCAATTAGAAAGACCCCAAAAGTATCTCACCAAGAGGATCAAGGGTCTCAAACAGATGCCATATGCTGCTCGGTTAAAAAACTCCAGCTCTACTACAGTTGCATACCGCCTACTTGAGGCGATCTATGCCTGACATACAAAGCTATGTCAAATCCAGAATTAATGGACATGCTCCACCTCAGTAAATCTAAATCCAGAGCCACACGCCGAGGGACTTGAACCTCAGCACAGAAATAAATAGAACTTGCTGGAGGGAAAGGTTCATAACCCAGAGGCTCCCTTCGGCTCTGAATAGAATTCCAATTCATGTGAGGCAGAGCACCTCACTGAATCTCTTCAAGAAGAATCTCGATAAGTGGATGGGGGATCGTAGGTTTGTCCCAGGGATTACTCCCGTGTCACTATTAGACAGAGGCACAGTAAACTAAACCTTAAAAAGGACACAGTATACTCAAATCAAGGGGTGGCGTAAGCTATACAGAATTGGGCTAGGCTTATAATTGCCCTAGGGCAGATAGCCTAGTATGAACCTATGAACCTATGAACCTATACTCAGGGGTGACCTCTGCTGAACAGACAGGGCCCATGTCCACAACAATATTAATGGATATACTCCACATACACGACATGTTAAAAGCCACTGTGAGCAACATGCTCATGGATATGTGCACACACGCAACAATGAGTGGGATGTGCTTGAGGGTTACATTCCCAAACCAGTCACTCACCTTGCTTTGGAACATGAGTCCTATGTACATCACGAGGGGCACCTAGTAGCACTGTTCATGTGATACCTCCTTGGTGGTTGGGGGAGACACATGTACGCCAGGGATCACTGTAGTGGCTGTACTGTGCAGAGGTGCAGGTAACACATGGCTCTGCTGTTCACAGGACAATACCCTAGAGAGGTGCAAATGGTGTGAACACTGAAGTTGGGCATACACATAGACATGCCAGACTGAAAAGTACCACACTATGTACCTGTGAAGCTATTACATGTCCTGTGTGATGGTTACCAGCAGCCTTCCATTTAGATTAACTATCATGCTATTGCAAATGTCCGGTGCCTACAAGCCATATGTATCCTGTTATTGTACATGCCAATAGACGATACCTTTGGTATGCATGATATGCCTGTTATGCTGTGTAGAATATCTGACATATCTACCTACAATACTATACATTACACATATTTCACATAGTATCCCATAATGCAAAGCATACTTGTACAACGGGACCACCTTAGACATGTCATTGTCGTTATATGCCCATACACATGTCTACTGTGACAGTATATCAACATATACTATCCCCTGCTATGGCACGTACTTGTTGGAATACCCTACCACTGACGACGGGTTGTATGGAAATGTTTTGTTTAAAGCCCTCATGTAGCATCCCTTGTGGTGTCTGTGATGTGTACCTTGTGGCCCACTGCTGGACGCACAGTTTCTAAGTCGTTAGTATGCTCAGCAAGACATCACTACATAAATACCTTTCCCACTTTATGCATTATGGACACTTTTAATTAATGCAAACCAGGCTATACATACAGTAAATAATTAATAAAAACATGCTATACATAAACTTACATACCGAAAGTTCTACATACCTTGTTATCGCTTACAGACTTTCGCTCTCTATCTCTCTCACACTGCTTAAACAGGTAGTTTGTATGAGCATACGGTTTGAATGTGTAGCAAGTCATCCTTATATAGCCAATACCTGTAACATGTGGTTTCCTCCTGCCAATTGGTGTTCCTGAGTGACTAATTACTTGCATATCAGCTGTGCAGCTACCCATTCATTCACACCACGCCAACAGTGGGGTATAATTTAATTCTCCACTTGGCTGCTGCCCATTTGCCCCTACTGTCAGAGATGGCCTGTATGTGTTTTGTTATGTGTAATTGCAACTGCTATGCATAGAGACAATTATACTTTGGATTCATGTCCCCCGTGGATTGTGTGTGACAGCTAGAGTATGTGGTTCAACATGTGGGTTCATAGGTTCATAGGTTCATACTAGGCTATCTGCCCGAGGGCATTTACAAGCCTAGCCTAGTTTTAGGGCTTACGCCACCCCTTTAGTATGGGGAACTATACCCATTATTTTGCTGTGCCTCTGTCGAAGCAGTGACACTGAGGTAATCCCTCGGGGTATATCTGCATCTCCCATCCATTGGTCAAGATTTCTCTTGAACAAGGCCAGCGAGGTGCTCTGCCTCACGATACCGGATTTTTGTTCCACAGCATAGGGAGTCTTTGGGTGATGAATCTATCCCTCCAGCACGCCCTATTAATAGCCGTGTATCGCAGGTTTAAGTCTCCCGGCCTCTTGTGGCTCTGACGGATCTAGATTTTTTTGAGGTGAAGCATATTCATCAAATCTGGGTTTGACATGGCCTTGTATGTCAGGCACAGGTCACCTCTGAGCAAGCGTGTGTGCTTCTACTGAATAGAGCTGGAGTTCTTTCAGTCGGGCAGTATAGGACAGATTTTTGAGACCCTTTATCCTTTTGGTGAGGAACTTTTGTGGCCTCTCCAGCTGCTGCAAGTGTCGGGTCAGATACATTCTGAATGGGGCATTGTACTCAATCATTGGTTTGATGAGTGATGAGTATAGGGAGACTATGACCTCGCTTGATCTAGATGTGAATCCCTTCATGATAAGGTGGGCAATGTAGAAGGTCTTCCTAACTACTTTAGCTACATGGGTGTCGAATGACAGGCTACTGTCAACCTGGGTCCCCAGGTCCCTGATAACTTCTTCTGTGCTCAGTGGATTGCCACCTATATGGTAGCTAGGGGTAACCTTGTTTTTCCCGAGGTACCACTATGCATTTTTGGCATTTAACTTTAGGCCATGGCTCTGGCACCAGTTATCCTGCGTTTCTGTGAGACCCTTCAGCGAAGGATATCTGTGTCAGATGTGCTTTCGACTATGGCGCCAGTTTGCAGTCATCTGCAAACTTTGTCAGCCATAACCCTCCTGTGTGTTTGCTTACTGGAAAAGTAGATGCCAAACAAGAGTGGGCCCGGACTGAGCCCTGTGGTGGGACACCACTTGTGACAGGCTTTGAGTCTGACATGGCACCAGCAACTCTGACCCTGTGGGTTCTGTCACTCAGCCAGTTTGCAAACCCATCTTGTGATGTATGGGTTAACATTTAAGCTGATGAGTTTTTCAATGATACCCGAAAAGTGGGTATTGTATCGAAGGCTTTCGCCAGATCGAGTGAGCTGTATGGACTGCCTTTCCCTCATCAATGGCTTTAGTGACTGTTTCAAAAAAGTCAACCAGTTTAAAAGGCATGATCTGCCTTGACAAAGCCAAACTGGGTTGGATCCAAAGTCTGCAAATTCTATATGTCTTTATTTATGAGATCCATTATGATCCTTCCATGGCTTTGCAGATAAGGCTTGTCAAGCTAATGGGCCGGTAATTTCCAGGGTCGGTGGAGGCACCGCCTTTGTGAAGTGGGACCACAGTCGCAGTGCGCCACCCTGGGCAATGCATCCAGAGGTGAGACTATGATTAAACAGCTGTTCTAGCTGTGGGTTTAATTCTCGTGAGTTCAGGAGCACACAGCCTGGGACACCATTAGGTCCCATGGATGCTGTGTTTTTTGCTTTGGAGAGAGCAGTTCTCACTTGGGCGTTAGAGATGTTTGGGGGGCTGCAATCGTTTGGTATAGATATCTCTCCTTTTGGGGGAGAGGGGGGGGAGAAGTTTGCACTGAACCTGTCAGCCAGTATGTTGGCAATGTCTGTAGGATCAGTAATCTTCACATCATTTTGAACTAGTTCTGAGCATATCTGGGAGTTTCCTCCCAGGTTTCTAACATAGCTAAAGAAGGCCTTATGATTGTCTTTTGAGTCTTTTTAGCTATTTTTCTCCTCAAAATTTGCTTTTGGATGATTTTATGGAGAGCTCTTAGTTTTTTACTTATAGAAAGATCAAAGGTGTCTTACCTTTTAAGGATTTTGCTCTATCTTGTAGTAGCTTCCTCCTTTTGTTGTAGAGTTTGTTTATGGCTGGGGTCCACCAGACTGGACGCTTGCCTTTGGTACAAAGAGTCTTTGTTTTGCTTGGGATTGCCTTATCCATGCAGTCCTGCAGGTGCTGGTAGAAGGCATTTGTAAGGGTGTTCCTGTCATCCCAATGTCTGATAACGGACTATTGCAAACAAAACCTGTAACATCGCCGTTTGTTCCCTTATATAATGGCTGCAATTTTGCATGGCTCCTTTAATTGTATCTCTGACAAGGTATGTTGACGGTTCTGGGTAGATGTAAATTGACTAACCGATGTTTTGTGCTGTTATTGCAGTCTGTATTGCTATAGTTTCTAGTATGGGGGATGTCGATGGGTGTACGTAGCATATACAGGTTTGTGGGGCTTGCATTTCTACATATTCCATATATATGTGTGTGTGTCCCTAATTAAAGAGCTATCAGTTAGTAGACTTATGTTACGGGATTGTACATTGGGCCATTGTTAATTGGTTTCTATATAGTATGCAGGTGAGGTTGATACTCCATACCTCAAAGTGCAGCGATATGTAAAGGGATGTGTCTAACTGACAGCTATCCCTGTATTTCTGTCCCAGATATTTGCAGTCATTAAGCGTTGTGTTGGTAAATAGAACCTCTTTTGCCATGGTTGCCACCTTTTCATATGGCCATTGTTGCACTTTGTGGACGACAGCGGTGTTTACAGGCCAACACATAACCACGGTTAGTACACAGGTTAGCACATACTTTTATCCTCAATACATACCTATTGGGGACTTTGCATTGTATCATATTGCATGTAACATTTACGCTTTCTTACATACAGGCATAACTATTTAATGCAACTATTACAATATATATGGGACATATTAATGTCCTACAATCCCGGACATTTGCCATTTGTAATGTTTTATGTCAGGACACACCTGCCCAGGGAGGGGCTGTTTGTCCAGATATCTTGCTCACAGAGGTTGACAGGTATACTTTTATTCATGGCTTTGTCCAGACATCTTGCTCTCAGAGGTTGACAGGTATACTTTTATTCACGGCTTTGTCCAGATATCTTGCTCTCAGAGGTTGACAGGTATGGTCGGTCACACCTACACACACATTAAGTGTCCCTCACACAGTAGATCAGGGTTATCCTGTTTACATCAGTGCTCTCATCACCCTTATACCATTTGCCACTATGCTAATGTGTGCAATATATCTCCGCTTATTCGTACGGGACACGCGGCATGGGGTAAGTGTTTGATCCCGGGTGGTAGGTTATGCATGACCACTTATGGCTGGACAGTGTCGTGCACCTCTAATGCACATTCCAATGTCTGTCCAGGTATCTACAGGACTGACCCTCGTGGTCCGCTCTAATGTTAACACAGGTTACCGATCCCAAGGAGGGATATCCAAACATTGTACCAATCCACAACACGAGGAATAATAACATCGTTTTGGAGTTACGAAAATGTGCTGAGGTCATGTGTAATCCTGCAACTGCCTAAATTGACACTACCTACTACATATGCATAGTGGTCACTATGTGTAGTTGCGGCTGCACCAAAACCAGTAGGCCACGTATGGCTGGATTTGGTGGACGTTCAGGTACTGGAGCGGGTTGTGTGATGTGGAGGGGATGCTGGGTAGTCCATTATGCATCCAGTTGTGTTGTATTGGGTATGGCCAGTTCCATCCAGGTTTGTTGCATTTGTTATGGCCAGTTCCATCAGGGCCAATCTGTGGGTATGTGCCGTGACATATCTATACATTTGTATCGCATTTTCAATATTCCTCTGTTTGTGGGAGTGTGTTCTACAGTATGGCCTGTCTGTTTGTATTACAGCTGTTTATACATTTGTTTGTGTTTCTTTCAGCTTCACCTGCTGCTCCCCCATACAACTCCGGTTCACCTATTCTGCATAAGACACAGTATCACCTTGGAGGATTGTACCATTACCCATCCACCCCACACACACAGATTCCTCACACTCCATACATCTGTGCTTTGGTTGTTGACCCATGACACGCCAGAGTAACACATTTCTGAATACCCTACATGTGTCTGATACCTGTATGGTTGTGTGGACTACCCTGCCATGTTTGCTTCTACATGCTATACCTCTTCATAAAGTACAATTCCATACTTCACTTTCATTACATGTGTGGTATACCCGGGTACTACCCATTCAACTGTTACACATCCTGACAAGTTCAGCTTGTACCACTGACTTATGGAGTTTGGTGGTCTGTTGTACCTCATTGGTAGGATGCCACCTTTTCCCTGTGTCCGGGATGGGATATATTCCTTCCACATATCTGACTGTAGTGGACAACGCCTCCCCACAGTCGATGGTAGGTTGCCACCTTTTCATATGGCCATTGTTGGACACTTTGTGGGACGCACAGCGGTGTTTACAGGCCAACACATAACCACGGTTAGTACACAGGTTAGCACATACTTTTATCCTCAATACATACCTATTGGGGACTTTGGCTACTTATCATATTGCATGTAACATTTACGTTTCTTACATACAGGCATAACTATTTAATGCAACTATTACAATATATATGGGACATATTAATGTCCTACAATCCCGGACATTTGCCATTTGTAATGTTTTATGTCAGGACACACCTGCCCAGGGAGGGGCTGTTTGTCCAGATATCTTGCTCACAGAGGTTGACAGGTATACTTTTATTCATGGCTTTGTCCAGACATCTTGCTCTCAGAGGTTGACAGGTATACTTTTATTCACGGCTTTGTCCAGATATCTTGCTCTCAGAGGTTGACAGGTATGGTCGGTCACACCTACACACACATTAAGTGTCCCTCACACAGTAGATCAGGGTTATCCTGTTTACATCAGTGCCTTCATCACCCTTATACCATTTGCCACTATGCGAATGTGTGCAATATATCTCCGCTTATTCGTGCCGGGACACGTGCGTCATGGGTAAGTGTTTGATCCCGGGTGGTAGGTTATGCATGACCACTTATGGCTGGACAGTGTCGTGCACCTCTAATGCACATTCCAATGTCTGTCCAGGTATCTACAGGACTGGACTTCGTGTCTTCCGTTCTAATGTTAACACAGGTTACGTATCCCATGAGGGATATCCAAACATTGTACCAATCCACAACACGAGGAATACCGAACATCGTTTTGGAGTTACGAAAATGTGCTGAGGTCATGTGTAATCCTGCAACTGCCTAAATTGACACTACCTACTACATATGCATAGTGGTCACTATGTGTAGCTGTGGCTGCACCAAACCAGTAGGCCACGTATGGCTGGATTTGGTGGACGTTCAGGTACTGGAGCGGGTTGTGTGATGTGGAGGGGATGCTGGGTAGTCCATTATGCATCCAGGTGTGTTGTATTTGTTATGGCCAATTCCATCCAGGTTTGTTGCATTTGTTATGGCCAGTTCCATCAGGGCCAATCTGTGGGTATGTGCCGGTGACATATCTATACATTTGTATCGCACATTTCAATATTCCTCTGTTTGTGGGAGTGTGTTCTACAGTATGGCCTGTCTGTTTGTATTACAGCTGTTTATACATTTGTTTGTGTTTCTTTCAGCTTCACCTGCTGCTCCCCCATACAACTCCGGTTCACCTATTCTGCATAAGACACAGTATCACCTTGGAGGATTGTACCATTACCCATCCACCCCACACACACAGATTCCTCACACTCCATACATCTGTGCTTTGGTTGTTGACCCATGACACGGCCAGAGTAACACATTGAATACCCTACATGTGTCTGATACCTGTATGGTTGTGTGGACTACCCTGCCATGTTTGCTTTCTACATGCTATACCTCACGCACATAGGTACACTCCCATACTTCACTTTCATTACATGTGTGGTATACCCGGGTACTACCCATTCAACTGTTACACATCCTGACAAGTTCAGCTTGTACCACTGACTTATGGAGTTTGGTGGTCTGTTGTACTCATTGGTAGGATGCCACCTTTTCCTGTGTCCGGGATGGGATATATTCCTTCCACATATCTGACTGTAGTGGACAACGCCTCCCCACAGTCGATGGTAGGGTTGCCACCTTTTCAATTGGCCAAAGTGGGACATTTTTGGTACACACGTCACATTTTACAGGCCGACACATACCCATGGTCAGTACACAGGATAGAACTTAGACTTCTTGCCTATATAACAGCTTATTCTTGTAGCAGTTCAGTTGCTTATTCTGTTTCTTATAACATTTATGTAATTTAGATACAGGAAACCTGTTTAATGCAACTATTACATAATGTATAGGGAATAATTTTGTCCTATAATCTCAGGACATTTGCCATTGTTACATGTTTTTGTCAGGACACAACTGCCCAAAGAGAGACTGTCGCTCGCAAAGTGGGACAGGTGGTAATCCTAGTTGACGGTACGGATAATACTGTTCCTTTCAGCCTACATGTGTCCTTATTGTTGTGGCTGTTTGTATGCTCCTTCTGTTTCATTTACATGCTTATTCTATTTCCTATCACATTTGGTATGTGACATAAGGACATACCTTTTGTATGTGATTATTACATGCTTATGGGATATAATTCGGACATACGGTCACTAGATATCTACATTTCTCGTGTATTTTGTTATGGACATATCTGCCCAGCTGTGTACCCTCCCTCACATTATGTGTCAGCTGGTGACCCTCACCATTGGGCTGGACGTACCTACTGGGGAATCGCTAACATATGATGCATTTCACTTCCACTTGGTATGGCTATCTACACTGTGTTGGACTACAGCCACACGGTCTTCCATGTCATTTGTTCGCTGGATAGGGACCCATTATTCCCTACCATGCATTTGTGTTTGCTGCGTCACTTTGTGTTCACAGGTACTTTCTTGCATACTTTGCATATGTTTCAGTATCCAGGGACACTGACGTGGCTACTATCGTGCAACTTGTTATATGCAAGCATTTTAGGTTGCACATCGACAGCTGCCATTTCCACACCTCCGTGCGGCACTTCGACGCGCCCTATGCACTTGCGCTGTGCACGTGGCTGTGTCAGCAGTGCGCCTTCATTACTATGCATTTGGCGCTACTACACCATCTTCCCTCCGCACGGTCGGCGCAAGCCTAACGCCGGCCTTATGCCGAGCTTCATGAATCCCGGGGTGTGTTTTATTTGCATTTGATCATGTTTTATTGCTGATCCTTTGTTAATTCCCAAATATTTCTAAACTCCCTTCTGCTCACATTTCTTTGTATCACATTCCTTTCCCAGATAGATGTTCTATTTGTACTGTAACTTTCCTGCTTTAAACATTGCTTTTTTACATTTATCAAGACATTTTTATATCATCAGAGAAAGTTTTATCCACTTGTAGTTGTGCATTCAACTCCTCATCTGATGAACTATACAGTTTTAAGTCATCCACAAAAGGTATATGAGAAGTCTTTAAGCAAGGTCATTTTCTGGGAGCCAAATTGTAACCATGACCTAATATATTAAATAAACAGCTTAATGAGTTAAGGGCAAGACTAAACAGCAACTGTGACAAAGAATGAGCCTAGAATATCCACCTTTAAATTTTTATCCCTGGGATAAAAAATTGCCCTTTGTCATGTCTTAACTGTAAAGTGGTTTACCACTGTTTCATGGTTACTGTAATATAACTGATTAGTGTAGGAAGCATCTTATACATATGCAAGCACTCCTTTATACATAAATGTGGGATGATGTCAATTTTTTTTGCAATCTATCCATGCCATACTTCGATTCTTCTCCTTTTTACAATCATTTGTTCTATATGACTTTCTTTTGTTCTATTGCCGTGATTTTTTCCTGAATGATTACAGAATCTGTCTGCATCAATTGCAATATGTTTGTACATCAGTGGAAGTCACATTATTACTCTATAGTTTTTAGGATGGCTTATAGGTTCACTCTTAAGGAGGAGTATCACTTTTCCTGTTGTTAACCAGGCTGGTGTCTGTTTAAGATGTACATGTAAGTAATTCATACTCAGGGCTAAATATCTGTGTAAAGATACTAATACTTTTAGCCAGAATTTAGAAACTGCATCTGAGCCTGGGATTTTCCATTTAGGAGCTTTTCTTTATTTTGTTTCATTTTCTCTGGCTTGTTACTTTATCCCATTTCATAGCCTCTACATTTGAACTCTTTACTGTTTCTTGTAATTTTTCTATCTTTTCAGCATCTTTGTTATGTTCCGCAGGGTCTTCATAAATATTTTTTCAAAATGCATCTGTTTCTTCTTTTCGGTGGTGTTTCTAGTACTTTTCTTTTGTTCCCTAATTTTCTATAATAGTTTTTTTTGGGGGGGTCATTAATATGTTGCTTATTTTGCAGTTTTCCTTTATATTTATCTGATATCTTTAGTTTATTACTTGCAATAGTGTAGAACAGATCTTGGTCTGTTTCACTACTGTGATTTGCTTTTAACATGTCTATCTTTCTAAGTATTTTTGCTGATCTGTTCCCTCTTCTATATTCTTCTAACAGTGACACTTCTTAATTGCTTTATATGTTTCTCTGTTTGATGTTTCCATGGTGGCATTTTATTTCTTCCTTGCATTTCCTTTGCTGCTGTGTGTTTTTGTGGTAAGATTTTACCTGTTATTAATTTAGCTGCACAGAAACATAACCTGTTTATGTCTGTTATATCACGCGTAGTTCTGTTAATAGTCTTAATTAATGTATTCATTTGTTTTATCAGACTTTTAACATTTTGAGACTTACTTTCTGTAATTTATTTCTTTCATTGACCTTAAGAAGTCTATCCATCTGTACTAAATCAAGCAGCTCTTCCCTTAGATTGTTTTCTTCTAAACTGAGGGCACATTCTTTGTTCTCTGTTTCCTGCTGGAATTCTACAGAAAGTTCGAGATTATCTTCCTGTGACATATAATATCATATTCAGATGCAGCCTGTATTATCTGCTGTTCCTTCATATGGGAGTTCATTGGCCCATCACTCCACAGCATTGCCTGTGTCAGAGTTGCCACTGTTTTCTGCTCCTTCCCTTGCTGTGCAGCTTCAAACTGAGCTTTTGTACCAGTTTCTTACAGAAGGCTCCAGTGCATCATCATGTGGCAAGTCTTCAGATAACTCCCACGCCACCTGTTTCGCCTTAGTTTGGAGACTCATTATTCCATCATGCTGTGACATTACCTGTGCTGAATGTTCCACACTAAATCCTTTACTTTGAAGGTAATCCATAAATTCAGTTTATATTTCTTTAACTTATTCATTACTAATCCTCTTTTCTATGTTTTCCCTTTATTTTCTTATCTTTTTGTATTGTAAAATTTTCCATATTCAGGTGCCTTTGCCTGTATTCCTCTTCAAATACCTTTGGAACTGCTTTTTTGTATAGATTAGTTTGGTTTTCTCCTTTGCATAAATATTTCACCATATCAGATCTCTTTTTCTTTCCCACATCCATGTTTCTTTTTTATACCCTTCAGAAATCTCTGGACTGTATTCTTTATATTTTTGCACGTCCTCTGTCACGTCTTTTTCCAGGCAGCTGAAAGTTTCTTCATCTATGTAATGTTTTGTTGTATTAATGAATGCAGATTTGCATTTGAAGCTTTTGATAACTTTTCTTGTGTAGGTTAGACAAGAGCTCTATAGCCCATTTATTCCTGCCTGCCATTCTTTTTCAACCTTTAAATCCTTGGCGAAAGCTAGTTGATAGGGACTGGACTAACATTCTGTTCCTGGACCCAATTTCTCACATCCCTTCCATCCTCTCCCCCACAGTGGCACCTCCCTGTCTGTAACTGTTTCCTCCTGATGGGGAAGGCTTCATCTATATGGCAGTTACCCCACAGCTGCATAGTGAGAATACACTACAGCAGTTTGCGCCAGCTGGCTCTCACTACAAGTCACCTATGTAGTGAGCCACAGCTACCTTCCTTTCCTTCGGTATGAGTGTTCCAACAATGGATACTGACTCCTATTCTCTGGATCCTACAGGCATCAGATCTTTTAACTGAACTTGGAGCACCTATAGCATACTCAGGGCATTCTCACAGTATGCTACAGAGCTGCCTGAAAGTCATTTGCATTTAGGACTGAAGAACTTTAGCACTTTGTGTGTGATATAAACTGTAAAAAAAAAAAAAACAGTCTGCTAAGTAGAAAGACCTTTTTTGGAAGTCTAAATCAGTCAGGCTTTATCATTGAAACAGATATAAGAAGAAATTTGTACTCAGGAATAAAGCCATATTTTCAGAGTTGTATGGCAGATCTAATTTCATATAGCACAACACAGACATTGTGCCCTGTGAGAAAGTAAATTTTAATCCAAAATGAATGCCAGAATCCTAACGTATAGCTATAGTGCAATGAGAGGGAGCCACAGAAGGGTTAGCCACACCTCTGCACCACTGGAGCTGCTATATAGCGGCCATCCCCTAGTCTTTTTAGGTATAGAAAAAGAAAAATGAGAGGAAGGGGTCTATGTTCAGTCATCGAATTAAAATATCAGCAAATGGTTAATAATCAAATGTTAAACACTGAACATGGAAATTAATGAACAAGCTTATCTCTGAAAATAATATCATCAAATAGCCATAGCTGGACAACAACCAGGAAGTATCCTGATGTGTAAGGTAAGCTAAACAAACTCTTTTATAAATGTGCCCTATTACCCACTGTAGTGCGATCTCAGAGTTGGTATCTATAATTGGGGGGGGGGGGCAGGGTTCCCCACCTTAGTTGGTAAGGTGTTTTTATGAAGGCCATATGCAATGTTGGCCAACTATGGCCATTCAATGATATTATTTTCGGAGACAAGCTTGTTCAGCAATTTCCACAGCTGGCGTTTAACATTCCATTATTAGCCATTTGCTGATATTTTAATTTGATGGATGAACATAAAAGCGGGCAGAAGAAAGCACTCCATTTAAAATGTGATTTAAAATTTTGCAAACATGCAGGACAAGTTAAGAAATATATTACTTGCCATAATTATGATCTTGAGGCTAGGCTATAAAGGATCTATTTGATCACAACCTGTTATGAACCTATGAACAAATGGCACAGATGACACGAAACAGGTCATGTAACAAATTACTCAGAGAATTCAAATGGGATAAAATGTTTGTTTTAGGCCCCACTGCTGAAAATAATTTCTTTACATAGTGGCCAGGACCTTTTGCAACTGCATAGTTAATGCCACATCAGTCATCTGAAATATTGGTGAGAAACTGAAGTCAATGCAGTATGTTCACAGTAGGAATTAATGACCCACAGCATGTTTGGATGAGGATTTATCAGTGTCCCAGATACAAGAAACATGTTGTACTCAGGAACAACGTCATTTTCAGAGTTTTATGGTAGAAGTAATCTCATACAGCACAACACAGAAATTGTGCCTAGTGAGAATGTAAATTTGAAACCAAAGTGAATGTCTGAATCCTAATGTATGACAGCCATTTGTTCATAGGTTCATAACAGGTTGTGATCAAATAGATCCTTTATAGCCTAGCCTCAAGATCATAATTTATCAGTACTGTGACGCCCCTGCACTGGCAGAGTAATCAAGGAGCCTCAATTCTCACCACTAACACCAATGAGGGACATGCACATTGGGAGGATGACAAGTACACACACAGTAAAGTACAATTTCCATTAAGAGCACACAGAGATCACGGTAAGTCTGGGGATGGTTTCTCCCTCTCTCTTAGGATCCCCAGTAAGACTCCCCACTGGCACAGCTATAGGGTTAAGATCTCAGCCGAGTGGTCAAGCCAAAACCTCCGGCATACTCTCTGTCTAACCAGTGCTTCCTGTCCCTGAGCCAGTAGCTGACACCTACAGACTTTGAGATTTGATTTATATACAAACACATAGATACTCCTGGGGAAGGCTGGCACAGGTTCACTAGCTATGCCCCCTTCTGCCCAGACTATAAGGTAGCACCAGTTGCCACCAACCACCATTATCAGTTACTATAAGGCCCTTACAAAGGGTGACCAATTCCCTGTGTAATATTCCTATTATCCAAATGGTAAGTGTGTCCAATACTTTAAGGCTATTTAAGAGTTGCCTGTACAGTGTTACCAAATACATGCAAGTATGCTAAGAGCTTAAATATCTCTAAACATAACAGCCACAATAAAAAGGTTTAAATATATTTAATAATAAATAATAGAAGAACAAGACAATACTCAATAACTCAATACAGTGACAACAGAGTTCAGAATCACAGGAAATACTTTAAAACAACATTGCAGGACAGTCTCACATAAATACAGAAAACATCTAGACTGATCTTACTATTTTCCTATATGTCTCTAAGAGAAATACTATGATCTAAGTATTACTTACAGAGCAAAGACAAGTGCTGGTGAGAGGATGTTGCCAGATTCAAGACAAGACACAAAATGCACAGACTTTCTCTCTGAGATAGTTCTTAAATTAATAATACACATCACTGCTGGGTTAGCAAGATGACATCACTATTTGACACCTGCTTCTAGTTCCCAGGCTAAACAGATACCAACAGCATTTAACATGTCTCTATGAAAAATATGTATCTGTTAGAAGCTGACACTTATCTCTTAGAAGCTTGCCTGAAACTGGAAGTAGTAAAACAATTAACACTTTTACATTTTAAACCTAGTAATTATTTCTGTCTAAAGACAATAGAAATAAATTCTAGCTGTTGCCATTCTGTCTTCTAGCTGTGGTAAACACAATCATAAAACTCTTTACTTATTTTCTCAGAGTTTGCAACTTAACTCTGTATGTCTCAATTTCTACCATGAAAACATACATTTGCACAGGCATATAGTCCATACACAATTCTGCTCTTTTCCAGCAGGGTGCACTGTGGTTTCATTTTTGAAGCTCAGTACATAACATACAGTTTACTTACATCTGTAGACAAGTCTATGGATCATATTAATATTTACAATGACATAGAATTATTTACAAAATTCTAGCTAGCTGGGCTGGCAGCTTCACAAGTACCCTCAACATAAAGTAACTGTTACCTAATTTCTTTCTCTTTTAATAATGGTTTGAGGGGACAGACCAGAGTGAATTTATGGTTTAATCTCAGGGTGAATTTATGGTTACCCATTTCATCCAGGTTGTGTTTGAAGAATGTTAGGGAGCTACTTTATTTTACAAATCAGGGTAGTTTATTCCATAAAATTAAAGTTTCTCTGAAAAGATAACTGTTTTTCCAGAAGGTCTTACTTATGCTTACAGTAAAAGATTAGTTCTTTAGATTGGGTGTTAAGGTTTTTTTTTTAACAAATATGTAGATTGCATAGGACTGGGTCTGTCAAAGCTTTGTAGAGGAAGCAAAGGCCCCCTTAAAAGTCAGCAAAAAACAGAAAAGAGAGAAAGTGCTTTAAGAATGTCACTGTAGCTCATGGAAGACATGCCCTTAATTTTCTTTTTGAGGAAATTCTCTGATCTTTCAAGCTGAGTCATATGTTTAGACAAGCATTATATCTACAGCCCATGTTTCTATTATACTTTCTCCTTAAACCACTTTCCTCTCCCATTTCCTTACTTCTTCCTTCTCTTTGCCTCCCATCCCTCTCCTTATCTTTTTGCACCCTAACCATGCCCCTTCAACATATTCTGGCTCCCTACCATGCTTTTTCTCTCCCTTCTTCTTTCATCCCCACTGAATCAAATCCCTTCTGTAGCTCCCCCTACCCAGCCACATACCATCCACTGGCACCTTACAACCAGTCTTTATGCCAATAATCCTACATTTTCTTACTCAACTTCTTCTCACTTAGGTAATCTACTAATCATTTTTTTCATCCTCTACCACACCCCATGCATGATCCAACAACTTTCTGTACTGACACCTCTACCTGTCTCCCTGGTGTTGCCTCTTAGTCTTGTTCCCTGGTGTTGCTTCTCAACATTGTCTTTTCACTTTGCACCTCCTACACTGCAGTATAGCTCTCACTTCCACCTACACATTACTTATATAGTTTTTTCCTCAAACCTCACTTTTAAAAGCATGCTCTTATAAAATAACTTTCTCTTTTCTTTCTTTCTACTTTCTTTGTTTTGAACTACTGTTGTTCTCATGTATTAGATTGTATCTATGATTTACAAAAACACCTACCGATATGTACTGTTGTTTTTTCTAAAACTATATATATGGGGGGGGGGCAGGGAAGACTTAATGAGTGCAACTTCTTATACAGGCTTCTATCATTGAGTAGTGATACTTTTATGTAGTGTTGATTTTGTTTTGCTGTGTTGGTGGTTTAAGGAGATTTCTAACAAATTATACTATGCAGGTGGAAGAAGTCTTGACCAATATAAGAAAGCCATGAGAAGAGTGCTGTAAACCATCCCTAACAAAACAGGTAGGCTGTCAATTATTTCATCCTAGGCTGCTATACCTGCATCCTTTTAGAATGATGCCAATAATGAAGCCAATAGTTAAAGTCAATTATCTTTTATTTGTATTATGGCACCATTCTTGGTGATGGTAGGATGCTGCTCAAAGCTAGTTTATTATCAGCCTCAGACATATATTTTGTCAGATCCTCATCATACCTCTCTTCATAGGATCCAAGGAGGTGTGTCTCAAGTTATTCCCTCTGACGCGCAGCATGGCAAAGTCATATTTGTACCTTGGCTGCAGTGGATCCCGGCATCTGAGAGACAGTTTACCTTCACCCTTTGCTTTCACGGCTTGTGACTAATGCATCTATGTATCTTACATTGGAGTTACTTTTGACTAGAATGTGTTGGGTCAGCCTTGCTGTCTTAAAGGTGTTGGTCTGCTAGCTGGGTGACCCCTTTTTTCTCCTCTACAGTTTGTTATCTCTATGGCTGCTGTTTGTGTGTCAATACTTCACTGAGTATCCTGGTTTCCCAACCTGCACCTTGGAGATCTTTGAGGTTTTGGCAGGGATGGCTTGTTTGCCAATTTAGGACAAGGTGGGCATAGTTGTGTGAGGTGGGTAATAATGCTGAAAACTTGATAGGTACCGCTAATAAGTTTAGATTGCAGGTGGACCGCCAAAGTGAGTAAATTAGTGCACTTCTCATATACATATTTATTTTGCGAAAGAAGTAATGAGTTGTTAATGAGCATGAAGCAGTGATATCAGACTGGCTATATATAATGCAGCAGCCTGAAATCTTATGGTTCATAGTGTGTGAAAGGAATGCATTGATGAACTTTGGATTATGGAGGGGGGTTTGTGCTAAAATGGAGAAGAGGTGAGTTTGCTAGTGCAGTAAGACAATACAGCAGAGAAGAAGCAAACTAAGGGTATAGCCAGAAAAAAATAATAGTGAGTCAGGCAAGTTGTTATGGTTTACACAGTCTTAGATGAGCGATGAAGAGTAGCTTAGCAAGCCAATTTAACTGAGACAGGTAGAGAACTGCAGTTAGAAATCTGACTCACTTGTTACAGCTTAAAGTGTGACTCAGCTTACGCAGCATTAGAGTTACAATGCAGTGAGAAGTAGCAGTACCCAGCAGGATACAATCACTCTCATTAAACTAAACAAACAATTCAGAGGGCAAATAAAGTCTACCAAAGCCAAATTTGAGTTAAGTTTGGCCTCCCAGGCCAAGGACAAACACAAAGCATTCTTTAGCTATGTCCACACCCTCAAAGGCAATACACAATTGTATGCAGAGCTCATTGTAAATGGAGCCACCCATACTGATCCAAACGATATAGCAAACCTCCTGGCTGATAAATTCAGCTCCAACTTTACTCCTCTCTCCCCTCAACTTTCCCTCAGGAAAAATCATCAAATATAGATCCCCCTACTATCACTAGGGAACAGGTCCTTAATGCTCTCTCTGAGACCAAGAACACTGCATCAATGGGCCCAGACAATATCCCAGGATGCCATCTAAATAGCATGAAACATGACCTATCAGGCCTCTGGAATTACTATTTAACTTTAGCCTCCAAACAGGCTTCAAAATCACAGGAAATATTTAAAACAATATTGCAGGACAGTCTCAAATAAATAAAGAAAAAATAACTAAACCAAGCTTTGCTATATTCATGACTATATCTAAGAGAATTACTATGTCCTAGAAATTTACTTACAGAGCAAGGCAGATGTGGAGAATGGTACTTATCAGGTCCAAGACAGAATACAGAATGCACTCAGAGTTATCAAATTAATATCTCAAATATTACTGCTGGGATAGCTTGCAGAATGACATAATTTCTTGTCATCTGACTCTATCCCAGGTGATCACCCCACTGCTGGAAGCTGGCAGTATTTAGCATCTACCTGTGAAAATACATAGCCTCACATCTTTGGCAGATGCCGGAAGTCATAAAACAATTGCATTCCTTCATACTTTCAGAGATAGTAATTAGTTCACTCTGAAGACTATACACAAAGCTTCTCAGCACAGATATTATGTCTCTGGTTTAGCCTATAAATTAATTTAATTTCAGCTATCTTTCGGAAGTTAACCTCCTGCATTCCAGTTTCCACTATCAAAATATATACATTTAAACATTTACAACAGTGGATGTACATTGCTGTTTTATTCCAGTAGGGCACACTGTGGTTACATTTTAAGCACAAGCACTTTGTACAATACCTTTTAACACACACTTCTGTACCAGCAGTTTGATACACACATGGCATACAGTTCTAGTACATTTGTAACACAGGCTTCTTATATAAATCATGCTGATATTCACAAATTACATATAATTATTTACAAAATTCCAGCTAGCTGGGCTGGCAGTATCCCCTTTCATCACAGTGACATATTTGCATGAAGTAATATGCATCCAGAACATATTTTTTTTCAAACATAGTATGGGGGTCAAATGATTAGAACATGTAGGAGAACAACTAGCACAGAAATATTTAGTACTCACATAAGTAAACTTGAAATGGAGTTTAGATCCAGAGAGTATGATAAAACATTTGTCTCTGGGGTGAAAGAACAAGTTTTACTATATAGAAATGATACAGCAGGTCCTATATATGGTAGTTTAGTTAATGCAATTAATATGAAATCTGCAAGGGACACTCTATCAAATATTCCCATTTCTTTGGCTTACAATAATAATGAATTTATAAGGGATATCTTTCAAAAACATTGGGTTATATTATGGTCATTTAAAGGTCTAGATCTTCACCATCCTGACACTCCTAATTTGTTTATAGGAATTCTATGAACTTGAAAAAGCAACTCTGTTATACGGAACACGCTAATATTAGAAGGAAAGATGGTAGGAAGGGCACACATCCTTTTTTTAATTATGTTTTTGTATGTACATTCCTGATAATAAAATATTCATCCATCCAATAACAAAGAAAGAATATGCCTTTGATGTTTCTGCCACATGTGAAACAGTGAATACTATATATTTAGTTACATGTAGGAAATGTTTAGCATTCTATTTTGGTCAGAGTATTAGGAAATTGTGAACATTACTCTGAGATATGTAGAAGGGTGGAAAAAATTCAATGTATAAACATTATAAAAGTGAAGGTATTGAACAAGCATTTGTATTTAATGTTATATATTTTATAAGAAAGGGTAAGAGAGGTGGAAATGAATTATTGTTAACAGAAAGGGCAGAATACAAATGGATATGTGTTTTAAGGGCTGATTATTCACCTGTCTTGAATGAGGTCTGCAGCCTTACTCCAGTTCTAAAATCTAGACCACCACGAAAATGAAATATAGGATGTTTATTAAATAGGATTTTATGCTATTTATAAGTATATGAATATATATATATCTATATATATATATATATATCTATCTATATATATATATATATAGATATATATATATATATATCTATACATATATATATATATATATATATATATATATATAGATATATATAGATATATATATATATATATTGCTCTTTCAGGCATTATTATTTTTTCTTAGAAACATTTTAGTGCCCAGACCTCTCTTAGCTTTAGGAGAGTAGAGATGTTGAGTTAAAGACGTAGCCACTGAAGGACTCTACTGAAACTCATTCTACATGCAGTTTAAAGGTGACAAATTGATTCAGAATTGTCCCCAGATATTTATAATTGGACAATTTTTTTACTCTATTCTGCTTAAGACATTCCAGAAGTAAGTGATTGCATGAATAAGTGGCAACTGGTATAATCGATAGGCTTGTGATTGAACAATGAACAGTAAGTTCATCTAGCAGAATCAAACCTAAAAGATCTATAATGGTTAAAGAACTGTCACTTCACAGTAAAACTGAAAATAAAAAATAATGAAAATTTGAAAAAATTAAGTATTGTAATAGTTGAACAAGACAGAGAGATATTTTTATTTCTTAATCTGATTTTAACAGTCTGTATCTGCTTTAGTTAAGGACTTGAAGCCTATATTAGTAATTTCCTGTACATAGTTGCACTGCATTTTTGATGTTTAAGTGGTCTGACTGTTATTATGAAGCCCTGGTTTCATTCTTGTGTACTGAGTGTATGCCAGGCTGGTTAAGGACTTGTCTTTGCTTTAGGGCAGTTTTAGGGCAGTCAGCTCAGAGCAAAGGGTCTAATTGCTTTTCCATCTCACCTACCCTGTTGTAGTTGTGTTCTTAAAACCAGTGTGTCTGTTGTTGCCTGCCCCTTAGGATAATTTGGTTACATAATCCTCATCCTTTTTCTGTTTACTGGCTGTTGACAACAAGCATGTAAGTATCATTTTGTAAAGACTCTCCCCTTAAACTACTCACCAGACTGAAAAACCTTTGATAAAATTGCTTAATGTTAAGTGCACTGATCTTGCTTGCTCTGATTTTCGTACCATATTACTCATTTTTTTTTACTAGAATTAGTTTACTGGCTCTTGCTGGTGGCAGAAGAAGGTACCCATGCTAGTTCTGTATTGAAATTTAAATACTCAATAGCAAGTCCTCCCAAAACATTAATCTAAAACCAAACTCCAAGCAGTTATAATTACCCCTGCCCTGAGAATCATTCCTATTGGTATCATGGACAGCACTTCCCCATAACCTCTCTAGCCAGCCTGATTGAGATGGGTATCTTGAAACAGTGTAAGAATTGTTTCATGCTGTCTGACAATCACCTGCTACTCAAACAGCATAACACAGTGTATGAGAGATATACCTATATAATATCCTTCTAGGTGAAAATCTCACACACAGTAAAACTCAGACACAAAAATTGTCAGCAGTATACCACATATCACATCTCTCTAAGATCATCACAATTCTCAGAATCCATCATATGCAGAGATTCTAAAAATTAACATGCCTAAACCTCCACAACCTCCAAAACACAACACAGGCACAAAGCACACTCAGAATATTAAGCCTATTTCCTCACATAGCACAAGGTGTCCCAAAGTCACAGATGCTGAGCCCATAAGGCAGGCATCGACCCAACCAAACATTTTTATTATAGGTGACTCCATTGTAAAATACAGATGTGCAACTTACTAGGGTGAGCAAGGAAAGAATGACAGTTAGTTGCTTGTATGGTGACAGGCTCCATCAGATCACACATGCACTCAAGTCCTTGAATAATAAGTATCAGTAAGACTCTGTCATAGTTCATGCCTGTGTCATTGGCTTCAGGTGTACCCCCCTGAACTATATGAAGAGAGACATGATGGAGCTCTCAGACTATGTGTCCAGGGCAGGTATGAGGCTAGCAGTAAGCAGCCTTCTACTTTCTCCAAGGATGATGCTGGGATATGAGCAAAAAAAATAGTTGGCTTCAATAATTGCCTTAGTTTTTGCTGTCATTCAAAGGGGGTCCAATATTTGTCAGCCTGGGAGGATATGACTGACAGACCACACTGGTTCACTAGGAATGGCCTGCATCTGAACCCTTTAGGGTTTTGATTATTGGCAAAGACATTGTCTACCCCACATAGTGCCTTATTTTAGGCAATGCCCGCCTGATAAACCTACCAACATAATGAAACAAGCAAAGAACAATAGGAGGGTATTATTCACCAATGTTAGGAGTCTGAACAAGAAACTCTACTCCCTACAATCCCTTCTCACCCTGGAAGATACTGACATCTGTATAGTGACTGAGACATGGTTTAAAATAGCAGAGCACTTTGCCTGTACAGGGCTATAACGACTTCCAAATGTTTAGTCCAGCTACTGTGCAGGACAGAAAAAAAAGGGGTGTATCAGTATACATTTAGAAGAGACTCACATCAAGGCTGGTAAAGCAACACAATGTACTAGAGCTTCTTCATGTCCAAATAACCATTAGAGGTCCCATACCATATATTAGTTAGCTATACAACTATCTCTATGACAAAAGAAAGCCACAACGACTATCTATGCAACTAGATTCACTCAGTATTAAACTCAATACCATTTTTCTAGGTGATCTAAACTATCCAGCTATAGACTGGAAAATCTACACCACCAATAGTACACAAGCACAGAGATTCATGGACTTTGTCAATACAAATGCCCTAGAACAATTAGTCAAAGACCCACTAGGGGGAATAACATCTTGGTTCTTGTCCTTACCATATGCGAGTATCTTGCATCATCTTTTGCATATCTTCATCACTTGTTAGGTAGACCATAAAACAGTCTCCTTCTAAATAAAACTGAACCCAGAGATGCCTTCAACCCAAGGTAACTTTAGAAATTTCTTTAAGACAATCTACCTATTCCTAAGTGATATACTGGCAAACTTCAAATCCCCACCAAATCCAGTTAACTCCATTGACTACACAGAAATGTACACCATCACACCATGCCAGCATGTAAACAGCTGCAGAAATGCAGCTGTACCCCACAGCACCAAGTGCAGGGCAAACTCCAGAAAAAACTCCACATGATAGAACCATAATACTAAAAAAATAATAATAAAAAGAAGAGAATTTTCACCAAAAGTAATTAAAATAATTCCCAAAATGTTAGAGTCTTTCTCACTGAAATAAACAAGCAACTAAGAAACTTAATAAACTCCACCAAAGCCAAGTATGAGGTTAAAATATCTACCCAAACCAAAGATAATCACAAGGCTTTTTTTAGTTATGTTTGTAATCTGAAAAGCACATTGTAGCAATACACTGAGCTGATTGTGAACAATGTTACCTACACTGAGGCTGAAGATATAGCTAACCTAGTGGATGATGAACTTAGCTCTAATTTTACCCCTGTCTCCCCTCCATCTGCCCCTAAAGATATACCTGAAACTGACTAACTCCAGCTATTACACAAGAGCAAGTAGTAAAAGTTCTATCAAAATCTAAAAATACTGTGTTGATGGTTCCTGACAATATCCCTGGATGCATCTTAAATAGCATGATGCATGATTTAGCCACAGCTCTAACAACACTGTTCAATCTCAGCTATCATACAGGTTTTGTACGAAGTGAATGGAGAACAGCTACAGTCACTCCCCTGCACAAGGGAGGACCTTCCACAGACTCATAAGTCTGACCAGCCTTGTATGCAAAGCCATGGAAAGACTTCTCATGGAACTAATCAATCAGGACATAGGCAACCTCTAAACACTGGACCTGTCTCAGTTTGGATTCATCAAGGGCAGGTCATGCTTACTCAACCTGATGGATTTTTTTAAAAGGTCACCAAAGCAATGGATGAAGGCAAAATGGTACACACTGCATACCTTGACCTGGGCATAGCCTTTGGAACAATTTCCCACTCAGACATAGTAGAAATGCTAAATAAACTGGGAATAAACCCCCATGTCAACCACTGGTTTGCCAACAGGCTCACATATAGAATGCAGATAATAAAAATAGTGGAAGTTACCTCCATAAAGAAACCAGTCACCAGTGGAGTCTCACAGGGTTCTGTGCTGGGACCTCTCTTGTTTGGTAGCTACTTCTTTGAAGTAAAAGCCAATACCAAAGGGCTCTGGCTAAGTTTGCAGATGACTTTATGCTAGGAACAGTCACTGAATCTCCTAGCCATCCTGCAGGAAGGTTTGTCTCAAATAAATAACTGGTGTCGAAGTCATGGTCTGAAACTAAATGCCAAAAAATGCATTATTTTATCCTTTGGGAATTCATCTACCCCAGGGAGCTACCACATTGACAATAAGCTCCTAAGAGTTGACCCAGTTGTTGGGTATTTGGGAACCTATGTGGACAGTGACCTCTATTTTGACCAACATGTGTCTATTGTTTTAAGAAAGTCCTTCTATATTTTACAGCTTATTAACAAAGAGATTGTGTACAGATACAGGGATGTCATTGCTCCCCTTTGTGTAGTCCTCATTAGGCCATTCATTGAATATAATACACCCTTTGGCATGTATCTGTCCAAACACATGCAACAACTGGAAAGCTCACAGACATACCTTACTGAAAGGATACAAGGCCTGAACAACATGTCCTACATGGATCAAAGCAAAGCACTGTCACTATACTTGGTATCTTACAAACTACTAAGAGGTGACCAGTGTCTAGTGTAGAAAGCAACCTCTGACCCATTACATATGGATTTACTGCACATCAGCAAGTTAAACTGCATCAAATGCTCAGTCTAGGATCTAAACCTCTTCTGCAACATCAACAGAATGCTTTGGAGGGGCAGGCATATTTTGCAGAGAATACTGCTGCTATAGAACAAACTCCCCATCCACATAAAACAAAGTTTGTCTCTATCCATTTTCATGCACAACTTAGATCTATGGATGGGTAACAGAAAATTTACCCCAGGACTGCCTCTTGTGCTATTAATGGACAGAGGCAGATCCTAAATGCTTTATCCCATGCACGGGTCCCCTCAAATTATCTATGGTATGATCCCATTTATTCGTATTGGGTAACATATAATTATTGATCATGCAATGGGATTGGTTATTTTGAGCACAGAAAGGGAGAATGACTAGGCTTAAAATGGCCTGCAAGGGCAGCTAGCCTAGTATTTACCTATGACCCTATGAAAAGAACAATGAAATAGCATGTTTGCTATGGAGCAAATACCTCGTCACCCATAACTCCTTAATTAAATATACCAGCTCCATGGGCTGACACATGGGGGCACAGTGACAGTTTGCAACACTGGGATATGGGATAGGATAATGGAAGATAAAACTTGTAACCACTTACTCTGTAAGGAGATTGTTGTTCATCAAAGCATACATGGAGACAACATGTGCCACCATCAACATAAGCTGCACTGACTGCACCCTATGTCTAAACTCTATGTCACTGTTCAGTGCTGCATGTTATCACACAAGACAGGAAGCACAATTACCATTTCCACAATGGCTTTGCTAGCAGAGGTCTGTGGCTAGTTGAATGAGTTGCACACCCATTAATTAATGCTCACTGGTGTACCTAGATCAAGGGCAGACCTGGAGTCATGGTGGCACAGTGAACCTCTTGTCTTTTCACTGTGGTGTGTGTGTGTGTGTGTGTGTCTGTGTGCGTGTGTGTGTGTGTGTGTGTGTGTGTCCATGCATGTGTGTGTGTGTGTGTGTGTGTGTGTGTGTGTGTGTGTGTGTGTGTGTGTGTGTGTGTGTGTGTGTGTGTGTGCCTGTGCCTGTGTGTGTGTGTGTGTGCGTGTGTGTGCGTATGTGTGTGCGTGTGTGTGTGTGTGTGTGTGTGTGTGTGTGTTGGAGGCAGTGCAATTTTCAGATACTGTGTGGGCTGGAGATTCATGGGGGGGGGCCTAAAAGTGATTCAGAGTTGTAAGATATCCACAATGCACCTGTGCAGGTGTGAGATCAGTCTGTACTTCCACAGGGACATCTGATATAGGTGATGTGGGTGAGCCCAGACACTGTAATGCTGCAGACAGTAGCAATGTGTGTAATCAAACTGTGCCATGTCCACACATTTATATCATCACCTTTCATGGGTGGCTTACTGATGTTCCATTGTGCTGGTCCCTCCACCAGTAGAACTTGTGAAAGAATGAACGTATGATACCTTGGCAAAACTTACACATATGTCTATATTCTCCATGGGATGTATAATGGTAGACAACAGGACGTATTTATAGGATATGGTGACATATATGCAGAAGGTCCTGGTTGAACCAGTCCCATCAAACATACAATGCACTGTACCATACAGATATGTAGTGGGTATTACTGTCCTGGTGCAAGCCCTATTGGAACTCAGGTGGTCTTTGTCAGCCCAGCTCTTGCAGTCCAAGCTACTCCCTTACTAGAACCCACTCCCCCATCTTAGGGATGAATATCAGGAATTCCTCCATCTTTATGAGCACTTTTTGTTTTGGTGGTCCACCCCTTGTGGTGGGAATGTTGTGTGCCTTCTCATTTACAAAGAGTTCATATCAGTTACCCTTCACCACATCTGTTACATACACTTGTTATGGCCATCCACAAGTTCACATCTTGCTCCACTGCATGTCATACCAACTCATTTCACATCTTGTCCTTGGCAGCTTTGCTCAGACGACACATGCTGAGTGCATGAGCGCGCGCATGTGTGTGTGTGTGTGTGTGTGTGTGTGTGTGTGTGTGTGTGTGTGTGTGTGTGTGTGTGTGTGTGTGTGTGTGTGTACGCACGTGTATATAGAGGGTTTGTAGTAACACCTCTGCTTCCTTAGTAGTGAATTCTTCATTCTGAGGCCCATGGTACACCTTGAACACCTATGGATTGGACATGCCAGTCAGTCCATGTACAAAGTAGACTGTGGCAGTCAGCTACCTATGGCCACTGTCCTACTTCTGCCCATTCTGCAGCTGGCTAGCAGGCCTGTCTTGTGCTCTGCGCATTCCCCCATATTCACACTGCAGCAATTTGCATGGCGTCTCTATTCTTCTTCCTGCAATGCCCTACTATTCCCATGTATTGCTATGCACTCCCCATTACACCCCCCCACACTGTGTTTCCATGCCTCACTCTATGCATGGAAGTCATTATGTCCTTTGTGGCATATCTTTTCCTAAAGGTGTGCTGCCACCATAGCTGGACATGAGAGTGCTCTGCCATTTAGCTGTGTTCCCACTCACACATATCCCATGGCATCTGTCTTGGTGTTACTGTTATCCAGCACAAGTTTTAATTACAGTGCTGGAGTACATTGCCAAATGATTTCCTTCCATTACTATTTTTATCTGTAAGTGCACTGAGTTACTATGTAAAGTCCAGCACTCAATAGTTTTTCACCTGAAAGAATTACCATGCAAAGTGGCACCCGCCCTTTATATCATGCTTATAAGGATCTTGTTGTGCAGCAATTATGCTAATGAGATAATTTAGCACCATTGTTTCTAAATATCAGATGAAACTCAGTGCCCTGCCCACAATGACATGTGACAGTCATACTCTGCATGGTGCTTGAGACACATGTGACCACCATGCTTGTGCACACAGCCAGGGTGTTGTACTCCTAAAGTTTACTAGCTCCCGGTTGTAGCACTATGTTGCACATCATGTGATATCCAAAGGTGCATCTATGCACAGCAGGCTACCATTTTGCTTCTAAAAATGAGTCAGAGTGAGTGGACATGCCTTTCTCAGGCAAAATCCCAGCCATTCTTGCTCTTTCTGCAAAGGGACTTTGCTGATTGCCTGCTGCTGCTGTATGATGTCCCCCTGTGCAAGGTTGATGCCTGGCATGAACTTGCCAGGATGGTGAGTGATACAACTGGCATCAGCCATTCTGATGGGCACTGCCAACAAAAGTCTCCTAGGGCCATTAGCCTAATAATTGCTTATGAACCTATGAATTTGTGGCAGTACTGATTCTGCAGTGGGAGGCAGAGATAGCTAGTTATGTGCTGCAAGCATTTTTTCTCTCTTCTTAATCCATTACCTGATATACCTGTACTGAGCTGTGCATACTTTGCTTTACAGCAGCAGTGGAGCTAGAGTACAACAAGGTAGGATGCTGAAGGAGTAAGGAGTTACTCTCCTGATAGTGAGGATATATATGTCATTGTGCCACTCCAGTGTGAAACTGCACATGTACGTGTACCATGTGTCTGTACTAATGTGTTCCCTTTTTCTCATCCTTCTGCAAGTCCATTTGTAATAGAGGTGATGGAGCAGCAGTGATTGCCTTAGTCTGTGCTGAACAATGCCCCTGGCAGTGAGTCACCATAGCTACTTCTCAGAAGGGGGCAGAGGCTCCTCTTCTGACAGTGGCTGAGGAGGTTTCCCATTATTTTTTTATCAATTGTAGGTGCTGGTGCTTGGAGAGGTGCAGCAACAAATTGATTCCTGTTTCAGCAGCATAGACCCCTTCTGGCACATATAGTTAAGCTGTCGGAACAACTGGCCCTATCCATCAAGACACTGGGGTAAATCCTGCCTATGATATCAGCCATAGAGGTGTTGATTAACCCTTCCTTATCCCCATCCTGGTGTGTTTTGCCATGCTTTGTTTATTGTCCATTTGTCTGTCATCAGTTGACCACCCCTGTATAAGTAAATCCACCATCATCTCTCCGTTTTGTGTATATATGCAACTCTTGTCCATCCATCTGTGCCTGATTTATGTTTATTTTTCTGCCACTTCTAGCTTCCCTTTACCTCTATCCTTTCATAACTGTTCCACACTACCTTCTCCACCTAACCTTCTTTTTTGTTTATTGCAAATGGGGATGTCTGCCACAAAAAACTTTCCCTTACTCCCCCTATCTAGACTCAGCCCATAACTTGAATACTCTGTATTACTATCTTGTTCTTTATGTTGGTGCTATGCCAGCCCTAGTCAATATGTGATTAGCTGGAGCCTTGTATTGCTACTGGCTACATGCCATTTAGGGCTGCATGCTGATGCATAATGGTGTGTTCTACCACGATGAATGGTGGCAAATCTAGCTATTCTAAGTTTAGTTTACGTAGAACAATCAGTCCTAGCCCAATGAGTATGTGGACAGAGAAAAGGAGTGAGTGTATTATTATGTTTTCTTGGCACTGAGTGTGAATAAAGCAACAGCTAACCAAAGCCTGCCAAGTTTCTGACTAGGTGTTGTCACAACAGTAACCACTTGTTTGTTGAATTTTAACTTATTGTTCAGGATGCAGCAATGGAGATTATTGAGCTAAAATTCCTCTTCAGGTAATTGGTGTAAAGGCATGATATTAAGACAATTAATGTTTTGTGCAGTTTCCACTAAATTAAGGGAGATTATTTCATGTTGACATTTATGATCTGGCATAAAATAGCACTGAGTTCATTATACTTGTATCAATGTACGGTGCCATTGACTTTGGACAAAGCAATAGTACACGGATGCTAAACAGATGTTATCACACCGCTTTTTCTACATTAGAGTACAGATTCTCTTTTAGAGAGCAGCATGAAAGAAAAAGGTACAGAAGGAAGTTTAAAAGGTGTAATTTTAAATGGTGATTTTTAAATTATGTTTTAAAGGACATAGACCTTCTTCAAAAGTTGTACCTGTAAGAACTCAATACTGTAGCAGAGTAGTGCTACTTTGTGCTTAATTCTTCAAAGAGCTGGTGGTTTTGATTACACTGAATTTTGTTTTGGAAATATTCATTTTAGAAAAGTAGTTTTTCTGCCTATTGTTTACAAGTTCAGCTCCATGCCATGAGACTATCTACAGTTGTGAACTGTAGTGTAACGTGTCAAGCTATGCTACTTGTGTATTTAGAACAAAAATTGAAACAAGCTCTGATAAGTGTTGTAGTGCATGAAACATTGTGATTACACACACACACATATAAGGAAACAGCTCTATTACTTAGTAATAATGCTCCACGCCTCCTGGCATGTCTAAAGGTCAGCTCCTTATGCTTTCTTCTATTAACCTGGTGAACGTGGGCATTCTGAGGCAGTGTAGCAACTACCTCATGTACACTGACAACCCTTTCCTCTTACCTCTCAACACTCAGACTTGTGAGAGATGCACTTATATATCCAAATTGGAAGCCATGCACTCTCAAGCCAAGACCGGAACAACTGGTCAAGAGGAGAAGGTCAACACCTGTATCATACCACATGCAACACATAGCCCTGGAGAATACCCACCATCACAGCTCTCACATAAAAACATAAACCACACACCCACCTTGGCGGAGGCTCTCAATATAAATCTACCTAAACAGCAGAGACCTCCAAGGCAGAAACTCACTCAACCACCACAACACAGCACAAACCACAAGACACATAGCTCACCTACACAGTGTCCCCCTCAACCTAAGCCCCTAAGACAAAGCAGCTTGTCCAATACACTAATCATAGGTGACTCGATAGTGAGGCACATTGATGTCCCACTCACTAGGTTGAATAAGAAGAAGGTAACAGTCAGCTGTCTATCAGGTGCCAGAATCCGACACATAACACATGCACTCAGGTCATGCCACAACAAGTAAAAGTATGATTCTGTCACTGTCCATGTGGGTGTGAATGACCTGAAGTGCATCTCCCTGGACTACATGAAAAGAGACATGGAGGAGCTCTCGGATTATGTGGCCCAGGCAGGTATGACCCTAGCCCTGAGAAGCATCC
Source organism: Protopterus annectens (assembly GCF_019279795.1). Taxonomy (NCBI): domain Eukaryota; kingdom Metazoa; phylum Chordata; order Ceratodontiformes; family Protopteridae; genus Protopterus; species Protopterus annectens. The sequence continues at coordinate 416,094,335 of NC_056731.1, forward strand.
TACCTTCACCCAGAATGATAACGCAGTACAAGCAGAAAATGACTGATTTCAACAATTGGCTAAGTTTCTGGTGTCATTCTAAGGGGATGCAGTATCTGTCTGCTTGGGATGACATGATTGACAGACCTCGATGCTTTGCCAGAGATGGCTTGCATCTGTCATCCCTGGGATTATGGATACTGGCTAAGGCTCTTGCCACTCCTATAGTGCCTTTTTAAGGCAATGTTCCAAAGACCAAATTACCACCGTAACAGCTATAAATAAATGCAATCTGAGGGTCATGCTGCTCAACGCTAGAAGTCTGAATCTCAAGATGCACTTTGCTCGAAGCACTCCTCAAAATGGAGAAAATTTACATTTGTGCTGTAATGGAGACCTGGTTTAAAGCAGCAGAAAGCACCCCTGTGCTGTGACTATAACTCATTCCACACCTTTTGGCCCCAGAAAAAGGACCGAAGCTCCAAAGGCAGTGGTGTCTCCATATTCATAAAGGATATGCACACCTCCAGACTAGTAGCCCAGCATAATGCATCTGAGATACTTCAGGTACAACTAACATTGAATAAGATGGTGATTCAGGTCGTAGCCTGCTATAGGTCCACAAACATGTCTCAAGACTCTCACTCCACATTCCTAAGCACCCTGGAAACTTTTAGGGTCCAACCCAGCATTTTCATACTAGGTGACTTCAACAACCCCTCCGTCAACTGGGAAAACTTCTCATGCATCAATACACTGGCCCATCGCTTCCTGGAATTCATCAATTCCAATGCACTAGACCAGCTCATTCTTACCCCCACTAGAGGAAGCAACATCCTTGACCTGGTTAAAGGGCAACTGTTGCTCTACACCAACAGTCAGTTCCTCCCTGGTTAGATCCGACCATAAACTAATCATTATGTAAACCCACATCTCACCCACACCTCCCGCAAAGGTAACCACCATGAAAAATTTCTCCAAAGCTGACTTTGGGCTCCTAAAAACAGAGGTGGATAACTTCACAGCACCCATGTCAATGGAAAACAGATGCATGACTGCCAAGTCATACACCAATGCACTGTACAAACACATACATAGATGCATGAAACTAGCCATACCCAACAGAACCAAGACACTCTCCTCCAAAAAAAGGAAGCCAATCTGGTGGTCCCCTGCCATTAGTAAACTCTACAACAGAAGGAAGGAAGAAACTGTTGCAATAAAAGTGAAGTTCTAAGACTGGAAAAACTCCCTTATTAGCCTCAACAAAAAGTTGAGATCCCTCATCAAAACCTCTAAAGCCAGCTACGAAGGCAGAATTGCGGCAGACACTAAAAACAACCACAAAGCCTTCTATAGTTATAGCAAGAATATCCACAGCGATACCCAGGTTTGCTCTGAGTTACTGCACAATGGTACCACCTATACTGAGCCAACAGATATTGCCAACATACTGGCTGACAGATTCAGTGCCAACATTACCCCTCTCTCCCCAAAGGACCAATTACAATACCGGAGGAATGCCAGGCACCTAGCATTACTACAGCACAGGTTAAAGTTGCATTGTCCAAGGCCAAGAATACAGCTTCCATGGGACCCAACAATATCCCTTGATGTGTTTTACATGAACTACAAAGTGAACTGTCACCAAATCTATGTGCTCTGTTCAATCACAGCCTAACCTCAGGCTTTCTCCCTACCAAATGGCGCACTGCTACAGTTATCTCTGTCAATAAAGGGGGAGCGACTACAGATCCCGGGAATTATTGCCCCATTAGCCTCATGAGTCTGATATGTAAAGCTATGGAGCGCATCATCATGGACCTAATTAACAAGGATATAGGGAATCTCCAAACTCTGGATCCCACACAGTTTGGTTTTGTTAAAGGTAGATCATGCCTGCTCAACCTGGTTGACTTCTTTGAGTCAGTCACCAGAGCTGTGGATGAGGGAAGGCAATTCATACAGCCTACCTCGATCTGGCCAAGGCTTTTGATACTATTCCCCACTCAGGAATTATTGATAAACTCACCAAACTAGGCATCAACCCCTATATCACTAAGTGGGTTGGAAAATGGCTCACAGATAGAACCCACAGTGTAAAAGTAGTGGACTCCAAGTCAGACTGCTGACCAGTCACGAGTGGAGTCCCACAGGGATCAGTCCTGGGTCCTCTCCTGTTTGGCATCTACTTCTCAGAAGTCCAGGCCAACATGGAGGGACTCTGGCTGACCAAGTTCGCAGATGACTGCAAGCTGTGAGCCATTATTAACTCCTCAATTGATGTAGACATCCTACAGAAAGGCCTCACTGAGACCAATGACTGATGTCGAAACCATGTCCTTAAGCTTAATGCCAAAATATGCATTGTCATCCCCTTTTTGAAAAACTCAATTCTCACTAATTATCACTTCGATGGGAGCCCATTGAACACTGAAGGTGCTTTAAGACATCTGGGGACACAGGTTGACAGCAACCTCTCCTTCGACCACCACATTGCCACTGATGTGCCACATCATTACCAAGGGTTTTGCATCCAGGAAGAAAGAGGTCATCATCTCTCTCTACTCTTCCCTTATTAGGCCAATCATCGAGTATAATGTGCCATTTCACATGTACCTCACTAGAGACATGCAACAGCTGGAAAGGCCACAAAAGTACCTCATGAAGAGGATCCTAGGCCTTAAACAGATGCCCTACATGGACAGACTCAAAAAACTCCAGATATTCTCTGTCTTGTATCATCTACTAGAAGGCAATCTCTGCTTGACTTGTAAGTCATGTCTGACCCAGCTCTGTTAGAAATGCTACATCTAAAGAAATCCCAATCCCTCTGCACCACACACTTCAGAGACCTCAGTCTCATTACCACATTTAGCAGAACATGCAGGAGGGACAGGTTCATAACCCAGAGACTGCCCATGCTCTGGAATAGACTTCCCATACATGTCAAGCAGAGCACCTCATTGACCCTCTTCAAGAGAAACATTATGAATGGATGGGAAATAGAAAGTTCACCATGAGGATCACTCCAGGGACTCTACTTGATAGAGGCACTGGGAGCTAACGTTGGGCGGCACGATGCCAGGGCACTTCTATGGGCTAGGCTTGTAAAGGCTCCAGGGCCATTAGCCTAGTACACACCTATGAACCTATGAACCTGCAGTATATCGTGAAAAAGACAGTGTGAGACCCAGTCATAACAATTGTTAAGCACCTCTGCTTCAGTTGTTAAGATCGGGTATTGAGCTAGACAGTTAAACTTGCCAGTACTGGCCAGCAAACAACAGTGGCAGAATTAAAAACAGGGTTCTTTCTGCCTGCTGTCTTTGCCAGTAATCTATCCCTGACTTTCCGTAGCATAAGACAATGTTTTACTGCTTTAAAATCCGGCAAAATACTTAGCACTTTTTTTTTTCTTCTGTAACTAGTAGTACATGGAGCATTTAAAGCTCCATGCACTACAAGAAATTATGATTGGGTTGCTGATCATAACCCTTGATTATCTGTTCTCAACATGGATGCCAACACTCACCACTCAAACTTCAATCTCATGGTGGCATCCCTGTCTTGAACACATAATAAGCTGGTTATAGTTAGATACACAGTCATAATCCCCTATATTATCTCTGTTTATCAACATCATTAAACTACAGTCAGGGAAGAGTTAATACTGTATACATTTCTAGTATTACTGGCTTAGATATGTCCATGTGGTCAGTAGTCAGGGATATGCATACACCTGTTATACAGTCAGTAATCAGTTGCTGTTAACAGTATTACTGACTTAGATATGCCCATGTGGTCAGTAGTCAGGGATATGCATACACCTGTTATACAGTCAGTAATCAGTTGCTGTTAACAGTATTACTGACTTAGATATGCCCATGTGGTCAGTAGTCAGGGATATGCATACACCTGTTATACAGTCTTTGATTATTTGCTGTTACCAGTATTACTGCTTTCCTTAACTATGATATTGTCCTCGTTGCTGCTTTGCATTTCTTTCAATCATATGATAATATGAAACTGATTTTCAGTAGTAAGAATTACTGTCACAAGACTGCAAAAGTTATTCTTAGTACTAATTGTCTTCATGACAAAGCAAGAAACCAAAGACTGTACAGTGATACAATGCAACAAATGCAGATGACTGAATAACCCAAAACAGCACAAAATCTTTGCAACAAGTAATTATTTTATTACTACTTTTGGGGTGAGTGTTGTATTTCAGACTGAACTGTAAAGTGCATCTTCTCCATAATCTGTCAACTTTTGATTTGCTTCAGTTCCATTTCTGTTTTTTTTTTCACAGCTGGTGTTTGCAGTTAAAATAATGGAGCTGTGAGACTGCAGTTTGTGCAAGCATTTTGTTCACCTTATAATAATGTTTCCCTTTAAAACGTGATTAGAAAAAAGTATTGGGTTAGTAGATTTAAGTAAAGGATTGGGAGTTGAAAGTCTTAACACACTGGGGTGCAGGGAGGCTTATCTCTGCAAAAAAATATGCTTTTAGGTTTTATTTTAGGAGGAGAAGCTTGATCATTTAAGATCAGACAGTTTACTTTGGGGCTTGCTCTCAATCTTGCATAGTTGAAAACTACAGCACATCAGAAATGCAAACATTCTCCTTTTGAGGCACACTTTATAGACACCTACATTAAATAATTCCTTGAATGTAATATTTTTTGGTGGGGGCTCTATTTTTCTTGCAGACTACATACTGCATCAGAGATGTGAACAATCTCAAAATGTGTAGATTGCAGGAGGTAATTGCAGCAATATTATGTGCACATAGCACAGAGGTGTAGATGTCACAGAAATTATGTTAAATGTCTGCCAATAAACAACATACAGCAGATTTTATATTTTGTCTAGCATACTTTGTAGACGCATATATTTGCATCAAAATACTTTACCAACTATAATGCATTTCTTGGTATTGAATTTTAAACCATGGCTTTGGCACCAAGCATTTGTCTGTGTTGGGCTTTCTTGAAGGGTGTTCTCTTTTTGGCGGAATTCAATGACTGCTTCCAGTTTGCAACCATCTGTAAACTTGGTTAGCCAGAGGCCTTTGATATTGGCTTTGACATCTGAGAAGTAGATGCCAAAGGGCAGTGGGTCCAGCACAGAGCCCTGAGGGACTCCACTGGTGTCCGGCATCTTTGTGGAGGTGGCCTAAACAATCCTAACCTCTTGGGTCCTATCTATGAACCCGCTAGCTATTCAGCATGTTATAAAGGGGTTTGTGCCAAATTCTGTAAGTTTGTCGACAATGGTTGTGTGGAGTATTCTATCAAATGCTTTAGCCAGATCCACAGTAGGTATGCAGTATGCAGTAAGCAGCATGCACCATTTTCCTCGAACCCATTGCCTTAATGGCATTTTCAAAGAAGTCCACAAAGTTCAAAAAGCATGACCTTCCTTTGACAAAGCCAAACTGGCATGGATCCAGTGTCTGGAGGTCTCTTGTGTCCTTGTTGATAATTTCCATGATGATTTTTTTCCATGGCTTTTCAAATATGACTAGTCAGACTAATGGGTCTGTAGTTTCCAGAATCAATTAAAAGTCCTCTGTTATGAATGGGGATGACTGTTGCTGTTCTCCATTCTCAAGGCAAAAAAGCCTTTTTTAAGACTATAGTTAAAGAGTGACTCCATGGGTCCTCAAAAGTCATATTTTTGATTGTTCAGGAGGCATCTTGGCATGTTATCAGTGCCCAGTGAGGCTGTGTCCTTGGCTTTAGTGAGCACAGTCAGTATATTCTCTCTAGTTATAGTTGGAGGAGTTAGTCTTAATGGTATTCCTTGGGGATGGTTAGGAGTGAGACGGGTAAAGCTGGAACTGAATTTCTCTACTAACATGTTCAATATATAGTTAGGCTCAGTGAATGTGGTACTATTAATCACTGGTTTAGCACATTGCTGTGTGCTGCCTTTAAGGTTTCTGACATAGCTGAAAAAGGCCTTATAGTTATCTTTCTCCTGAGAGGCTATCTTAACCTCAAAGTTGGCTTTGCTTGACCTAATTAACCCTCTTAGTTGCCTATTTAGATTGGTGAGAGAGTTTTTATCTTCATGAGAATTACCATTCCTGATTTTTTCTATAATTGTTTTTCTTTAGTTGTACTTCTTGTTCAGTTTAGGATGCCACCCGGGCAGCTTGTTTCTGGGACTAGTTCAGGGCTTACTTATGGTAGTTACAGAAGTCTTTTTTAATTTCTCCAAATCTTTTGGGTTTCTAATACTATTATGGGAATGGACCCCATTCCTAAGTCAAAGTATAATTAAAGTTCATGAAATTGGTATTGTTTCAATCTTTGATGTCAGCCAAAAGTGCTCTTCGCAGCACTCGCAATGTGCCTAGTAATGACTTCCTTCTGCAATTTATACGGGGTTACATTCATTGGTAACATATCAAAATATGATTGTAGATTCTTTTTTATAAGACCCATTGCTCCAACTACTATTGGAACTGTCTGGTTATTTTTCTTCCACATTGCTCTCATTTCTGCCTGCAGATCCTGATATTTTATGACGTTGTGTCTCTCTGTACGCAAGACAATGTAGTCACTGGGTGAAGCAATTTCAATGATCAATGCTACTTTTGTCTTCTTGGATTACTATTTCCAGTTTTCTAGCATCTATGTTTTGACTGCTGGTAATGGGTGATCCCATGTGATATAAACTTCATCATTTTCTATGATGCTTTGTGGCTCATGTTTCCAGTGGTCAGCCACTTCAGTACCATAATGTTTGCACAATCCCCAGTGCAACAGTCTTGCCACATTATTATGCCTTTCAGTATACAGTCCTTCTGCCATTATCATGTCACAATCAGCAACGAGGTGTGCGACTGTTTCCAATTCAGTTTTACAAAACCTACATTTGTCTGCTTCTCCCACATATTCAATGGACTTTGTAAACCAGCATGTATGTAGCCCACTATCTTGTGTTGCCAATATTAACCTTTCATCTATTGGTTTGAATTCACCTCTCCTTAACCATTCGTGTGTTCATTCCTGATCAACATGAGGTTCTTCCAGAAGTTTTCTATACTTGCAACTATATTTATGCTTTTTCCACATTTCTTGCCTTCTCATCTGGTCCTTCACCTTATATTCTTTCTTTTGTTTTTTGGCACATTCAGCTGCTGCCTGATTTTTATCTACTTCTGGTTTGATTTCCATTCCTACTTGATGCCGATTTGCTTCTGCTAAATTAAGCAGAGAAGTCATCTTAGATTTATTCTCCTCATGTTTCAAAACTTTCACTACATTTGGATCTTGTGAGGTCAGCAGATATGTGTTGAGTCCTACGATTGCAGATCTATACATGTAATCAATTTCAAGGAGGCAAATCCCTCCTTCAGAATGGGAAATATATAATCTTTGTATACACTGATTTTTATAAATCATTTGGTGGGCATGAAGCATCCTTCTTGTTTTCCTGTCTAATCTATCCAACATGTTTTGGGGCCAGTCAATCACTCCAAAACTGTAAGTTAGGACAGGAAGAGCAAATTGGTTTATAGCTTGGATTTTGCTCCTAGATGTCAACACTGATTTCAGAATTAATTTAAATCTTCTAAAGTATTCCTTACTAAGTTTTATTCACATTTGTTCGTGTCTTATTGTTAATCCTTCATCAATTACCAAATATATATATATATACACTCCCTCTTGCTCAAGTTCTTTTATATCACATTCTTGTCCCAAACTGATGTTTTCCTGGTTCTGCAGTTTTCCTGCTTTATATGTTGCTTTGCACACTTATCAAGACCAAATGCCGTACTTAAATTCTTCCCCTTTTTACAGTTTTCCAGTATTACTTTAAACAACAAATGATCCTTTGTTCCATATGATTTTCTTTTATTGAGCTTTTGTTCTATTGCCATAACTAAGTTTTATTCTGAATGACTATAAACTCTGTTGGCATCAATTCCCATGTATAGTTTATATGTCATCGGAAGGCAAGTTATTGGTTTATAATTTTTAGGGTAGCTTGCAGGTTCACTCAAAGAAGGAGCATTGCTTTGCTGTTGTTAGCCAGGTTGGTGTCTGTTTGGGGTGCACATATAAATAGTTCTTACTCATGGCTAAATCTTCGTACAAAGATGTTAATACTTTTAACCAAAAGTTAGGTACTGCATCTGGGCCTGTGGTTTTCTAATTAGAGGCTTTTCTTAACTTTGTCTAATTCTCTCTGGCTGTTATTTCATCCCATTTCATATCCTGTACCTTTAAACTTCTTATTCTTTCTTTTACTTCTTCTGTCCATTTAGCATCTTTCACAACAAAAGTGCGAACAGAGAGTCAAGCGCCTGATTGTGAGTACTAATGAACCACAAAGTACTGTATAACTAGTTTATTTCAAAACAAGACACGTTTTCGTCTCTCACAAAATAGAAACTTCTTCAGAAATGAAACCAAAACAATCCTGGAACTTTTTAAAAGTTCCGCTTAAAAATGGTTACTAATACAAACCAATCAGCTAGTCTCACTAATAGAGAAGAGCTCGAGGTTTAAAGTGGTATCAAGCAAAAACCTGTTAAAAATGTATATTAAAAACAAAATGTTAAAAATATAACATTCGACAGTATAAATAGGACATGGAAACACCAAAAAATACAGAAGCAGCTCCTATATACAACAGGCATTGTATACAGCTAGTTACCGAAATTAAATAATTACTATAGTCTCGAATAACTGTGAAGAGTTTCACTGCAGTCAAAAATGAAACAATGAACTAGAAATATGGCATTATTAGTTCAAGATTAGTGAAAGACTTGTCATTCACTACCAAATGAGTAGCTTGAATTATTATATAAACAAAGCTGAAGGATGGAAGTTTACTGTCTTAAACAGTTTTTTAGTTTCAACAGGCATGTGATATTACAATTTTCATTAAGTCCAGGGTGGCAGAACGCATTTAATAACAACTGCCATTCAAGTTCACAGCATTCTAATAGAATAGAAGTAGGTCCCCCTCTAGTGTCAAAGGCTAACTGGTCAATGGCCAAAAATTGAAAAGAATGACCAGGTTTTGTGTTGACGTGCTTATTAGCTAAGGCGTTGTCATTCTTGTTTTTAGAGACCGCATACATGTGTTCGGAAATTCTGTCACGGAATTTGCGGTCAGTTTTTCCTAAATAGAAAGCATTACAATTTTTACACAAAGCCAGATAAATAATACTCTTAGAGTTACAGTCCAGTTTGTGGGTGATGTGATACTTTCTACCGGCTATTACAAAAAAACTGCTGTTTTAATATGCCTACACATACTACAAGCTCCACAAGGAAAGGACCCACATATTCTATTATGGACTCTTGCTTTTTTACATTCAAGGAGACTCTTTAAATTGGCACCTCTCCTGTAAATAATAATAGGGTGGGAACCAATTCTCTCCATCAATAGACTGTCTTTATACAAACATACCAGTTTTTGTTTAAAATCAGTTTGATTTGTTCGCTGTCATTATTGAATGTAGTAATAAAACAAGACTTATACTGGTGCTTAGTTGAACTACAGTTAACAATTGGAGTATCACTATTAAAGGTGCACCTCGTTAGTCAAACTATTTGTAGAAAAGAAGTCATTGTTCATATCAACTGGGGTAGTAGTCACCTCATTGGTAACGGTCTTATAGTTTAAAATGGGATTAAATAGACCAAGCTTACGTTTATTAGCTGCCTCAATTGTTAATTCTTGCACTAAGTGGATAGGGTATCCCCTATTCACAAACATGTTCTCCAATAATTTACATTCCATTATGAAATCTGTATCTGTAGAGTACATTCTAGCTGCTCTAACCAACTGACCCTTTACGATGGAGCGTTTCTGTTTAAAGGGATGAGCATTAGAATAGTGCAGAAAGGAATTACAGTTAGTTGGTTTCCTATAAATGGTGGAATGTAACCTATTGTTAGCAAGGACTATGGATATTTTGACATCCAAATAGTCAATGCTAAATGTATCAAATTTGTATGTGAATTGGAGAAAGGTAGTCGTAGACTTGAAGTAACTGATAAGTCTATCTGCTGCCTCACTATCACCTCTAAAGATGATAAAAATGTCATCCAAAAATCTCGTGTAATACATGAGAGAATTAGAAATGTCCGGTTTGTCAAAAATAAATTGTTTTTCCCAATAGGCTACGAAGATGTTACCAAGGCTTGCCCCACATGGGGAGCCCATAGCTACCCCATGTTTCTGTAAAAAGTACTGCCCATTAAAGGTAAAAAAGTTGTTTGTCAAAATAATGTCTATAAGTTTAGAGGCCAGGTCTATATCATTCATTGGTGCGTTCTTTTCTTTCAACATTAAAGATACCCATTCAACTGCTTCCAAGTGTGGAATGGAAGTATATAAGTTGACCACGTCAATGGTCAAAAAATTACAGTTGTGGTCGATACATAACTTGTTAAGACTCTCCAAAAAGGATCAAGAGTCCTTGCAGACTTGTGGGATTTCTCTCAAGTATTGTTGAAGTATAAAGTCAACTACTTTAGCACAAGGGTACGTTAAGATGCCCTACCATCCATAAGAGGTCTCATTGGTGGGTTCAAAGTGTCCTTGTGGATTTTCGGAATCCCAAACATTATAGGTAACTTTGGAAAGGGAATATTAATATAGTTGAAGGTATCTAAATCTATTTTGGCACCAATGAATAAGTCTCTGAAGTAACTTTTAACCCAAGACTGAGCTCTATTGTATTCATTAAGTGAAACCTTAGAGTAAGCTGAGTTGTTCAATACTATTTCCATCCTGCTGTTGTAGTCAGTGGTATCAAAAATGACTAAACCCCCTCCCTTGTCTGGTTTAATACTTCTTACCACAGATGATCTAATCAAATTCAATGCTAGAGTTTGTTCAAAACTCACATTACAAAGTCCAGAATAATGAACATGCTTACGGGTGTGTGTGATATGTCTAATGTCAAGTTCCAAACATTTTCAAACACTCGTAGCAAAGGATGTAGAGGAGGGTTGAAAGTGCTGAGCAGTTTAAATGGAGGGTGGGGTGGATGGTTGTTGCCTAGAAGGAAAGACAAGTTTGGCTTCCTGACAAAACATTTCAAATCAATCAATGTTTTAGCGATATTTATGTTTTTGCTAGGTACAAAGGTGTTGCTCTTAGCTAGTAACTCTACCAAAACTGGTTCTATGGTGATGGATGAAAAGTTATAAATGTTAAAGTCACCATTAGCATTCTTTATTATGGTCAGTTTGGTGGAAAGACAGTCCAAAGAGGGATCACTCATCTCTTCCTTCTGTTTTTCCAAACTTTGTTCCTCTGGTTCCGAGACCTTTGAGGTTTCGAGGGATTCTTGGAATTCACCCATTGGTGAAAAACCTGTTCTTGTTGTTGGTTTTGAAGTGGTTGAACTGGACGATGAGTATTAGTATTATTGTTACTATTGTTATTGGTTGACTGCAGTCTTTCACTACGTCTTAATGGTTCTGATGTTTGGACGTTGTTGATGGCCAAATTCATATTGGCGTCACTTGAACTATATAGATTATTATTTGGGTTAAAGTGGTTAACCCCAGTCACATAAGATTTGTGTGTCCAAACTTGTGCTATATATATTTTTTTATTGTTCCATTTAGCATCTTTGTTATGCTCCACAGGATCTTCATAGATAAAAAGTAATGTCTTTCAGCTTTGCCCGGTTAGGGGTCGCCACAGTGGAATGCCGGTCCGCTTATGATTGGCAGTAGATTTTTATGGTGCCGAGGTGCCAGCCTGATACCCAACCTTCAATGAAGGCACACCCATTCACGCACGCACCTACCTGCATGTCTTTAAACGTAACTCGACCGCAGGGAGGACATGCAGACTCCACACAGAAGATATTTCTCCAAAATGTATCTACTTCTGCTTTTTTAGCGGTATTTCAATTCCTTTTACCTTATTTCCCAATTCTCTATAAAACTTTTTTGGGTCAACAATAAATTGCTTATTTCGTACTTTTCCTTTATATTTATCTGTGTATCTTCTAAGTTTTTCTGCTTGTCCTGAAACTTTTAGTTTGTTATTTGTGATAGTGGGTCTATATTAGATCACCGAATGCTTAGGTAAGCGAACTGTGATTAATCGACCCCATGTAAGCGAAAGCTTCCAAAACCGAACTGTCAGAACAGCAATTTTTTTCCAAGGGAAAAAAAATCTCTGTTCCAAAAAAAAAAAAAAAAAAAAAAAAAAAGCACATTGAAACATGAGATTAAGTGGGGGCCTTCACCCCTCCACACCCCCCTACTTAAATATACCAACTCAGAGATCAGATACAGTGCGAAAACTGTAGTACGAGCGCAAAGTAAATTCTTTCCCAGGGAAAGAATTCGCTTACATGCCGCTTCGATATTTTCCTGTTTCGGTTTTGTTATTTCAACCAAGATGCATTCGAAAACATGCGTCTTTGGTCTGCTGATAGGAACCCTGCGATAGTGCATGATAGATCGTGGTCTGTTCTAATACTGTGCATTACTTTAATCATATCTATCTTTCTTAGTATTTTTGTTGATCTATTCCCTCTTCTATAATCTTCTAAGGGTGATAATTGCTTTATATTTTCTCTATTTGATACTTCCATGATGGCATTCGATTTATCCCCTTCCTTTCCCTCACTACCCTGTGGTAGAACTTTATCAGTTATTAATTTAGCAGCACAATAATATATCCCATTTACTTCTGTTATATCACATGGATCTCTATGGACAGGTCTAATTACTGCATTCATTTGTGTTATCAGACTTCTGACTTTGTGGGTTTTATTGACCTTCTGTAGTCTATTTCTCTCATTGATCTTAATATATCTATCCATGTCTATTAAATCAAGCAACTCTTCTCTTAGTTGAAACACTGGCAACTGGTTCAGGCAAATAAAATGGTAGACTCCAGATGACATAAGTGTATTTAATGGATAAAATAAAGCCCTTTTTGTCCAGTATATTACTGCATCAGAGTTTCCACAGTTTCCTGTTCATTTCCTTGCTGTCTAGCTTCAAGTGAATGTTTATACTGATTTCCTGTGGAAGGCTCCAAAGTATCTTGATATGGCACCTGACCAGTTGCTTCCTGTTCCATTGGTTTCCCCTTAATTTGGATATCCATTGCTCTATCCTGTTGTGGTGCTTTCTGCATTTGATTTTCTACACTGAATCCTTCACTTTGTAGGTAGTCCATAACTTTAGTTTCTATTTCTTTAAGTTCTCCATTACTAATCTCCTTTTCTACTTTTCCTCTGTCTTCTTATTTTTTGTATTGTAAAGTTTTCCATGTCTGGTTTCCTTTGCCTGTATTTCTCTTCAGATATCTTTGGTGCTGCTCTTTTTGTATTGGCTAGTTTTGCTTTCTCCTTTGCATACATTTTACACCATATTAAATCTCGTTTTCTTTCCCATGTCCATATTTCTTCTTTAGATATTTCTTGACCTTCCTGCTTCTCCTTACTTTGGGGACTCACTGCATCATGCTGTGATGTAACCAGTATTAGACCTTTCACTTTCTTTCACTTCACAGGCACTCCATAACTTCAACTTCTATTTTATTAACTTCAACTTTACTAGTCTTCTTTTCTGCTTTCCATCTTTGTGATGACATTTTTTTATTGTAAAATTTTCCATATCCTGATGCCTTTGCCTGTATTTCTCTTCGAATATCTTTGGGCTGCCTTCTTCACATTGATTAGTTTGGCTTTCTCCTTTGCATAAATATTGCACCATATCAAATTTCTCTTTTTTCCCATGTCCATATTTCTTTTTTATATTGTTAAATATCTCTAGGTTTTGTTATTTATAATTTCGCACTTCCTCTGATGCTTCTTTTTCAAAACTGATCAAAGTTTCTTGATCTACTTACTGTTTTTCACAAATCTGTTGTATTAATGAACACAAATTTTCATTTGTAGCTTCTAACAGTTTTTCTTGTGGAAATGTTTTTCTCTCCTCTAATTTCTCTCTTAATCGTTTTACACATCTTGTGTCTGGAAATTCTGGGCTTTTTGCATAATAGTAACAATGCATAATTTGTTTCTTATCCTCAATAGTCCACTATATTGTCTTTGTTGCTCTTCTTTGGCCTATCAGTTTTTGTGATTTTTTTGGATGGCTACTTCCTTCTACGATGGTGGGGACATCCTCCCCCTGGGCCTGGCCTAGCTGCATTGTAGGAATGTTTCCATATTTTGAGGATTCTACACTATTTTTTCCAGTCATGGCACCAATGTGTCTACCAGGATTAGGCACTTTTTTATCCTGGGTTTTGTGCGCCCACCTATCTCTTTTAATTTTTACCTACTTCTGTCCATGGTGTATGCCATATAAATACAGTCTATATATCAGTGTCTCCTTGGTGAGATTTTGTGAAAACAGGGTCCACCTCGCAAAGGTACTCACCAAGACTTGGGGATAATTCAGATTCAACACTACTATTCTTCTTTGCTTGCTGACTTTTCATCTCTCCATTCGGACCGTTACAGCAGTTACAGCAGTCTCTGTGCAGCTATTGACATGATTATACAGATTTTCTGACAACAATTCAGCATAGGCTGCTGTGTTCTCAAAGTTTGGAGGGGCACTGAATTTTGACAAACCATCACTTAATAAAAGGTAATTTGCCTTGGAATGGTTCCTAACTACTACTCATTTTACTGGGATTATGGAGTTGGTTTTGATTTCAAAGGAGAGAGCCTTGTGGTTGGACCTTACTAAACAGGATGTGACATTGGGGGTGGGATGCACCATTCTCCCATATTTATGAGTACGAGGTTCAGTATGTTGGAGCCTTTAGTCAGCGTATTCACTATTTGGCCAAGGGTGCTTGTATTTACAAAATCTATGAATCTCTGTACCTATAGATTTGAGGCTGTGTAGGATTCCCAGTCCATAGAGGTGTCATTAAAGTCTCTCATGAGTAGGGTTTTAGGTTGGATGGTAATTGTCTCCAGTAGATTCAAGTATGCATTATGAGCTTCTTGGGACATGGAGGTTGGCCTATAGCTGGCTAGGATATGGTATGGGATTTTGTCTATGGAGGAACTCCAGCACATCATCCTGTTTGACAACCCTACAGGTATTCTTGTTATTGATGTATATTGAGGCACTGCCACCTTTAGCCATTGTTTGTGCAGCTATTGACTTAAATGAGTGGAAAGCACTGAAACCTTGCACTGCCAGGGTACTCTCTGCCACTTTAAACTATGTCTTGGTAGATGTACAGATGTCTATATTGTCAAGTGTTAGAAGGGCATGGAAGGAGTGTATCTTTTTAATTAGGCTCCTGATACTGAGCAGTAACACTCTGATGTTCAGTTGAGTTGATTTTGCTATGTCAGTAGGTTTTTCAAATTGGCATTGCCTAAAAAAAGGTATTATGGTGGTGGATAAAGTTTTAGCCAGTATTCAAAAGCTTAGAGATGACAGGTGCAGACCATTACTGGCAAAGCAATGGGGTCTGTTAGCTATGTCCTCACTAGCTGACAAATATTGGAGCCTGTAAAATGACACCAGAAATACAGACAATTGTTGAATCAGTCACATTTTGCTCATATTGTGGTATCATCCTCGGTGATGGTAATATGCTGCTCAGTGCTTGGCTTATACCAGCCTAAGACATAGACAAGTCTGAGAGCTCCATAATGTCTCTCTTCATATAGTCTAGGGAGATAAGTCTCAGGTCATTTATACCTACATGCCCCATGATGGAATCCTACTGGTACCTGTGGTGTAATGGCTTGAGTGCATGCATGATTTGGCAGATCATGGCTCCAGATAAGTAACTAATTGTTATTTTCTCTATGTTCAACCTGGTTGGAGGGGTATCAGTATGCGTTACAATGGAGTCTACTATAAAGAGAATCCTGGGAAGTGTGTTTGCTTGCATTAGGAGGTTAGTGTTTGGGTCTGCATCGAGAGTGACTGTATGTGTGGTGTTAGGTGTTTTTCTTTTTATGAGTGCCTTTGGGCTTGCTAAGGTTTAGCTTTCCCAACAGGTGGTCTAGGTGATCTTTATTGTTTAGGAACATTGCTTTTACGTACCTCAACATACATTAGTCTGTGTGTGTGTGTTGTGTGCTATGTGATGTGGGTGTTGTGACAAACCTGATATGCACTTGTATGTGAGAGTTTAGTCTCCAGTCTCATTATCTAAGTACACCTCTCACATATTGTGTATGCTTCTTTAAGGATTAAATGGTTGTTGGGTAAACATGAGATGATTGCTATATTGTCTCAAGATGCTGATATTCACGAAGCTGGCTTCAGAGAAGTTAGGATATTGCATATCCATTTTGTCCATTCCTTTGACTGGTGAGCTACACGGGTAGGGTTACCACCTGTCCCACTTTGCAAGGGACAGTCCCTCTTTGGGCAGTTGTGTCCTGCAAAAAAACTGTAAAAATGGCAAATGTCCTGAGATTTTAGGACAAAATTATTTCCTATATTTTATATACAGTTATTCTGTATCTGAAACACCTAAATGTTATAAGAAACAGAATAAGCATCCAAAATGCTACAAAGATAAGCTTTTATTTAGGCAAAAAAGTGAAATTCTGAACTTGCACCAAAAATGTCCCACTTTGGGCATTTGGAAAGGTGGCAACCCTATACACGGGTGTCATGTATTTTCGGCTAGAAGGCTATTAAAGGTGCTTTGTTGATGCAGAGTAATGAGGGTGCTTTATTTGGACATATTATGCTAATGAGTACTAAATTCTACTAACTGTTAATGTTTACACAATGCTGAATTCTTTGAAATCTGTAGGTATTGTCACTCAATACCCAACTAGCTACTCTAAGCTTGTCAGAATGCAAGGTATTTGCTCTATATTGCTATTTTACAGGGTACAATTTTATGGACCATTCTACAGGGAAAATATGCTTTCTAGGTGTTTCCTACTAGACAGGGCACTGCTACCCACCATGGCTCATTGAGCACCAAATTTATACCAGGACAGAAAAAACAGAAAACTAACTAATGACCCTCTGGGTAATAAAGCAACTACCCTATGAGCCCTTTTGCATGTTTCCCCACTCAGACAGACCAGACAAACACCTCCTGCTACAAGATGAATACACCCAGTCCCCCTAATGAAAAACACAGCAGAAGAGACCTACAAGTACAGTGCTACCACAAACCAATTAAACAGTTGGCTGCAAATCTCTTGCTGTAGGTGATTTCAAGACAGTCTTACAATGTAAATGAACAGTCATAAAACAGTGTAAATAAAATTGTGGTTGCCATTCCTGGTAATTTTTGCAACATGTAATATATGAATAATATAATATTTGAAATTATTGTTAGTAAAAATGCAGCAGAGCTCCTAAACAGTTAAATTGGATTTACATGTGTGTTTAGTACTTAATGTTCCTTGAAATATTACTCTAGGTAAAAAATGCATCACCTTAATTGGGCAACTCAGTGCTATGTGCCTGTGGAGACAAGAAACCTTACAGTTAGGTAGAAAAAAAAAGAATCACCTCCTGAGTCTCTTTTAAGTAGGGAGAGAAACTGTGAACTGGTTAACTACTCTCTTGCTTCTGGAGTGTGTACAAGGGAGAGAGCTCATGCTGGGATCCATCTACCTGTGAAATTATGCAAATGCTGTTTGAACTTCTAAGTCAGAGGTAATTAAAATTCAGTAAAACCTTTAGCTACTAGTACTAATGGAGCCAGAGGAGCTGCTTGTTAGAAATCTTCTTTATGCCATTTGTCTATGTTAGCCAATTTATTTGGGCTTAAACAGGTGTAAACTGTTTTTATATTTAATTTTACTAAGTATATTATTCATATTTTTTGTTTTAAATAAAGATTGTTTTCACTTTTAATTTTTTGTGACTGACGGCTTACTTATTGGCTTAAGGGTATATGTGCTGAACTGGTGTAATATCAGCTGTTGACCTACTACTGTTGAAGAGTTATTACTTAACTCATTACAGTTAAGTGACTCCTCCAGGTGCTTCTGCCGTTACATCCTACTGACACCCCTAGGCGTCAAATATTACTTGCTCATATTTGAATTAATAATTCCAAAACCATGCAACATACAAAGTATTGTAAGATTCCATCTTAAAGCTTACACAATTGCAAGCACAACTGTGCTGATATTTGACCTCTGCCTACTGCGGGTAAAGAGAATCTCATACCTCTCAACCTCTTAGTACAAGAAGTCTGGAGAAAGCCTGACATAATGTGGAGACAAAGGCCCAAAAATAGGGAGGCACTTTAAATATTGCTCTTATAAATTTAGACAGTTGGCTAAATAATTTATGTTAGCATGCATTTTCTAAAGGGTATGAAGTCTGAAACTCAAATATATGCTATTATTTAGTGACTTTAATCTTTAGATCACCCCAGTAATTTGTCAAAAAAACACAATTTGTATGAGGAACAGATCAAAAATATGAGGCAAAAATCTGTACATTTGAGAGGTATGAAAGAGATATTAATTGGTGTTCATATAAAATGCATTTATGTAGTTATAAATTTCATGTTTTTCTCCATATCATGACAATGAAGTAGGACAGGCACAGCTGCTTGACCTCATGTGAATGTTC